>NW_008352394.1:1264138-1297815 GCF_000622305.1 Nannospalax galili | reverse complement strand
GTTGTCCCCGACCGCTTTCCGTCTCGCCGGCAAGAACGACGCGGGAGGACAAGTCAGGATCCTTCTGCAGCAGTTTATTTCATAAGCCTCTTACATAGCATACGAAGGATGAAGACCGAAGACGCCGAGAAGCGGGAGAGCGGTTGCTTATATAGTCTAAAGGTCCCATCTATGACGTATAAGAAGCGGATTGGTTGCTGGAGATCACGCCACGGGAGGAGGCGAGGGAGAGCAGGCTCTTGTGCACGCCCCTTATGGGCGCAGCAGGATGTTTACTGTTAAGAAGGTCCGGATACCGGCGCCATCTTGTAATGGCGGCGGAGGCTGTGGCTCTCCACAGTGTTCTATGTGTTTCTTGTATTTATATGGGGATGTCTTTCCTTAATTTTTGGAAGCTCTCTTCTACAATCCTGTTTAAGATCTGGTCAGTACCATTAACCTGAGATTCTTCTCCTTCCTCTCTCCCATGATAGGTAAATTTGGTCTTTTCATGGTGTCCCACATCTGCATATTCTACTTCTGTTTGTTTTTTTTTTTAACTTTTCATAATCTTTCCTTGAGTGGCCCAATTCTTCAACTTAATCCTCCAGTGTTGATAGTCTGCTTTCCATTTCATTCCTTCTAGAGGTGAGGCTTTCCCCTGTTGTTTCAAATTGCCTTATTGAGTTTTTCACTTCCCCATTTATCTCAGCCTGTGTTTTCGTCAATGTTTCCATCTCTTTTGTGAATTCAGTCAGGAGTTTATCCCTATCTTCTTTTGGTTCTATGATTTGTTTGTGTGTTCTTTAGATTCTTTGACTTCCTTGATCATGTTTGTGATTGTTCTTTTAAATTGTGTGTCCTGGGTTATCCCTAGGGGTTCTCCTTGTAGAACTCTTCTACAGGACTGGTGGGGTTTGGTGGGAACATGCTGTTTCAGTTTCCCTGTTATTATTTTTCCATTGAGCTTTTGGCATGTAGATTTCTTTTGTTGTTTATGATTCTGGTATGAAACTCAAGCCTTCTTTTTTTTAGTTAAAGTTTATATCTGTTTGTATTATTGATGTGCCTTGGTTGTTTTCTTAATTGGTATGTAAAGCTGCTTGGTCTAGGTTTCAGGTTCTTTCAGATTTTATTTTTGAGAGAACTGATGGCTTCCGATCAACTACTCAGGAACTCCCACCGAAGCCCAAGTAAGGTTCCAATCAGGTGTACTCAGACTTCCAACATTTGGACCCCTACTAGAGGGTACTCAGAGCACCCTCTAGGGAAGTTAGCTAAATGGAGGCCTGATTTTGGCATTCTCAGGCAATCTGCTGAGTTCTCAGCTCCTGCACCAGGGGGAGGCCAGATCAGACACTCTCAGGTCTTCTGTTAAGGTCTCTGCCCTACATTAGGGAAGGTCTACCCTGGGGCTATGGGAAAGGCCTCATGTAATCCCAGTTAGGAGATTGGGTATGGTATGATTTGGGGAAGCTCACCACCAGATGGAGGCTGGATCCAGGTGCTCTCAGGGGGTCTACTGAGGTCTCTGCCCTATAGTAGGGAAGGTCTCCCCTGGGGCCATGGGAGGAGCCACACATCATCCCAGTTAGAGGGTTGGGTATGGCCTGATTTTGGGAGGCTTTGGGGAGCTCACCACCATGTGGAGGCTGGATCCGGGTGCTCTTGGGCCCTACGCCAGGCAGAGGCCAACAGAAGCTTCCTTTTTTTTTTTTTTTTTTTGCTTTTTTTCTTTTTGTATTGAATTTTTTCAATTTTCATACATTTTGATCATATTTCAATCCCCTATTACATCTGCACCTCCCTTTACCCCTCATTCAATTTAATGTAGATATATATCCTATCTAATCTTACATATATGTTAGATGGATAATAACCATCCATAACTCCCATTCCAGGGGATATGACTCCCTCTTTCTTGCCTCTGTGGGCAATGAACACATGAGTTTACTTACATACATGCAGGCAAAATACTCATACACATAAAATAAAACTAAAAAAAGAATTTTAATGGGAGGGGATGGAGAGATAGCTCAGCAGTTAAAAGCATTAACTATTTTAGCAGAGGACCCAGGTTCAGTTCCCAGCGCCCACATGGTGATTAACAACTGTCTGTAACTCAAGTTCCAGGGGAATTTGACACCTTCTTCTGACCTCCACAGGCGTTGCATGACACAGGTACACTTCCATACATACAGGCAATACATTTATACACATAAAATAAAAATAACAAAATAATTTTTAAAGTTGAACTGTTTTTATATTATGAGATTGGTGTGAGATCCTGGAGGCAAACAAGAAAGGACAGGTCATGGTTTAAAATGGTGTGTTCGGTGTACTTGGGTAGCTAGACAAGGATTGGATAATTTAGAGAGAGCTTGGAGGTCATTAGAAATAATCTATAGTTGGCTTTATAAATAGCTTACTGTGGGCTTATAAAGGTCTAATTGTGAGTTTTAAATGAAACAATAATGAATAAACTCTTCTGCCTGTTTACAAAAAATAAAATGATGCTTTATGTATCAACGTTGACAAAGGGTAGAATGTCATAGTTAGCTTCAACTTGTCAACTTGACAAGGCTGGGAAGAGGGATCCTCAGTTGAGGAATTTCCTCCATCTAATGACCCATGGGCTTATATGGGTGACATTTTCTTAATTGCTTTTTTAAAATTTATTTTATTTCATCTGGATGAGTGTTTTGCCTGTGTGTATGTAAATGCACCTATGTCATGCAATGCCTGTGGAGACCAAAAGAGGGTGTTAGATCCCTTGGAATTGGAGTTATGGATGGTTGCTAGTGGCCATGTGGGAACTGAACCCAGGTCCTCTGCAAGAGCAGCCAGTGCTCTTACCAACTGAGTTATCGCGACAGCTCCATCTTAATTGCTGTTTGATGTAGAGGGCATAGCCCAATTTTGGTAGTGCCATTCCTGAGCAGGTAGGCCTGGCCTGTATAATAAGGATAGCTGAGGAAGCCAGAGGGAGTGGGCGAGTAAGCCGTGCTCCTCAGTGGTTTCTGCCACAGCTCCTACCTCCAGGTTCCTGCTTTGAGTTCTTCCATTGACTTCCCTTGATAATGGATTATAACCTATAAGTTAAAAAAAAAAAAAAAAAAAAAAAAAAAAACCTTTCCTCCTTCAAGTTGGCCTTGGTCATTGTTTATCACAACAGGAAGTGACTAGGACAATCTCTAAGAGGCAAAAATGTCCTCAAGTTTTCTTTCATTAAAGAGTCACATGCCAAAGTATTCACAGATGAATGCAAAAATAATTGTATTGTAGAATGAGTTTTGGGGTCTTTTGCATCCTCAGTGTGAACATGTGCATCTCTAGTATGGCCTTTTAATAAAAATCTGCAAGATGTCTATTGCCATCTCCAGTCAGTGATTCAGACCAAATTCTCAGGCTGGTCACATTCTTTCAAAGTGTTTTGTATATATGGCATGAAAACATTCTTAATATATAATAACCCTGGGTTAAATTAAGTGTGTGTGTGTGTGTGTGTGTTAGAGGGGGTGGGGAGGCTTTGTTAGTATTTTTACTGGACCACTGAGCTCAATGAGTAAACAAATATTTTATTTTTTCTAGATGAACATTTTGAGAATCATGATTTGAAAGAATGTTGACTAAGAGTGGAATGTTTGTTCTAATATGTGTATTCTACGAGGTATGGTATACAGAATTACTGAAAACATTTGTCATCTCTTGACATTGAAAACTAAATACAATATTGCTGGGGAACCAGTTTACTTTTGTTTGAAAGCAAATTACATAATTATATTTTTAGCGTAATTCAATCTGGAGCATTGATTGCAAGATTGCAACATAGGAGGGAAAAAAAAATCACTCTTTCCAGGGTAATGACTGTGGGAACCTGTTGAAAAAAGGAGAGGGGGAGAGAAATGGATTTACTAAAATATTCAAGATAAAATTATGAGTTCAAGAACACGTTTAATTAAGTGGATGTCTACCAGTTACCTCCACCTTTCAAGTAAAAAGCAAAACTTTCTAAATGAAAACAGAGAGAAAAGAAGAAATTTCTCACTTATTTTTCTCCACATCTTAATAGACATGTGGAAATCGGTGAAGTGACTCCTGTGTACTCGTCTGCCGCTTTGCTAAATAACACATTGTCAACGTTGATTTAAAGTTCAAGAAAACACTGTGACATTCTCAAATGAAGAGAAAGATAAAAGTTTACCATCCTATCACAGCTATGAAAATGATAATGATAAGGCAGCCATGAGGTCCATGGTGTGTTAGATGGGACTGAACGTGATGCCAAATACATAAAATGTAAAAATGAGGCATAGTTGGTTGGCAGAACAGTTACTCAGAGGCAAACAAATACCAGATGGGAGTGGTAAAGATGGCATTGCCCATTAGAAAAATGGAAAACATGCCTGTACCCTCAGAAATGTCTTTGGAGAGCACAGTTTTCTAAATAAAAGTTAGACATCATTTTCAAAATAATGTCCCTGAAATAGGAGTCACTTATCTTCAGAGATAAAATGACTTATAGACAAGCTTTTCTATCTGCCCAGTGTTTTGCTCTCTTGAAGTCAGATTGTCTGGGATCTGCTCATCTCCCAAGCACAAGACCTCAAGTTTGTGGCCACTGTTTGTTAGATTTTTTTTTTTGATCAATTATTATTTGAACTTTGAAAATCAAATTTCAAAATTATTACCCAAAATTGAAATAGAAGTGTTAATGCTCTATTTTAAATGACACTCATACAATGTAATCCAGAAATATGTTGGAAATAAATCTGTGTCTTTCCAGCCCCATGTTTAGTGATACCAATGCAATACTAGCTCAAATTCAACTGTGATGGAGATATTTACACTACAGAAACTGGCAAGAACTAAAAATCAGGGCTTTACCTTTCAGAATGCTGATTGTTGAAGACATTTACCAGCACAACTCCAATAACATCGTTAGTGCTCTGCAGTTCTCCTGGTAGCTATTATTAGCTCCATTAAATATTGAGCTTGCACTAATGCTTCTACGTGGATTCACATTTAGGGTATAGCAAAAAGAAATAACACTGTGTTAAAAGACCAGAGCACTGCTAGAGGGACCCAGATAACGTACTACCCTACCAGAGCCCCTGTACAGGGAGGCCCAGCTGTTACAGAGACACAAGAACAATGAGCGGTTTTGGTGAGAATTCTAAATGTGCCACTGGTAAATTCTAATGGCATGCTAATTACAGTTTGTAAATGCCCAGTAGCAGCCTGTAATAATTTGTTTAGTAAGGTTCTTAGTAAGTAAAACCCCTGGGGGATGGGGATTTAGCACATGAGCTTCACAAAGACATCTGCCCAAGGGTGAGAGGACCTGAAAGGCAGCCTGACTACCACTTGCAAGCTACAGGCAGCTGACATTCTCTTTTAACATATACAGACTAATAAAAAGTCAAGGGAAAAGAGCTCTTGGTTATAGGTAAAAACAAAGAATTATAGGATGGAGAGTCACTTAAGCAGTCATGGGACTATAAGGTTATATTGTCTAGTGACTTTGTAACTGAGTTTGTATCAGCACACTTTATAATGCTTGTACAGTGACATTATCTAATGATTCATTTCTCAGAGTGCAACCCTATTGTTAAGGAATACATGGCTGTGTATAAACAACAAAAAATTTATACTTTTTTAATAAAAGGAGCCTTTTCTTAAGATTTGTAAGGACCACTTAACATGCTTTAAAAGGTATTCTAGGGGCTGGAGAGATGGCTCAGTGGTTAAAAGCACTGGCTGCTCTTGCAGAGGACCTGGGTTTGATTCCCAGCACCCACACGACTGCTGACAACCATCTATAACTCCAGTTCTAGGGGATCTGATGTAAGCCCAAACAGAATTTTTGGCTTCAGTCCTGAAAATAATTTCAGGACTAGCCAATTTATGAAGTAGGACTGGAGATTTTATTAAAGGTGTTTTAATATTGGCTTAAGCACCGGGGTTAAGAGAAAGAGGCTCTCAGAAGAAAGACGGACGCATTCGGGAGTATGAATGAGTGCTTCTCAAAAGAGTCACAGAGAGTAAGATGACCCAAGTGTGGGTACCAGCTCCTCAAGGGAGACTAAGCAATTGTCGTAGCATGAGCCATATGTATATAATTTTGGTGAGTCTCAAGTTACATTCCCAAAAGCTGCTGAGAAACCTTTTTTCTTGCTTTTGATAAATGAGATAGTGAGGTGGCTCTGGAGAGGCCTAGGTGGAATTATAATTTGATGCCATGAAGTCTGGAACCACTAGAGCACCACGAGGTTTTAGTACATGCCCTTTACATGTAAATGGGTTTCTAGAAAATTGCGAGTTTACAGCTAGGAGGGAAAAAGGCCTTAACAGTTGATAACTGAGCTAGAATGCTAGCATTTTGTTTGAAAGAGGCTTCAACCAGATTCCAGTGAGGGGCTTCTTTCCCTCCTTTCACGGTCCCCCAATTCCCCTGCCTTTCTATCCTGCCTCAAAGCCAACTAGAAAAATGAGAAGAGTTTAGCAACTATATAATGCTGATGGGCAATCTTAACATCTCATAGATGAAGCAGAGCAAAAGTTTGAAAAGATACACAAGAACTGATCGACCAAATTGGTACGCTCGATCCAGTGGGTATCAAACGCTGCCCAGACAAGAATATATACTCTCATCAAGTGACCTTGTCACTGACCACAGAGGAGTCTCAACGAATTCAAAAATGTCATAGAAGTCATGTTGTCCCACAATAAAGCAATTAAACTATGGAGAAATTAAAAGACAGTTCTCAGAAGGAAGACTGTTGTTGGGATAGGAGGTAAAAATGATCTGTGTACTCTAAGGTCCGTGTAGTTTGTCGGTCTTGTTTATTTTCTCGAGGAACCAACTCTGATTGAGTCTAGTTGTCCCTTTAATTGCTCTCTGCCCTGCTCTTTCTTTTTTTGCCATCTACTGCTTTGGGTTTAGATTGCTCTTGATTTTCTAAGAACTTGAGAGGCATCATTATTTATTTTCTATTTTTCTGAATTTTTAAAATCTAAGTCCTCATAGCAATAAACTTTCCCTTTTAGAACTGTCATAGTGATATTCTAAGGTTCTAATAAATTGTGTTCATTTTCATTTGATTGCAGGAATTTTTTTAGTTACTGTCTGATTTCTTCAATGACCAACAACTGTTCATTCAAAAGTGTGTTGTTGGGACTGGAGAGATGACTCAGTGGTTAAGAACACTGGCTACTCTTGCAGAGTACCTGGGTTCGATTCTGAGCATCCGCATGGTGCCTAATAACCACTGTAACTCCAGTTCCAGGGGATCATACATCCTCTTCTGACCTCCAGAGGCTCTGCATGACATGGGTGCTTTTACATACATGCAGGCAATACATACATACACATAAAAAATGGAGTGTACTGCTCAATCTATGTCATCCCCTCCAAGGTTGAGGGAATATACTGGAAGGGGCAGAAAGAATGTAAGAGCTGGAGGACGTTGAGATGGTGGTGTGGGAAACTGACTCCTCAATGTGGCATGGCTGTCGTACTCTTGAATTCACAGCAGCTGTAATTACCTGCAAAAATTCTGCATAAAATCAGGCCCATCAACATCCTACCATAAAGAAGGGAGGAGTTCGTCAGGCCCCAGTCCCATGAGAATTTATATGTATTTACTAGCTGGTGGGGAGAGAGAGAAACTTCTTTTCAGTAGTAAAGTAGCCACTAACTAGTAAGGTACCATTCTCTTGTAGACAAACTTTCACCAGTGCTCCTGTAACTAACTTTGGGTCACTTACACACACACAAAAAGAAAGTAGAAGTGAGACAAATTGGGAAGAGAGAGAATATCAGAGAGAGTGAAAGGAGGACTGGGAGGGTAATGGGGGAGGGGTTGTGAAACTACAGAAATACATTTCATGAATGTATGGTCGTGTCATAATAAAATCCGTCATCATGTATAATTAATATATGTTAATAAAACATTTTTTAAAAGGCAAGAGTATTTTTTTCAGTCTCCACATATTTGGGTGTTTCCTATAGTTTTTCTTGCTACTGATTTCTAGTTTTATTGCACTATGATTCAACATGCTAAAAGTAAGACTCAATTTGTGGCCAACAATGAGATCAATTTTAGAGAAGCTTCCATGAGCTGCTGAAAAGAATGTATATCGTGTATCTGTTGGACAGAATATTCTGCATATATCTGTAAGTCCATTTATTTGTGGCACGATTTAATTCATGTTTCTTTGTTGATTAAGGTATTGAAGTCACTACCATCATATCAGGACTCATTTCACCTTCTATGTCTTCCAGTATTGTCTTACAAAAGTGGGAGCCCTACTACTACGTATACATATTTATGAGTGTTATAACTTCTTATTGAGTTATTCCCTGTGCTAATGTGTGCTGGCCTTCTTCGATCTCTTGTGATTAACTTGGATTTGAAGTCTACTTTATCAGCTATATCAGAATAGCTACAGCATCTTGGGTTTTGTCTCCATTCACTTGACTGTTTTCCATGTTGTACTCACAGTCTGTATCTGACTTTACCAGTGAATATGTTTCTTGGAGAAAAAAAAAAAACAAGTAGTTGGATTTTAGATTTTTTAATATAATCAGCTAGTCTATATCTCTTTACTTGTGAGTTGAATCCATCTACATTTAAAGTTTTCATTGAAAGATATATACCAATATCTGTAATTTTATTGGTTTTTCTGGTTAATTGCATTATTTTCTGTTCTTTGCTTTATCCCCTAGGAGTATCAAGGGTTTGCTGGTTTACTATGATGGATATAATAGATTCCTTTTTAGCTCTTCTTCATCTATCTTTCTCGAGAAATTTATTTTTCCCTTGGTTCATCCTCTTCCTTCTTCCTCTGTGCATAGTATTAAGTATCTTCCACCCTGCTGAGCTGCTGATCACCAACTGCCTTAGTTTGTGCTTGCCTTGAAGTGTTCTTATTTCTCTACCAATTTGGAAACACATCTTAATTGGATGTGGTTATCTTGGTTGGCAGTTATTCAGTTTCAGGGGTGGTAACCTAGCAATCCATGCTTTCCTGGCTTTTAGTGTTGTTGATGTGGAATCTAATATTATTTTGATGGTTTGCCTTTGTAGATGGGTTGACATTCCCTTGAAACTTTTTAAATATAATATTTTTACTTTGAGAATTTCATATTTGTGTACGATGTATTTTGATCATACTCACTTTCATTCCTCCCAGAACTACCTACCCCCTACGCCCTCCTCCCAAATGTGTGTCTTTTTAAAAAAAATAATCCACTGAGTTCAATTAGTGCTGCCCATATATCCATGGGGGGGTCCATCTATTGGAGTATGGTCACCTACCAAGGCCACACCCTTAAAAAAATTGACTCTCTCTTTCCCAGACACCATCAACTGTCAATACCTCCTCATTTGGGGTGGGGGCTCCTGAGCGCCTCCTCCCTCCACATTAGAATGTTGACTGACTTGATCTTGTGCAGGTCTTCTGCAGGCAACTACAGCTGTTCATCAGTGCAGTGGTCCTGTCATGTCCAGAAGACACTGTTTTGCTCCAAAACTCTCGATTCTAGGCTCTTGCACTTTTCCTGCCCCTCTTCCGCTGTGTTCTCTGAGCCGTGGTAAGAGTACCTATGTAGATGTCCCATGGTGGCTGAGCATTCCACAGTGCTTTGATTCTCCACACTTTCACTTTGACCAGCTGCGAGTTTCTGCATTAATCACTGTCCACTGCACAAAGAAACTTCATGCTGAGGTACGAGAGGTACTCTAATCTATGTGTAAAAGGATCCAAATTTAGAGGGCAGTTTGATACTATGTCCGTTTAGCCACGGTTTCTTGGTTAGATTTACAGCAATAGGCATGCATTTTCTCAAAACAGAAAGTAGTTTGTTACCCCCATAACATTCATGGCACTATTACACTCATGGGCACAGGGTTCACAGTTGGGTAAGACCAGTGATGGCTTTTTTTATCCAAGAGTGATGTCAACAGCCTGTATTGCTTTGGGGATCTTTAGCACATTCTTGACCAATAATTCAAGGGGAGGCATCCTACACCTGCCCCTGGGTTTTATTTTTAAATTTGGAAATCTATGGCTTCTGGGAGGAGCACTATCCCCTGCATAGAGTACTTCCAATTAACATTTATACACATATATATGTGAATCATAGAAAATCATAGGTTTCTATAAGGATTTGTCAAGCACCCTTAGTGGCAGTTATCCCCTCCCCCACCTCTTCTCCACACCTTGCTACTTTTATTCATTTACTTTTTTTTTGCTTTATATTTTTACCATCATGACAATAATGTCATAGAAAACTTATTCCCTGGTTGTGTGTATGTGGAGTAATAAATGCCTCTTGGATTTGGTTGTCCCTTTCTCTAGACTTGGGGAAATTTTATGGTATTTCAGTGAATGGATTTGCCGTGCCTTTTGTGTTTACCTCAGCTCTTACAGCCTACGGACGCTAAGGTTCCATCTCTTGATCATGTCCCACAGTTCTTTGGCACTATAGCCATGCTCGTGTTTGAATTTTGTCGGCCTCATCCTCCATCTCTGATAGTCTTTGTTCTGTTCGGTCAAGTCTGCTGGTGAGTTTTCCACTATGCTCCTTATTCAAGTCTTTGAGCTCTAAATGTATAATACTTCTCTTTGTTTCTTATTCAAAATCTCAGTTTCCTTGCTGAAGTTTTCTTCTGTGTAGCTGACGTTTTCACCCACATTCCTGATTTTCATTTCTTTTGCTGACTTTCTCCCCTTTGTTGCTCTCTAGGTCATGGATTGAAAACTGCTTGTCTATATCCTGTTTCAGGCTATAGGTCATTTTTACCAGTAAACTTTTGAATCTGGCAATGTGTCTATGTCAGTGTCTTTGAGCTCCGTAGTTGGGGAGTTATGATCTTTTGGAGTTGTGTTTCTTTGCTTTTTAATGCTTTTGTGCTTCTGTGTTGTGATTTCTGTGTCTGTCTCTCAGTTTCATTTGAGGTTCTTAGTGAGCACTTACTCGTGAGGGCTCAATCCTCATTGCCACTCAGTGAGGCTAAACTGCTTTTGTCCCCTGTGTACACCAGGGAGCCGTTCAGCTTACTTCCTAGTGCTACAGCATCTGTCTTTTTTTTCTGTTCTTTTTTTTTTTTTTTTTTTGGTCTTTTTGAGACAGGATCTCCCTGAAGCCCCAGCTGTCCTAGAACTCACTGTGTAGACCAGGCTGGCCTTGAACTCACAGAGATCTGCCTGCCTCTGCCTCCCGAGTGCTGGGATTAAAGGGGTGCGCCACCACACCCGGCCCTTTTTTCTGTACTTTTAAGGTATCTTTACACTTCAGTTCCTTGAGTGATTTTCAAAGCTTTCCCTCTCTGTCTTTGAGATAGAGTCCAATTTTCTTCTTCCAGCTCTCCTTTTCACTGGCTCACACAGAGGCAGACTCTAGCCTACTTCACCTACCCAGACACACGCTCTTGAATTCCAGGGCTACTACACATCTGGTAAGCAGCCTCTAGCATGTCACTTAACTTCTCTGAGTTTTGGCATCTTAATGTGGCACCATGGCTCTATCAGAAAACTTTTATACAGATTAAATGGGAAAATAATCTATAAAAACACATAGCAGAGAACTTGGCAGAAGCTCAAGTGTTAAACTTCAGTCCTTTCGTATAATGTGCATTCGGTAAACATTCGTGGAACTAATACAGGAATACCAAGCAGAGGTAAGTACGCATTCTTTTGCAAATGGAATATACAATAGACTTTTATTAATCAATAGGTCTTATTTTAAACACAAAATAGAAAAAAAAACCCGTTCTATGTTTTTAATTATCTCCTGATCAAAAATAAAGGATTTTGCCAAGGCTATGGACAATACAATTCCGCATCCTGTTCGGACCTCTCACATTGATTTTCATAAAAGGTTTCAATCATGAGGCCACTCTGTTCTAATAAAAAATATTCTGCTCATAGAAGAGGTTTGGTGGGCAGTGCCTGGTATCTGACAACCCACAGAACAGAGAACAAACTGCAGGACCCGCTTTCAGAGGGGACCCAACATAATTTGGTGAGAATTTCCTGGCACTAAGGGCTGCCATGCCATACCATCAGGTAGGAGTCCAAGTGATCTCCCTCTAAATGTGATATTGCAGACATCTTGAACTTGATACAGACTCTTCAGCAAGCTGAAAATGTCCAGCTTGCTAGCCTAATGGAGATGAGGTGTGTGAAATGATGTGGCACAGACAGCAGCCACTGCTCTCTCCCTCCTCAAGGGCCACATCCCTCCTCTGCAACTCTCAGTAGGTGTGCGAGCAGATTGACTACTCTGAGTCTGTGTGGTTCAGAAGAAAGGCCTTTTCTCTCCTTGCATTTCCACTAGAGTCACTGGGTTTCCAATTTATTGCTGTGTGGCATGACCTTCCCAGAGCACTTTTCCAGATCTTACAGGTAGATGACACTGATGACAACGCTGACAAGAGCAAAAGAGACAGTTCAGGAATTCAACACTTCCACTAGAAAAATAGCATAGACACAGCACAAGCTAGGAAAGGTAGCAAAGTAAATTCTCACCTGAAATATAAGGCATCTTGGCTTGTCTAAGTCCATTAAAAGCATTAGCTATTTATATAAGAAATGTATAAAACTATATGAAATTCACAATGTGAAGATGACCTCTATAAGTTTGAAATCAAATAAAAACCATAATACAGTGAAATATTTCCATACATAAAACCCTAAACATTTATGTGATTAGAAAAATCACAACGTTAAGTAACGAAAAGAAGCAGTTGTGGCATCTCTGTTCATTTCTAATGTATAAAAAGCACTTCTGGGGCTGAGGAGACGGCTCAGAGCTTGCTGTGTAGGTAAGAGGATTCAAGTTTAGTTCCCCAGCACCTAGGTATGGGGGCACATGGTTTGGCCCTGGCATTGAAGGGAGGGAGGGGCAGAGACAAAAAGTTACCTGGGGCTGTTTGCCAGCAATCTAGCTGAAATGGCAGACTCCAGGCTCAATAAAAAAACACAACATTGACTTTTAATCTCACACACAGACATGTGAACACACACACACACACACACACACACACACATACACACACACAGAGGCAGGCAGTCACACATGAACACAGTACCCTTCAGACAACAAATTATTCGCACAATCCAAAAACAAAAAAGCACTCATAACAAAAAAAATGAAAATGGGAAATACACCTGATTAGTCATTTCCCAAAACATTTAGTAGTAAACAAGAAAATAGAAATTAAAGTGATGAAATGTCATTTTGTTAATTTTATTTTATTTCACTGTCACACTGGTAAAAACTGAAGTGGATCCCAAACTCTGACACTGGGCTGCTGGGAGTAAACGTGCAGCACACCTTTTGCTGTGGAGGACGACGGAATTCCGCATAGTAGATCAGAATTATTTAAAAGTAGCTTACTCTCGATTAAAGAATTTCATCTCCAAAAGTTTGTGTTAAGAACATAATTAGCTTGACTCCAGGACTGGGAGAAGGTGGTAGGGAGGGAAGGCAAGACCCAAGCTGTTGTGGGTCTTTCCTTGGATTCTGGATTGTTTGTTTGTTTGTTGTTTGTTTGGGGGGTAGCTGCATTTTCCTTCCATGTTTTAATTTTTTCTATTAAGTTAATTATTATTTCACCCACTTTGGTAATTTTCTTGTCTAGGTCCTTAACCAATTTCCCTGTCTTTTATTTGCGTCCTCTGTAGGCTATCCATCCTTTCTTTATGAATTTTTAAATATTTATTTTTAGTTTACATATATGAGTGTTTTGCCTGTGTGTACTTAAGTGCACCCGTGTCATGCAATGTCCATGGAGGCCAGAGGAGGGCATTGGATCCCCTGGAGTTGGAATTTACAGCTCGGTGTTAACTGCCATGTGGATGCAGGAACCCAAACCCAGGTCCTCCACAAGAGCAGCCAGTGCTCTTACCCACTGAGCCATCTCTCCATCCCCTGATCATCCTTTTTAGAAGTTTTCTGGCGTTTCGTAGCTATCTCATCTTTGTTTTCTGGCACTGAGAAGTTGTCAGCTTGTAGGGGTGTCACAGTGGAATGCTGTCTCGTGGTTTTTGAGTATGTTCTTCTGTTGTGTTTCGTGCATCTATTTGGGTATATGTGTCCTCTTGTTTTGAGTTTATCCCATTTTCCCCACTGTTTTTGCTTGCTTTATATTATGTGAGTTCTACAGATGGGCTGAGTTCACTTGGATTTATTTTCAGGGAGAAAGCTGACTACAGTAACAGCTGTGATAGTTTTACAGCAGTTCCTGTGTTGGCTACAGGAGAAGACACTACAAGATTCTCAGTCAGTAGCACTTAGAATATTTATTGGAAAAACTTAGTTCATGTGATTTTTTTTAGAATTAAGGGTATAAACATGTAAGTAGTGTGAAGTGAGGAGGAACTGGAAAGGGTAAAAGAAAGGTAAAGTAAGAATGAGAAAGAACATATACAGGTTCAAAGTGTGAAAAGCAGTAGAGAAAATACTGTGTATTTGGTTCAGAGGAAGGACAGTCATAAAGGCCTTTTCCAATGGCACAGAAGTTACAAAATAACTGAACACTTAAAGTGAAAAGTGCAAACACTGAAAACCAAATAAAAATGAATAAGGAATGAAAAGTTTAAACTTCGAAATTAAAGGTTAAGGGGGCTGGAGAGATGGATCAGAGGTTAAGAACACTGACTGTTCTTGCAGAAGACCCAGGTTGGATTCCCGGCACCCATATGGCAGCTAACAACTGTCTGTAACTCCAGTCCCAGGGGATCCGACAGGCTTTTCGTCCTCCGCAGGCAGTGCACAACACGGGTGCACTTACCTACATGCAGGCATAATGCCTATAGACATAAAATAAAAATAATTTTTTTAAATTAAAGATTAAAATAATACAAACAAAAATGATACCAAAATGAAATAAAAGGTACTTTTACTCAATGCTTCTTCCTGGTTGCACCCCCTACTCCTCCACCCCAGTTCTGTCTGTCAAGATATGACAACAAGTTCCTGGATGGAAGAGGAGCAGAGACCACCGACCAGGCAGCTCCATGGGGGGGTTTGGGGGGGTGCAGTAGTTTCTTTGAGCGTGAACTCAGCGCCTGGGCTGCCTCTCAGGGAACAGGGAAACAGGAGCAGAGAAACAGCAGGAGCAGGAAGAGTCAGACATCTTTTATAGGTAGTTAGGTGGTTGGGTAACTTGCCATGACATAGGCTGGGCAGTTTAGACCAGCACTGGTTGGTCTTCCAACAAGTAGGGGGACTTCCCGGGACTAAGTTCGAACCCACCTTTTTAGAATATTACAAGCTGCACTGACATTTTAGGAGCCTGCCAGGAACCTAACAGTTCCATCCTGAACTTCCTGTGATCCCTAGAGATGCTGCCGGCTGTGGCTGCGGTGGGGTGTTGCGAAGCTATTTCAGACTGCCTTATACTTCTGCTGCTGTTGCCACCGTCTGTAATGCCGAGATCTGTTGCTCCAGTCAGGGCTCTTCCTGGGGTCCTGATGCTTTGGTCAACTAGGTAATGAGGGAATGAGGGTGCTAAGCATAGCAAATCTGTCAGCTTCAGAGTCTCCAGCCCGTTTTCTAATGCTGTGTGCGGGCCTTGCTGTGCTCCACTCTCCACAGGCAGGAGGAGTTCAGCTTCTGCCACTCTTCCCCTGCGGTCTCAGTCCTTTGCACACCTGGGCTGTGGTGGAGGTGGGGCATGGTGAGTGTTACAGTCTCCCAACTTCAGGTCTCCGTGCCTCTTTTCTGTGCTGTGTCCACGATTAGTTGTGCTCCACTCTGTCCACTGGGCAGGCTGAGCTCAGCCTCCACCACATTCATCCTCTACCATACTCTTCCCCTTCCTATATACTTTAAATCACCTCTACATTGCTTATAACACTTAGCACAATGGCAGCGCTATGTAAGCAGCTATACTACATTTTTGAGGACTAATGACAAGGAAAAAGTGCATGTGTTCAGTACAGATACTTTATTTGCTCATTGTTTCGGTTTTCTCAGCCCATGTTTGGTGGAATCTAAAGATGCAGAGCTCAAGGATATAGAGGCCGACTGAATCAATCCCACTGCTTTGTTGGCAAGGGTAAGTATCCAGCAGGCACTTAGAACAGTGCCTGACTCAAGAAGTGTTTTTAGCTGGCTGTTATTAAAACTCCCTATGCCTTAGTGTCCTTGTCCCCCAGTGAGGATTACACTGCAGTTACATCAGGCCCAACCACCTCTCAACTTCAAATTACTGCAAGTGACAGACAGTGAGAACAATGTGCATGTCCCAAGGCTTTTGAACCACCAGAGTCAGAAGAGCTCCATCCCACATCCATCTACCTCCCCTAAACCCACAATATACTTTTGACACCAAATAATAGATAAAGAGGTAAAAGTGTATTTGTAATAGCAGACCTGACATGTCAACAAGATGAGCATAGACAAGGGCAATGGCTTCCAGCTCACGACGAGTTTCATTTTCATGTTTGCCTTTTGTGTAGTCTTTTACGTTGCAGAAGTGATACTTGTGGAATTAACAAACAAAACGTTTCCTTCCAAAAATATGAAAAAGTGCATCTGAAAGAAAGCCTTTTCTCAGCCACACTCACTGCCTGAAGCCTCACTGACAGCAGCCGTCTTCCTCACCAGCTCCTCCTGAAAGAGCATCCTTTCACAGCCCCTGGAGTCATATTTTGGAAATATTAACCCCAGCTCTTGCAGGTTTGTAACTTAAACTTCAAAAACATATTTTGATTCCTGTTTCATGTTTTCAGTAAGTTGATGCCGTTTACTGATTGGTGAGGGAAGACATTCTAGTTTACCCCAAGTGCACCGACGCCCAGTAATTTTTGTGGACACCTGTTCTATCATCTAGGGTTCACAGTTTCTGAAACAAAAAAATCAAGACCTGTGGTTTGACAATCAGGAGTCTACTTACAGGGACAGGATAGATAGCAAACCAGAAAATCAGGGCCACATGCTTGCCATTAACTATATATAATGAATGATATGTATGAATAATGTATGGAAATACGGCCTGGCTAGTGTCTTTTAACTGGGCAGGCCACATGAATGGCCTCTCAGGGCTTGGCTAATTGAGTCACTATGCTGCTTTTGGTCTTCTCTCCAATGGTTATTTAATTGATGTCAACTCTCTTCATTTAATCAATTAATCTGTAAAAATGACAGATATCCTTACATTAGGTCTTCTCTAAAATAACCATAAAATTATTGTTTTATATCTAATTCAGCTTAGAGTCTCACAAGATTACACATATTCTCTCTCTGTCTCTGTCTCTGCCTCTCTCTCTGTCTCTCTGTCTCTCTCTCTCTCATACATACATGCAGACATACACACATTAACTTAACAAATGTGATTAAAGGAGTATTTTTACTAATTTTCTGATTGCTAGTGGATGAAATAAAATCCTGATGACCTTCAGACACATTTTGAAATTTTACATATATTTTAATAGAAAATAAATCTGCCTGAGTATATACTGACATATTTCTCTCAACAAAAGCACACATTTGCATCACAGGCAAGTGAGCCTTGCCTAGATGTGAACTAGGGAACATAGTCAAAGGATTCAGTGGGTTGATATTTGTGATAAATTTTAAAATATAAATGTTGTGCAAATACAGTGTTGGCTTTCAGATGGAATGTTAAACTTCTTTTCAAAAGCCATTTGAAAAACTTGTCAAACGTTTTGGCTAAAGTTTATTTTTGATATGAAGTATGTTTCTGTTTTTCAAATGTAAAGTGAATCATAGTGGATTAAAACTCAAAACCTATTTGTACTTATTTGGGCTTATTTGACTGTCTGATTGGTTAGTTTTGGTTTTGGCTTTCCTGCATCTCTATAGGCGATGACCTGGAACAGAGTCTTGGCCTGCACACTCTTTTATCTCTTCCTATTTCTGCCTGTATGACCCGTCAAGACGCAACAAACATGCACACACAGCTATACCATGTGCATAAACGCAGGCTCTGAGCAAATATGCCCCATGTAAGAAACCTTGAATACGTTAAACACTCTAAATAAGCCTGGTAATTACAATACAAACAGGCTCTCCACTGTAAGAAATGAGTCACCGATGCTCCCAGATGGTCTGAATAAAGTGCAAGCAACATTAAGAGAAAACAAAGTCTGTCCTAGACACGCACCAGGGAGGGTGGAGCAACAGGGCTGGGGCGGCAGACGTGACGCTTTCAGCCTGGGCCTGCGTAGGGGAGAACTGTTTGAGCCTGTGTGATGAGACAGTCAGGTGTGGCCTTCCAGAAAAATCTATTCCACAAGGGCTTAAAAAGTTTTAATGGAGAAAGAACTTTTAAGGAAGGGCCAGAGAGACCATAGAACACATTTGGAAAAGCCAAGCATTGTGTTACAAGACGTGTCACTAGACTCCGTGCCTGTATTTTATTTGGGTGAGGGAGTGGGGAGGGAGAAACTAAATCTATACAGTGGCCCCTGTGTCCATGGTTTCACGTTCCGCACTTTGAATTCCTTGCCGTCAACTATTTTCAGACTAAAATATTAGGTGGAAAATTCCATATCTTGAGAGAGGTCACTTCCATATAACTTTTATTACGATATTTGTTATTTTGTCTTATTTTTAGCTGTATTGCTAAGCCTCTAAGGTGCCAAATTTATAAACTAAACCTTATAATATGTACATATGTGAAAAGCAAACACAGTGTAATTAGGGTTCGATTCTATCCATGGTTGAGGCATCTACCAGAGGTCTTGAAACATGTCCCCGGGGTAAGGGAATAATTGTACCCCAAGTGCTATTCTACCAAGTGCCATTAGTGCCTGAGACATGAGACGAACAACTTTGTTATTCTGTATCACATGTACAATAAGGAAGTAGGACTCCTTTCTCACCTCTTTACGGAACACCATCTACTTGGGCAATTTGAGATTTCTGTGCCAGGAGGACAGGTGGGCTCTGCAGGAGAAGAACCAGGAGACAGCCTGCAGCGTTGTGCAAGAAAAGCTGTCAGCAGGAGCTGGTGGAAGGACCCAGCATGGCCATGTCCAGCAGATAAGCCGGGAAGAACATGTCTCAGGGAATAGGAGAGATGCTGTCAGAAGTCCTGTCATCAGATGAAGATCCTGCTTTCCCAACAGAGCCATGGACAGGAAGAAGGGGTCACCAGTAGCCAGAAGAATCGATGGACTTGAACATAGGACAATCCAAATTATCAAGTCTGAGAAGCATAAAAGAAAATGAAGAAAAGTAGGCAGACACGTGTGAAACACTGAGCATACAATGTAGCCTGCCCTCTCATTTAAGCGTTTACATGAAGATATTTTATGTAATACATGTTTTGAAAGTCAATAGAACTTTAAGAAATGGACTCATCAAGGGGCTACATTTAATAAAAATGTTAAATGGATAATAACATACATAAATACATTTGTCTAGAGCCTAACCTAGGCCAGGCCATGTACTGTGGGTAAAAAGTCAGTATTACAGCTAGATCTGAGTCCTGTGAGTAGAGCCTAGGCAGGTGCCTGCCTGGTCTTACAAGGTGCTTCGGTTAGTGCTTTACCGTTAATTACCTTGGAATTCTTACTATTTTAGCAAGGGCCCTGTATTTTCATTATGCACCAGGACCCTGTAATTAGCCAGTTCTTCATGGCACACAAATGAAGGACAAAAATAGATAATGCAAACACAGGCATTGACACTGGGTGGCCAAGGCCAGGTTCCTGATAAAGCCTGAAGGACAGGGCTGGGTCAGGGTGGGGTGAGATTTGAGGTTAGAGACTTCTGGAGCAAATCATCACTAAAGAACAATAGGAATGAGCCAGAATTCTCATGGATAATCTTTGTTTTGAAACTCGTGAATTGAAAACTTAGTTGTTCTTAAACTCACATCCAAGTATGTGTACATAATATTGTTAGGAAAATTGTTCCAAACTTGCAAACAAAGCAAAAGGACCTGAGGCCTTCCAGATCATTCTATGACATTTCCTCACAAACACAAGTTTCCTCTCTGACTCTATAACAAGAGTCAGCAAATGTTCTCTAAAAAGGACTAGATAGGAAATAGGCCATACAGCTACTGTTGCAGCTACGCAACTCTGCCATAGTAGCACAGAAGGAGCCAAGGCAGGTCTGTGAACAGAGAGGCAGGTGTGTGTTCCTGGGCTACACAGAACAGGCCTTTGGCCAGAGCTTAGTTCACTGGCTCCAAGGGCACAGAAGTCCTATACCAGGTAACAGCCAGCTTGTGTTGCCTTTCCCCAAATCCGCGGAAGCCTTTTAAAAGTATTTACTTTAAAGTCAAATGAAATTATAAGAGAAAAGGCCAGCCCAAGTTCCTACAACTGTTGGCAAAGTACATGTGGGTTGACAGCCCTCACAACAGCAGAGGGCCAGAAGCAAACAGCGGCAGTAGCGTGAATGGCTGCAGTGGTCAATTGCTGGTGTCCATATGGTTCCTTTGCTAGAAAGATAGAGCAAAGAGCAAAGATGTTTATACCTGTGTTTAGATAAAGGAGGGTGTAAGCCACTTTGGACAATGGACGCAGAGCCAAGAACACAAAGGAGTTGGGGAAGAAACAGGTTGCTACCTTCTCTCCATTCCTTCCCATCACCCTTCCACTGTTACCCAATAATAATAATGATAATAATGCATATTTGACATCTATCCGAAAAAAAGAAGTCTAGTAATAAACACATTAAAGGGAAAGAATTTAAACAAGTTTTATGGCAGATTTAGTAACGACTTTCATTTTATATTGTCTCGACAGTTTTTTGCATGGTTGTGTTTAACCAAAAAGTAAACAAAAACAAATGAAAAAAAATTTAAAGAGCGACTGAAACATCTCAATATTTACCGTCACATAGGAATGTCCTATGAGGTCATTTTAATCAGAAAGTCCTGAGTCACACTCTTCAAGCCTCCCTTACCCTGAGATACCTCACAAATAGAAAACAAGGCTGTTGTTTCTTAAATTTTTTTCTAAGATTTGTTGCAATTCAGATCACTTGTTCTACTTGGGTTTCTCCACAAATGCATTTGCAAGCCGTCTTGTAACTAGCAGCTAAGGTGGCCAAGAATTTCGAATTGGTGACAAGAAAGTTGAAATCACAAAATTACAACAGCAAATGGGAACAAAGCCAACCACAACCTGCCCTGACAGTTCATCAAAATATTATTTTTCTTTAAAATAAGTTCCTTTTAGCCAGGCATGGTGGTGCACGCCTTTAATCCCAGCACTGTGGAGGCAGAGGCAGGCAGATCTCTGGGAGTTCGAGGCCAGCCTGGTCTCCATAGTGAATCCAGGCCAGCTGGGACTACAGGGAGACCCTGTCTCAAAAAGACCAAAAAAAAAAAAAAGTTCCTTTTAAAAAATTATACCATATAAGTGAGTTATGGAGGCATTTTTAAGCGTAAACATATATTACATAATATATATATATGATGCGTGGATCTCATCAACAGCTTCTTCTCTGTGTCTTCAGTCAACTTTGGATCAAGGATATTTTTAAGATTGAGAATGCAGCTAGAATACTTGCCCGTCATGCATAAAACGCTGGGTGTGAGTCTCAGCACCATCAAAAAGGAGTATTAAATAAAAAACTGTATCTGTACTTACACACAGATCTTTTTCTTGCCATTATTGACTAAACAACATAGTATGGTAATTACTTTCATATCATTTGCATTGTGTTTGTATTATAAATAGTATACAGGTGAGTTAGAGCACCCAAGAGTTATTTACTAAGTTATATCAAATACTACACCATATTATATGAGGGACTGTAATTGTACTGTGGTCTTGCGACTCTGGGAAAGGGCTGTCCTAGAACCAATCCCTGTCAGATCCCAGGGACTAAATGTAACTTCAAACTCAGTCCTTCTATCAAACAATTTTCTCACAGTGGGAAGGACGGGAAAGCAGTGCCGTCAGCCAGTGAGTTAAACAGACAGATCTTACTGTCCGTCTGGGCCAGTGGTGGTTCGTGTCCCATACTGCAGTTCTCTTAACCAGAGCGCATTCTCTCCAGTCACCCAGACTAGATGTTCTTCCCTCCCTGTGGCTGACTTTCCCTTTGTTCCCTTTCTTCCACGTATTTGTATTCTCATACACTATTCTCTTTGGCTAGTAAAAATTTGGGAAAGTCATCCAAGATTTAAAAATGCAAGTTTTAAGGCAACTTAAGAAAATATTGCCTATCATACATAAAACACTGGGTTTTATTCTCAGTACCATAAAAAAGGAGAGCCAATAAGGTCTTACCAAGGCTTCTCTTATTTAGCCAAAACCAAGGTTTCATTTTTATCACAGAAACAAAGCCATAAAAGCCTGAAAGCATGGTGTACTCCCAGGTCAGCAGCCATCAAGACCGAATCAACATAGGAAAATATCCATCCTCCTGGGGGGTGGAGGGACTGCAAATAAAAATAGGTGTGCAGTTATCAGCTATGGTTCTAGCTTAAGAGACTGTGTGAGACCCATAACTGGCCAATGTGCACAGAACAAGAGGCTGCAGGGTGCTTATCCCTGACTAGGACATCTATTTCAAACTTCTGCCTCCCAAGGCTCAGGGATCATTGATGGAGAGGGAGCAGAGAGATTGTAAGAACCAGAGGTGGTGAATGACCACAAGTCAACAGACTTTTCCAGACAACTGGTCAGTTACTCATATGAACTCACAACAACGGTGACAGAATGCACAAGTCTCACAGAAGCTCAAGCTAGAGGAACTCCCAGCATGGATGTGAGGAACTGAGTAAGAAGCCCCACCTCTACCTGAGGAACTATCGACAGCTGATGGCTGCTGGGAGAGGGGGAGTCAGTCTTTTTTAAGGGTGAAACTCTTGGTAGGTTAATCAGGCCCCAGTGAATGGACCAACATGGAAGGGCATTTGGAGACACAAAATTGACTCTGTACGCATGCATGTGTGTATGTGTGTGTGTGTGTTAGAGTACATGAAATTGAGAAAAGAGATTGTGCATATGAAATCACGCAATTTTCCCTTGTTCCATCTGCTTGTCAAGTCTCCCACTTCCTGCACTATGTGCTGTGACTGACCACAGGCTCACCTTGCACCACTTGCATGGGCCCAACATGGTTACTGGACTTGTTCATGAAACTAATCAACATGTGCTTTCTTAATTATTTTTCAATTTAATTGAACTTTAATTTCAGAGTACGGTTGAGCTTTGGTTATATACACACAATAGCAAATCAACGAACTTTAAAAAGAAGATATAATTTTTACCCTTTCCAATTATTTAGTTGGAAATAATTAAAATTTCTTTTATGAAATTTTAATTTTTTGGTTTAATTTTTTGATGGGGGAAGGGGATTGAGATAAGATTTCCCTGTAGCCCCAGTTGGCCAGGAACTCACTATGTAGACCAGGCTAGCCTCGCTCTCACAGAGATCCTCCTGCCTCTGCTTTCCAAGTAATGGAATCAAAGGCATGTGCCACTGCATCCAGCCCATTATTTTTTGATTGACACATAATGTATATAGTTATGAGGTACAATGTGATTGTTTGATTCATGTATACATTGATCAACTCAGGGTATGCCATCACCTTAAACTCCTAGTATTTCTTTATGGTAAGTGGTTTCAAAATCCTCTCTTCTAGGGCTAGAGAGAGGGCTCAGTGGTTAAGAGGACCCAGGTTCAATTCCCAGAACCCACATAGAGGCTAACAACTGTCTGTAACTCCAGTTCCAGGGGATCTGACACCCTGTTTTGACCTCTGCATGCATTGTACAACATGGGTGCTCTTACATACATGCAAATAATATACTCATACATATAAAAATAAATAAAAATATTTTTAAATCTCTTCTAACAATTTTGCTATATGCACAAAGTATTGTTAACTATATTGTCAAAATTAAAACAATTTCTTTGTATGATACAGAAAAACTTAAACTGTTTTCATTACATGAAAATAATAATTCTGGCATTCTATGTCACAATTAGATTATTATAGTTAACAATAATCACCTTCCTCTTCTTACACCTAGGGTAATTTGCACAGGAAAACACATATACATTAAAAATGTGCTTAAATATACTTAATAAAGGGGATTATAATTTACCTATATTTTCTTTTTCCTCTTTTGATGAGGAAACAAAACAAACTCATTTCACATCTAGACAGGAGCAGATCAGACATCACAAAGACTATGACAAGACTGAGGGTCCTGTTTGCTTAGACAGCTCTCAGGACTCGACAATATCCTTTTCACAAAGTCTTTCCATGGAACAATAGTGAGTATGTCAGATCTAGCAGCTTCCCTGGCCCTCAGGAGTCTGTCTCCCCTCCTTTCCAACATCTCTACCTGCTGCTTCTCAGAAAATCAGATGCTTGCAGAAAGTCAGTACATTAAAGCCTTGTCATTCACCCCAGAACATGAGTCATTGTTTACCACACGACTTTGAAGCACCCCGGCAATCACACATTAATGCTCAGAGGAATGGGATGTGGAAAGAATAACTAGAGCCAACAGGGTGTTGATTCTACCTGATCTACCTAGTGAAAACTCCCAGAATCCCCCCGACCCCCAGCAAAGGAAAGCTGAAGCATCACTCCCTGACTTCCACTTCACTTGAGGGCTTTTCTAGAATCACTGATCTCACCTTGCCACCAGGTCATGATTTCACTGGGGTTGAGTGGGTTGCCTCAAAATCTGAAAAGGCCCAGGCATGTGCCTGGCTTACCCAAAATGGTTCGTTGAAACTAAATGAAATCAAAGACAAAGCAAGAGGATATGGTGCAGGACATAAGATGCTCCTGTTACAAGGAGAAACATTTCACTATTTTCCAGAAGTATACATGTCATCTAGAATACATACCCTTGGCAACCACTGAATCTGAGATTTGACTTGTGCTAATGAGTCTACCTTATTTCTAATCTACTTCTCCCAACTGTGTGTCTCTGGCTCAACATTTAGACCTACAGAGTTGTTAACAGGGCTGTCTGTTGTAAGTACAGGCCATGGATGGCAATGTGATAGAGGGCAAAACTGTTCCTAAGATGAAGGTCATTACCCAGATTGATCATGAGGCAGCAAGCAACTGAAAAAACTTGTTTGGGCCAAACATGGTGGTGCACGTGTTTAATTAATCCCAGCACTTGAGAGGCAGAGGCAGGCAAAACTCGTGAGTTCAAGGCCAGCCTGGTCTACATAGTAAGTTCCAGGCTAGCTGGGCCTACTGGGAGATCCTGTCTCAAAAAAGACCAAAAGAAAGAAAGAAAAAAAAAAACAGTTTGGAAGGGAGTCAAGGAAAGGGTCACAAAGGCAGTGGCTCTGGGTCCCTGACAGATGGAAAGGAAGAAATTTACCAGGTCAACCAGAAGATCATTCTAAGTAACACTACGTGATGATAGGAAATGAACTTCATTTCATCCAAAATCTAATTTATTGAGACCATTGAGGAATTCCGCCTAAGAAAAGCCATGCCCCAGGCCCAGGTTTTCTGATCCCAAATCTCACCTTCTTTCCCTGGCCCCAGGGTGAGTCCTTTCTCTATTGGTGAGAGTTGGGAACAAATGTTTAGGATTTCCCAAGGTGGATGGGCACTTCCAGCCCTCTGTTGTGTACTGTTAATGGAAAGGACAGGGTGGGACTCCAGCTATTTGGAGGCTGTTCCTGAGGGTGAGACCTGCTCTTCATGACCACGAATAGAATACAGGCTGGACAAGCAGGGAAAAGCGGTTTAGTTTATTGACATTACAGAAAATTTAATGAAAATTTGTAAAACAGTTCTCGCTGAGCGTGGTGACACATGCCTTTAATCCCAGCACTTGGGAGGCAGAGGCAGGTGGATCTTTGTGAGTTTGAGGCCAGCCTGGTCTATATAGTGAGTTCCAGGATAGCTGGGGCTACAGAGAGACCCTGTATCAAAAAAGATCAAAAAAAAATTTTCTCTGGTCTGCTAAGAGTCATTGCTCCCTGTTCTTTGTTGAGTCTTGCAGAAACAAATTAAAAGGGAGAAATCCACAATATTTTTGTTCCTTCAGCAAAATGGGAAATAATTATTTCTCTAGACCACTTTGGGTCAAGATCATCACATGATTGACTCCACCTCCCATTTTAAACGTGACACCCTCAGGGAATCCTTCCTTGACTACCAATTAAACATACCACCCAGCTGCCCTGTTTAAATGTGATATTCATTTATCAAGATCTGGGGTTGACTGATGTTACTCACTGGCTCCATCTCCCATGGAACACACCAGCCATAAGAACAGACATCCTGACCCTTTTCACAGCTTCAGAGTCACCACAACTTTTTCCATGCACATGCCCTTTCTCCAATCAAGTCAGTGTAGTCATGCGATTTGTTTTGATTACTTGAAAAGCAGCTAAAACATTCTGTATCATTTCCAGGAGGAAGACTTGTGAACTGATGTGCAGTTTTCCAAACAAAGCTAAAATACTTACAGAACTGTACGTCATGATAGATTCTCCGTTAGCCTGCACCATCAGCTACAAAGAACAGAGCCCCACACCTGTCCCTCGCTGAACTTGTAGCATGAATAAGAAGTGAAATTTGGTTATGTTAAGTCAGTGTGATTTATGGGGTTTGTTACTGCAGCATACTCTTAACTATCCTGACTGTATTTGTTCCTGATTGTTACTGTAATAAATTACCACAAACAGAGTAGCTTAAAACATCACTAGAGATCAGAAATTTGAAATGAGTCATTTGGTGCCTAAGTCAAGACATTTGTAGACCTGTGTCTCTTTTGGAATCACTAAGGAAGAATGTTTCCATGCTTTGCCAGATTCTAAAGGTTACCTGCATTCTTCATCTGCTGGCCCTTCCTCTCCCTTCCAAGCACATCATTCTTCAATCAACATAGCTCCCATGATTATACTGGGCCCACATAGGAAATCCAGGATAGTTTCTGCAGTATTGACCTTTAATAAATCGCATCCGTCCTTTTCTCCAAGTGAGGCGACATTCACAAGTTCATCGTGTACACAGAAATCTTTTGAACAAACTTGGTACAACATAACACAGCTCTAAATATCTATAGCTATTTAGGGGTTTTGTTTTTCAGTCAGTGGCCCCTTGTTTCTTTCAACAGGTATGTATAGCAGCCCTATCCCTGTGAGCACTATGCTAAGAACTCAGAATACAAATGATTCAAGAAGCGCTAAGGCTGACTGGTATGTTGAAGAAAGGTAGCAAATTGTATATGATCCCTGCAGATAGCACATTGGTCACAAAGGTGAATTCAGAGGGTCTCAACCTTCGTATAGCAATTATTCACAACTAAGAAGTGATGTCAAGTATTCATAGAACTTTGGGGAATATGTACAGAGTTCCCTTGACAAAAAATCTTTCAGAACATTACTATTTTAAAATATAAATTTAGTAGGAGATACTCGAGAATCTCAGCATTTTATGCTTACTTATATTTAGCTTTGTCGTGATTACTGATTAAGTCAGCCAACTTGAGATCAGCATTTGCAGTGGGCAAGGTGAGTTTTACTGACCTAGAAATTCAAAGTGTGTTAACTAGCCAGGAGCAATGTTTCTCAACCTTGGCTATACTTTAGGATCGTTTGGGAATTCTTTGAACAAGCTCAGGTCTGGGCTTTACCCCTGAGATTCTAATTTACTATGCCTTGGAAGGGGCCCAGGGACCAGTGTGTTCTGAAATCTCTCCAAGTGAGTCTAATGTGCAATCAAGATTAACAACCATTGAAGTAGGAAAAGAACAGTGTTTCATCAGTTTCAGGTGAGCCATAACCCAGGGCCAATCCAGCCATCTTTGACCCTTAATAAAACCCTGAGTTCTTTGATTTCAAAGCTCTGATTCTCTTAAGGTTCAATGTTTAAACCAACCTAATGCAGTAGATGGGAATCCAGCTGAGTTCATGCAAAAGGCTGTTTTTCTGCCCAAACCATTCCCTGTGGGATTTCAAGTAGCCAGCTCAAAGCTGTGCATTGAAATCTCAATTCCACTTAGCATAAACATGTATAATACATGCAACTCCTCAAAATATGCTTCTGCGAAGCTATTGGTGCTTTAAAAATAGCCACCAGATGCCTTTCATTTGTGCAGCACATTAAAAGAAAAGTGGCTTACTTTTGCAAATCACCCCCATATCTGAATTGAAGACAATTTCGCTACCCCAGGGATGGACTAAATAGATTCAGTCTGTCCAGCTGGCAAGCCCAGAAGGCCACTTGAGTAACTCAGCATCCCTAACACAAACCACTAAACCAGCTAAAAGGGAATGTGCTTAACACTTGCTAATGACCAAATCCAACATATTTATCATACGGACCATCAGGGTGCTGGGACTGCTCCAAGCAATTCTCTTAAGCCTTTCCTAATTAGAAATCATTGGGAAAATTTCTACTTATTACAAATACAAAATCTGAGTCCCCAACCCCAACTTACTGAATTTTGTGACATGAACTAATGTTGTCAGAGGGATGAGAAAGATAAATAGGTACAAGATGATTAAGGTTTGATGAGATTTGGTTTTGATGGGATATAAGGATGGCCCTTGGATTTCTGGGTACCAGTCACCAGGACTGAGGACTTTGGAGGAGAAGCAGCCATCATAACATTCTTTTCTGCCTCTACCTGCTTGTTCACACCCCTTAAATTTGTTGTTCATTTTGGTCCTTTATTTGACCTGTGTTCCTTTTTTTTAACACCTGATTCAAAGCATCTTCCTCTCTTCCATGCACATCTGAAGGATGCCAAAGGCATATTAAGCTCCATTAATCATCTTTCTCTCAAAACCTACACCTTGCTTTATCTTCCAGGGGGTAGATCTGATCTATTATCTACCAGAATTTAGCTTCTCATTTAGCTTCACATGTAATTACTTACCAAGTCCTGCTTTTCCACTTTGTCACATCTCCAATATTCACCCCGCTCTGCTCCTAGAAGTTTATTACTGCCCATATGAGCCTCAGGTTGCCCCTTGTCATGGCTGTGTCCATTTTTGTTGCTTGTCCTTACTCTGTCTCCCATGCCCTCTTCTAAGCTACAGTTGAGCAATGCCTAATGATGGGGTGTATTCTGAGAATGCATTATTGGGTGAATTCATCACAAGGGTATACATACAAAGAAAGACCAGCGTGAGACAATCATTCCATGAAGACTTTTGATGCAGTCAAAAGACACGCATGCAAGGCATCTCAGGCTGCTCTAGGGCTCGCACAGCATTCTGTTTTGCAGTGCATTCTTCTCCCTTTATAGGGATACTTGCTAAACCAACAATAAAAGTGTGGCATAGTCACTTGTTATATTATCAGGCATTTGTGTACTGCACACAGCTGTAGGAGCCACACTTTCTACAGCTAGCAGCACTGGTGGCTGGTTTCCATGAGCATCACCCCAGGCAATGATAACAGGAGGAAGTTATAGTGCCATGAGGCAGGAGGAACATCCCAACTCCATTAAAATCTTTTTAAAATTACATTTAGGGTCTGGAGCGGTGGTTCAGGAGTTAAGAATGCTTGCTGCTCTTCCAGAGGTCCTAGGATCAGTTCCCAGCATCCACAAGGTGGCTCTGTCGCCCTCTTCTGACCTTCATAGGCACAACACACATAATAGTAAACATACCACCAATCTAAAACGCTTGTACAAATAAAACTAAATAATCCTTTTTAATTATATTTATTTATTTATTGCAGGGGATGGCACATGCCATAGCATTCATGTAGAGGTCAGAGAACAACTTTCAGGAGTCTATTCTCTCCCTCCACCACGTAGGTCCCAGAGCTCCAACTCAGATTACCAGGTTTGGAGGCAAACACTTTTACCTGCTGAGCATCTTGCTAACCCTCCATTAAAATTTTACAGGGCCAACAAGGTATACGTGATCATCACTGGCAGAAGTATTGCCATGTTGTCATGACTGCATCCGCTGTGAGATTTCTAATCACACTACGCACCTGCTGAATGCTCTGCAGTGACTCCACATGCCTCTGCAGACCCGCCCTGCCCACCTTTCCAGACCTGGCTCCTGTTGCTTACTCAACTTACTTTGCATTCTTGTCACCTGCCAACTTTGCCACTCTGACTCAAAATAGGAACCAGGCCTCCTGTATGGTATTTAGTTATTTTACCCCTTGGGAAGGGAACTTGTCTATAAATTTTGAGCTTCAATTTTTGGGGACCCTAATATATTCATCATTGAAAGGATAAAATCATTCATCAGCAGAAGTTTGAGAGCCTTATTGTGTGCAGCATTCTCTACATCCTGGGCAACATAACAGAATAAAGGAAGATAAAGCTGCCTTAGTTTTGAAGTCCCAGAAGACAACTTCAACCTCATATTCCCTAACTTACCACCACTCTCTTGGAGCCCAGAAGTATAAAGGACCATCAAATCCTGTACCAGGAGAAGCATTTATTTATCCATATGGTATGGTGCTAAGTGGTTCCTACTGAAGAGTTCAGAAACAGCTATCATTATTGAACACCTGCTAGCTCGCTCACTCCTCACTTCTGTTGTAGTGAGTGATTTCCTCTGGGTCACTGTGGAGCGAAGGCTGCTATTTTGACCTACCGAATAACCTTGGCTCCGTAGTCATGGCAATGAAATAAGCAGAATGATTCAGTGAAGGTTAGGCTTTTGGTAATGGGGACAGGGCTTTTAATACTTCACAGCAGAAAGAGCAGGGAGAGCCATGAAACCTAAGCAGGGACCTCGGCCTTCTTCTGCCTCTTGCTCCACAGCTACACATGGTCTTGGGCAGATGCCAGAGTTATATGGGTAGAAGGCTAACTGAAAACAGACTTCATCCATGTACCTTTCATGAGACTGTCACCCATAGTGAAGTGGTGCGGCTGCTTTTGAGTCAGCCACACTTTTGCAACTCCTCACTCACCATCCTGTAAGACCAATACACCTACTGGTTCACCACACTGGGCTAGAATGGAGTCATTTCTTTGGTATGTCATCAGTACCTAATCTGTGGTGAATAGATGTTTGCTCATGTCCCGGGAAAAGAAACACATTACTTCAATCCCAGGTAAGTAACAAAGGATGCATCCATTTGATTTATAACCATTACAGGCAACTTTGGAGTCCACAAGGTCAATAAATATTATGACTCTACTCAGCCATTCCTGGAACATGTTACTCAAGCAAATGTGTATTGATGAGCAACTGAATGAATGAAGCAAATAGCTAGTGAGTGTAGACTTGGTGTAAAAACCCTGGTGGCTGATCTCAACTTATAGTGAAGACCTAGCAGAGACGTGAATCAGCTCAGGAGAGGCTATCCAGCCTCTTCTCTGTTCGACTTCTCTGTCCTTTCTCTCTGTACTCTGAAAAGAAGAAGAAGAGAAAAAAATCCAACTAACCTCACAATAGTTGTAGAAAGAAAATTTAATAAACATTTCATGAAGCCTTGTACATGTATAGCAACTATGAAGTAATTAACGATGATGCTTATCAACATTTAAGGTTCATTATTTGTTTCTTTATGGATGCTGAATACACCGTTTTAAGATTAATAGAGCAAATGGGTGAAATATCCTTACTTGAATTGCATCTTTTCTAACATTCCATCTGTGCAGTGGTGGGGTATGAGTGATTCTAATGCAGCCTCCAGAAGGGTTGTTATCAGCTCACACAGATCCACACATGTCAGATAGATTTACTTCTAACACCCCTTGTGGGGAAAATTACATTAACTAAATGAGGTGAATTAGGTCCAGGTTTAGACATTACCTATTAAACAAAATCTATTACACTGTCAAGGACACTACATTATGTAATCCAACATTTTAAGTGTGAGGAGTTAATGTTGGTGGAAGAGTTAGGCACCTTCCACATTTATCACCTTAAATACAAAGCTATGAAATTGCTTAAACCATTAGCCACTTAATAGCTTCAAATACTTTATTCTGGTTAGTTATAAATTGGTTAAATTATAAAACCACAATTAATAATAATTATCCACGCAGTAACCAAGTAGATGCAGGAGTTCCAAGAAACAGACAGCTCAGCTCAGTAATCCATCAGCCAGTGGAGAGAGTCAGTCTGAACAGTGGCAGGCCCAGGACTTTCACCTTCCTGTGATAATGGTTCGGAAACCATCAGAGACCAGCCTGAAACAGGGTGTGAAAGAAAATCACAAGATCCTAATCCAAGCACAGGGTCATCTAAACCTGGGGGTAAAAACGTCTCCCGGAATCTTTTTCTTATTACTAACATAGATGATATTTAGCTCCTCATCTATTTTCTAAGTCATCCATTTATAAAACTGTTCTGTAAATCTTAAATTTTAAAAATTTTGTTTTCTGTACATTTCAATATAGTACTAAGTTGGTCAAAGCTGGCTGATTCTTGAATCCTATGATGGTTCTGTTTGTTTAGTGTTTATTTTACATTCATACTGTTTTCCATAGTGACTACATCAGTGCCCTCCAGCTGTCCCATTTCTGGGTCTATCACAAAAGCAAATGAGAGCCCTTACCTTGCATCCTCAGGTGTGTTGAAGCATTTTTCATAAGAGCCAAGAGATGGAAACAACCTAAGTGTTCATCAACAAGGGAAACAGGACTCAAGAGGTAGGGGGGTTCTGGAGGAGTTAAGGGGAAGAATTGGGGTGAATATGATCAAAATACATTGTATGAAATTCTCAAATAGTTAACACAATTGTTTATTTAAAAAACAAAAATGTGGAATATATACAAAACTATATATGCCCTGACAATTACAGTATATATGTGTATATGCATATATGTGTATATACAGTTACACAAAGACAACCTATATATGTTTATATATGCTGTGTGTATCATGCACTATATAATATATACTGAAATAGACTGTACTACATATATACTGTATGGAATATTATTCAGCCATGATTAGGAAATCCTGCCACTTGAAGCAGTTTGGATGAAATTGGAGGACATTATTCTATGGGAAAAGAGCCAGACACAGACACTCCATGATCTCACTTATGGACCTGGAAAGGTGAAACTCCTCCCAATGGTGAGAATAGAACAGCTTCCAAGACTGTTGTAAATAGAGGAAGCTGGCCAAATAATACAAGCTTCCCATTGCAAAATGAATAAGTTCTGTGGATCTAAGACACAACATGAATGAAATGGATGTATTGATTAACTTGGTAATAATAGTCCTCAATATGCATCAAGTCATTGTATTAGACACAGCTTGAATATATAGAATCTTCTCAAATGTCTTTAAATGAAAAATCAAAACTAATATGAAAATCACCTTTAATTCATATTTCTTTGAATCATTATTTCCAAAGTGCTCCCTTCAAAGTCTGCCATCTTCATCTTTTTCTTTCCCATAGCATCTACTCCAGGTCAGCTCTGAATAGTGATTATTCATTAAATAATTACTGAATGAACAGTGAGTGGACAACAGATCTCACAGTGATTCTTGAGCAAGAGTCAAGCAGGTTTTCAACCTTCCAGTCTGTCTCTCTTATCTACTCCATGGACTTGCTGAGTTAATTCTGCCTAGCCATCACTTCATGCATCAGCCTCCTGTCCAAAATCTAACACTCTAAGACAATTGGTTTAACAATGAGGTCCTGCCTTATTCCAGCTGACAATACTTGGCCACCGTTGCTTACATGGATTCTTCTTAGAAATGCATTGTCCACTTAGTGTCATAGGTTCTCCAACATGTCAGAGCACAAACACACCCATGGACCAACCTCTCAGTACATTCAGTCCAACAGCTGACAAGGACGTCCTAA
>NW_008352394.1:1234500-1264058 GCF_000622305.1 Nannospalax galili | reverse complement strand
AAAAAAAAAAAAAAATGCTGGAAACATGCTAACACTTGGAATGGCCTTGAAGTGCTCTGAATTTGGGCTCTTTACAGATATTTATTCGTGTGTTTCTTAGTCTTTAAAACATACAATAATTAACTACTAGATCTCAGATTATGCATTTCTAGCTAGTACCTGCATGATAATGATGATGAGCCATGGATGACTCTGAGAACCAAGGCTCTGGAGCTGATATCTTCCAGTCCGTCTGTATAATGGGACTGACTGAGAAGCAAGTCTCCAGAGCTGGGATCATCCAGCCTTTCTGGGATCATCCAACCTTTTTGCACCCTGAAATTATTTGGTAAATTTTTATAAAAAATACAAGTAACTGAGACCAGTCCCAAAGACTCTCATTTCATTGGCCTAAAGTAAAGCCCAAGCATCAATTTTTAAAGATCTTCCAACATTCCAGTTTGAGAACAGAATGAAGGACCACTGCCTCTGACTGGTGTTTTCCAGTTTTTTCCCACTGTTTCCTTTAAAGGAGCCTTTTTTAGGCATAGTTTCCCTTAATACCTTCATGTAAATGTGGTATTACATATTTGCCTCATAACTGTGTATTAGACACATATCTATGAGTTAAACATTAAAAAATGTTTTATCTAGAGTCTGTCCCTTAAAGAAGATCAGCTCTTCCTCACCCAGCAATAGTTCTTCATCTGAGATTAGGGCCTGCTGCCCATTTCCAGTCCTGTGCTGTTTCTGTTTTTTGTTTGCTTGGTTGGTTGGTTGTTTGGTTTTTTGTTGTCTGCTTTTGTTTGCATGGGTCTTGTGCATGCCATTGTCACCATTGCTGTAAGTTAATATGGGCAAGATAGGCTGACTAGACTTCAGCGGATGAATGTGCACTGAAGGATGTCAGGAGATACTAACTCGACTTGATAGGCCTTAACAAATGACAGAATGCATGAAATCCAGTGCGGGGGAGGGTATGGAAAGGTGCCAGTGTGGAAGCAGGTATAAAGATGATTAAGATGTTGTGTATGAGAGCCACAAAAATTCAATAATAAATAAGTAAAAAGAATGTTTTTACTCCCTAAGAATCAAAATTCAATACTTTGTGCATAATACCACCCACATGGAGAACATGTTCTCTAGACTATGCCTAGTGATCTGGTTTTGAAAATATCCACATTCCCTTCAAGTGTGGGCAGCAGGTCTCCAGACAGAACCAAGTTGCAGAGATACCACAGGAAGGTGATTAGAGAAACACATTCACAGCCTTTGCACGAGTGTCTGCACAGCCTGAAATCACTTTGTGATTTCTACCACCTTACTGGCTGCAACGTCAAAGACAGTGTGTACCCTGTCCAATTCAAACCAGTAAAATGTATTGTTTTCCAGAATATTCCTACTAAAGTGTTTACAAGTGAAGACTTCCTTTGTACAGTAGCATCTTCCTGGTGACAAATGGACTCTCCACTTCAAGCAAACCTCTATCAGAGACATTTTAATGTGTGAACTGATTCTTCACGCTTGCTCCAGTTACACCATAACTTGTGTAATTGAGTAACGTGTGTGGACCACAGCTGCAATGATGTGGAAAGGGGAGTGCATTTGAAAGAGAGAAGAACGGGGACTCTAATCCAGGTATAAAGTCCCTGCTATGGGGCAGGCAATGGAAATGTAGTAACAGAAAGGGGCAAATAAGGGTTTAAAAAAGGAAAAGAGAAACTAGTATTAACGCTATGTCTGCTTTGTGCCAGGTGGTATATAAACATTTCACTGTACTCTAGCATACATACAAGTGAGTATTGTTCTCCCTCTTCATACATATGGAACCTGGAGTTGTCCATGTTCACTCCCAAACCTAATGTCTTACCTCACCAGAAAAGCCTGTCTCCTCTCTAGGACAATGTACCACAAACTCTGTAGAATGGAGGGGAGGAATCCTGAGAACCCAGTTTCTCAGGGACACACAATCATGCCACTTTTGCACCAGTGGGCACATTGTGACTGGTATTTTGGTATTGTAGTTTGCAGGGTCCATCATTGATGTCTTTTCTCCTCCAATTGACTGCATAGGACCTGCAGTACTATGAAAGCCAACCAGCACGAAGGAAGTTTCCCCATCAGTTCGATGATTTCTCTATGTTCTACAACCAACGTGTGTGGTGCCTTCAGCAATGGGGTCTTCATTTACAAAGTAATGGGTCTCCCTAGGGTTTCTTTAAATATTTTATTTATTATTTTTATGTGTATGAGTGTTATGCTTACATGTATATAAGTGCACCCGTGTCATGCAGTGCCCACGGAGGTCAAAAGAGAGTATTGATTCTCCTGGAACTGGAGTTACCGATAGTTGTTACCTGCCAAGTGGGTGCTGAGAATCAAACCCAGGTCCTTTTCAAGAGTAGCCAGTGCCCTTAATTACTACTACCTCCCTCAACTCCATCCTCCTGGCCCCTTCCCCACTTAAATCCCTAACCCCGGTATCTCCCTGTGCTTCTTTCACATCACATGTGTTCTGTGGTTCCATTTGATTATATTTTTTAACTGGGTATCGAGACAGTAGGTTTCCATGCAGCGTTTTCATACGCTTTTCATTTGGTCAACCCTCCTCCACCCTGTTTCCCCCGTCCCCATCCCCTCTCTGCTTAAACCTTTCCACTCCAGTAACTGCCCTCTCTAACATTGCCTGTTTTTATTCTCCCCCTCCTTGGGTGCACCCTCTTTCTGTCTTCCCAGCTTCCACATATATTCCAAGTTAAATACACAAAACTAAAGCTCTGAAACTACGATCCACATATAAGAGAATACATGTGGCATTTGTCTTTCTGTGTTGGGTAACCTCACCCAGCATAACTTTTTTCCATTTTCATCCAGTTACCTGCAAATTTCAGGATTTCATTTTTCTTTACAACTAAATAAAAGTCCATTCTGTATATGTATCACATTTTCATTACCCATTCATCAGGTGATGGACATCTAGGCTGAATTTGTTTCTTAGCTATGATGAAATAGTTCTTTTTTTTTTTTCTGAGATAGGGTCTCCCACCGAACCTGAAACTCCCAGCGCAGCACGATTACCCTGCCAGCAAGCTCCAGGGATTCTCCCATCTCTGCCTTGTGCTGGGCTAACAGGTGCACAGTTACTGCTTTCAGATTTTTTTTATGTAAAACAGTAATTTTATTGACAGGACTATAATAAGCTACATCCATTATACTTTTATAACAGTTCTTATTGTGTAGATTAAAATTATTGTGTAGATTAAAATTATTATTATGTAGATTAAAATTATTAAAATTCTTAATTCATTTTTATGGAATTTTTTGTGTATTTCATACAGAACATCTCAAACAATCTTAATCATCTTTATGCCCCCATCCCCACTGGCACCTCCCCATAGTCCACCCGCTGGAGCAGACAGTTGGAGACCGTTTCAGGTGTCAGTTTGAAGTGGGCTGCATGTCACAGACAGAGGAAACTGCACTGGAGCTGGAGTCCTGGGACAGAGGTGGCACTCCTTGACTGTGTCAATTTTCCCACATGAGACTCATAACAAGTGACCAGATGAGGAGTCAGCTGCTGTTTCTTGGCCATGTTATACACCTTAACCTCTTGGGAAGGAGGTTACAGCTGGTATGATTGATAAGCTCATATCTGGTGTTTCTGATATGATATGATACATTCATATATTTATTTTTTGGCACAAGTTTTTTTTCAATTGTGTTACATGGTAGATGGTGGTTTATCTGTACAATCAAGATGTAGATAGAGGGGCTGGAGAAAAGGCAGTGGTTAAGAGTGTGCACTGCTCTTGCAGAGGATCAGAGTTCAGTTCCCAGTGGTGAGTGGCTCACAACCACTCCAGCTCAATTTGACTTGCCTCTGGCCTCCACTGACATCTGCATATATGTACACACACACACACACACACACACTCACGCATGCAAATTAAGAACAAAATCTAGAGTCATTTTGTCTTGGTACTTGTACTCAGACTGGCATATCTCAGGTGAAAACTCACTTTGTAAAATTGATTCAGTTAAGCATAGGCAGAGTCTGGAAGCTGCAGGCCCACATAGAGTATAACCCAGAGCAGGCGCAGTGGGTGTTCCTCAGCCTCCAAGGAGTCTCTACTTGTCCACCTAAAGCTGCAAATCCCTAAGAACATAGGAGTTGCTTCTGGATGGGAGAGAAGCTGACAGCCAGCACCTCACTGAAAGGCCTGAGAGGCTGATTGTGATTTCAAGGCCTGCAGAAGGAAAGAGGGTCTCCTCAAATAAATCTGTTCATATTGCTGCCAACTGCTTCGGTGAACTAAAATTAGGTTAAACTCCAATGCTTCCCTTGGGGTCAGGTATCTGGCAAACATGGGTATCAGAATGAACGTGAGTGTAAGCCAGAGAAGAGGGAACCGCCCCGACTGCTGGAACAAGGAAGAGGATTCCTGTTCCCTTAGTTGGTTTGCTTCACTGATCATATTCCTCAACCCTTCTAGCCCTTCAAAGCAGCTACTTAATTTCTACTCAAGCTCATTATTAAACCCAAGCATCTTTAATCCCAGCACTCAGGAGGCAAAGGCAGGCGGGTCTCTATGAGCTCGAGGCCAGTCTGGTCTATGTAGTGAGTTCCAGGCCAACTGTGGCTACAGAGAGACCCTGTCTCAAAAAGATATCCTTATTAAATTGTCAAGTAGCGATTGGCAGTGTTGGGCAGTTCTGACCCTGGCAGAAGAATCCCCACACAGTGCTTGAGAAGAGCCGTCAAACGGCTCCTCTGACCTGGGGTCACCGGAGCTTGGTTTCCAGGACTCCTGAAGCAGAGGTGGCTTAGTCACTTATTGCGTATTCACGCGGCACAGTTACACTTGATGGACAAACTAACACCAAGCACAGTTACACTTGATGGACAGACTAACTCCAAAGGGCAAACCTGAATTTGAACAGCTCACTAAAGCTGATGCAGAAGGCAGCTGCGCGTTTTGACCTAAGATCATCTGCCAGAAATCCAGCTCTGCTTGGCAAATGGATTGTGGTGCAGTAAGTCCAGATTTAGGAAAATTGCTCAGTGTGAGGCTTACGTCTCTGCAACAAAGATCAAGGTCAAGTATGCCTGAGTAGATCTATGTGGTAGTACATTTATAAGCTTATGCAGGAAAGAAAGAGGAGCGGGGAAGGGGGAAGAAAGGGAGGGGAGAAAGCAGAAGAAAAAGGGAGAGGAAAGGAAAAGAAAGAAGGAGAACAGAGAGGGAGGGAGGGAGAGAGGAAGGGGAGGTGAAGAAAAAGCAGTAAACAAAATTTGAAAAGATAGACCCACATATTCTTCCTCGTCTGACCCGGCACACGCTCCCCAGCATCACCATTCTGTAGACTCACAGACACTCGTGCAGATTCCCTGGAGACCTGTCAGACAGTGTTCCTCGTCTCTCCTTCCACTGTGGAAAAGTTCACCGACTTAGAAGTGTGAGGCTGGTAAGCTAGACACCATAGTCGGTGAGACTTAGACAGAATTCTCACAGTATTTGCCTGTGTTTTCATGGACACCCTGTAACCAACCTGGAGGCATACACTAATGACGGCAAGGCTGGCTGCCCTGGGGTGGGGAGCAGCCAGGCAGCTGGGTGGGGGATGGGGTGGAAGACAAGATCCCTCTTGGGTACTCTTTTACTTCTTTCGTTATTTGAACCATGTAAGTCCATTGTCATCCAGAAACTGATTGGAAAAATAGAGGTTTTTAAATTTTTTCCTTCGATGGCAGTAGCAGACAGCCACTGGTCTTTTTCCCTCTACTCCTCCTGCTTTCCCCTCCCACTCCCAGTCAAGCCAGGGTTAAGTCCTGGCAGTCGTGCTAATGGTTCTTTAGAATACAGGCCAACAGAAAGATGCTTTATGTACGAGTATCTATCACTGACTGTCTAGAATAGCCCACACATGGTGATAATGAAAAGCAAACCAACATTTATTTCATTGTGTTTTTCAATTGTCTATAGACATTGTCTGCACCAGGGACAGATTGTACACATACACACACACACACACACACACACACACACACACAGTTTGTGAAGCCCCCACCCATCCCTCAGGCAGATGCTATGGTTCCCCAGACCCAGCACACTAAAAGCAGAGACTCATATTAATCAAAAAAGCACCTGCTGGAAGTTATTCCTGTTGTTCTTTCTTTGAACTGGGGGACATTTGGCCTGGGATTGATCTATATGTGGTCTAAAATGTTTCTGCTGCAACGTGGAATAAACAAGATGGTGTCGCCAGGGGAAAGTTGGCTGGCTGGCAGCAATGAACTTCTTAGCACAGCCCAAGTTTGTTTCACGGTCATAGGTCTAGAAACTGGCCTTTTCCACAACTTCTAGAGGAACTCTAATTCTGTTCTAAGATTAAAGGCAATGAACAATATGAAAAGGCCAGCGTGTTCATGTGCAGTGCACTCATCACAAGGAGGTGGGTGCACCCATGTCCCTTGTCCCTTGTGGGACACCTTTCTTGACCTCCCTGTTTGGGGGACTTTGTTCTTTATGAGTGGCATCTTCCAGATAGAGGGGGAGAGAGTGAGAGAGAGGTGAAATTCAGTTAAATCCATGTGACCAGTAGAGCACACTCACGTGAGACTTTAACCTAGCACTGTGCAGAATATGATGCTATTAAGGTAATGGCATTGAAGGCATTTTTAACAGAGCAGGGATGAGTGGTTGGGTATTTGTTTTCCAGCATCAGTAGGAACTGGCCAGCTGTGGCAGCATGGGATCATCCCCGGGACCATCACCTAGTGATCCGCTCCAGACTGCACAGCACCCAAGCACAACTCTGCTGTCCAAGATCCTGTAATAAACTTTACTTCTGCATCATATAGAGGTCTTCTCATTTCTGCTGTTCTAAAAAGCTGGATTAGCAACTATAAGGTTTGTGCAGGACATCAAATGCAAATGGGTAACATTATGGAATATTTTGTTCCAGCCAAAACAGAACTGCTCATGAGGACACTTTTCCATGATTTCGCAAGCAGTAATGTTCAAACACTGGCAGAGTTCATTTCTCTTAATCCCACTTTCTGTGCTATAATAAATATGTTCTTTATTATACTATGTTATTTTAATGCCAATGCTTAATTGACAAGTCAGGGCCTTATACCCACGGGCTGACGCCTCCTTTGTAATTTTGTGCAAGTTGCCTTGTTCACGTCTGCTTAATTCCAACCTTCTTCCAGGCTTCCCCAGGATAATGCCTCCCATTTAACTTATTTAATGTCTGGCTTGTTTCCACTTACTTAGCTCACCTTGCATCTAGATTATTTGTGGGCATCACATTGCCGCTCTCACATGCCATCCAGAGTTGGTGTAAATTCTGGGGTCTTACTTTCTCCAAGATTTGTTAAGATTAGGCACTACAGTATAAACTAATGAACTTTCTAAAGTCATGAAGTTTGAACACTTAAAGGGCTATTACTTTGTTTTAAAGCAGTAACCCTAAAGCACTGGGTGACAATGACTCCCCAACTTCCAGAAATGCTGTGACACATGTGTAAACATGAGCTGAGACATTCTCTGAGGAAAAGGGCACACATCTGGCAGGCAGCACCTATAACGTTTACATGACTTTCAAGCAACCTTGGCAAAGGCAAATAGATAAACAAATGACTCCCTGAATTGCTTAGATTCTGAAATTCAACTTTCATTTGAATAGAACCTTATAGGGCCTCTAGATACCTGGATGTTCTTTTTGTTAACTTTTTAAAAATTTTTATTTATTATTTTTATTTTATGTGTATGCGTGTATTGCCTGCATGTGGGTAAGTGCACCCGTGTCGTGCAATGCCCATGGAAGTCAGAAGAGGCTGTCAGATCCCCTGGAACTGGAGTTATGGACAGTCGTTAGCTGCCATGTGGGTGCTGGGACTCGAACCAGGGTCTTCAGCAAGAATAGCCAGTGTTTTTAACCGCTGAGCCATCTCTCTAGCCCCAATACCTGGATGTTCTTAAGTTATTTTGCTTTTATATAAAAAAGTCAAACAAGATAAGAGTTGACTGTGCAGAACGTCAGTTTCCTGATCCAGTTCTCTACCAATGTAGTTTTGCTTTGTTGTGTCATTTGTCATCATTTGTTTCAGTGTCATACGATGGGATAAAGTCTACCTGGAAAGATGCTTCTGACAAGTTCACTGCATTCAAAAGATAAAAACCTAAGGCTGGACCTTGACCACTTGATTTTCTAAGTCATAACTAAAACCAAAGAGAGAAAAGTGAGACTGGACCAGATTGGGACTACAGGGTGACAGGTGGCCAAGTGGAACCAAACACAATGGAGCTCCCGGGGAGTGCAGATGTTGCAGAAATAACCTGTTCATCTTATACACGTCTCGGAACAGACGACAAGCTGCAAGGCCTTCCTCTGAGTAAACTGTAGATATTCCAGAATGAGAACCTGGCCCTTCACTTAAAAATTTCATTTCATCCGAAATAACCTTTCCTTCTAAGGGTCAATCCAATTACCCAGGATAAATACCAGCAGCTCTTTGATGCCCCCATCAATCCTCAGAGGAAAGAGCTGAAGAGGGGAGGCTAAAAGAGAAGCCAGCTCCAGATGGTGGGTCTGCAGACTGCAGCTTGCAACCACAGCTGAGTGATGAGGCATACAGATTTATTCATGAAGACCACAGAAGTCCTTCCGCTTCCACAGAGAAGAAAAGTGAAGGACTGTTATGACTCAACTCCCGATTGGTCCTTAAAGCCATTTCATCTTTTCAAATGCCAGCTGTTTACAGATATGGGTACTGTCAGCATCAGGGTCTGGTTAGTTTTGTCCTACCTGTCCCTTGTTCCATTGTAGACTTCACTGAGAGGAACAGGTAGGTGACTGCAAACTTGACTGTCAGAGCTGGTATGATACAAGTCTACAATTCTTTTCCTAAAATATACAATCCTAAAGCACTCAAACATACATCTCTCTCTATATATATATGCATATAGCTTTGAATATGTAGAATATACATATATGGTTCAAAAATCATTTGACAACTAAAACATGAATTTTTTATTTACCCCATTTAGTTTCAATATTGTGATGTTTCACTGCTAAAATATTAATGGGTTTGGTTAGAGTGCTGCTCCAGGCTCACTGGGAGTATTAATATTTGGAAGAGGCATCAGATCTCCATTCTATACCTTACTGCATCTGTCTCCAAGTCCTTTAGGTAAAGAAGTTGTGGTTTGTTTAGGAGACAAAGAAAGACCTTGGGTCAGAACAACAGACCTGAATTTGAATCCCTTCTCCAGCGGTGAGGCAAGAGGCTTACCTTCTTAATATGTTGATGTCTTTGTGGAGTAGAGCTAATAACAGTATCTTCCTCATGAGAGGTAAAAAAAAAAAAAAAAAAAAAAAAGACTGGATTAAAGGGGAGAAATCACATTAAAACCTTCCCCTGTGGGGGTTTGGGGCGATGGCTCAGTACACAGAGTGCTTGCTATGCAAGCAAGAAGATCTGAGTTCAAATCCCCAGCACCCACATAAAAGCCAGGTATGGCCAGCTACAATTGCCTAAAAGCCCAGTTTTTAGTGGGTGGAGACAGGCAGAGATCCTGGAAGCTCACAAGCCAAACCAGCTTAGCCAAAACAGGGACTTTCAGGTTCAGTGAGAGATTGTGCTCCGTAGTTTCAGGTGTCAACTTCACACACCTGGGAAGACAAAACCTCAATTTGGGAATTTCCTCACTGGATTGGCCTGTAGACATATCTATGAGGCATTTTCTTGATTGTTGAGTGATGTGGGAGGATCTAGCCAACTGTGGGTGGTGCCAGGCCCAGGCCGGTGATCTGGGGTTGTATAAGAAAGCAGACTAAACACAGGCCACAGGAACAAGCCAGTAAACAGTGTAGGAACTCCAGGTTCCTGCCCTGAGTTCCTGCCTCAGCTTCCCTTGGTAACAGACTGTGAGCTGTAAGCCAAATAAACTGTTTTCTCACCAAGTTGGCTTTGGTCAGTGTTTATCACAGCAATAGAAAGCTAAATAGGACCTTGTCTGAAAAACTAAAAGGGGATGGGAGCCAGAGAGATTATTCAGCGGTTAAGAGCACTGGCTGATCTTGCAGAGGGCCCAGGTTCAGTTCCCAGCGTCTACTGGCAGTTAACAGCATTCATAACTCCAGTTACAGGGGATCCAACACCCTCTTCTGACGGCCTCGGGCACTGCACAACACAGGTACACTTACAAGCATGCAGTTAATACACTCATACATATAAAATAAAAATAATCAATAAAATATTTTTAAAAGATGGAGAATATAAGAACACATTACACACACACACACACACACACACACACACACAAACCAAAACCCTTCCCTGGTACCTAGTGTGTGCACAGCAAAGGATATTTTTCTCAAACTCATAACTCCTCCTTCCTTTCCACAGAAGGCTTAGTACTATATAGCAATCAACCCTAGAAAATATGGATAAGAAAAAAATCACTTCCGATAAAGGAAAGCACAAAAGCAGAGTCTGACGTCAGATACACACCTAGTGCTCAAATACGCGTGACAGAATAATTTATCAGAAATTCCAAGCGCTTTCAGCCAGTTAGATGCTCAGATGTGGCCACAAAGACCAGAGATACCCTCGATCTCCTCCAGTGTGCCTCCCTTCATGCTGTTCCTGGACCGATCTTCCCTTTAACGACCTATTAACCAGTTCTAGCAATTGGGCAATTGCTTGGGCTGGTGGATAATGTTCATTCTTCATTGGTCCTGGCAAGTGATTGGCTGTAGCCTACGCTGGCATTATTGGCTTATATACTCAGAGCCCCCACACTTTGCCTTGCTGTCTTCCCTTCTGACATAGACTCTCCATCACATACCAGACAACTGCCAAGGCCAAAACGCACTAAAATGCTTATTTGAAGTATAGGTACACGAAAAGCACAGGTTTAATGAAATTTGCTAAACCTATAGGACTAAAGAGATCCAAGAGGCAGTTGTAGACAGAATTTGGACTTCTGTTTTAACAATATTCTTCTAAACTTGAGTATCAAAACCAAGTCTGTTTACTTTTAGTACTCTCAAGTGCAAAATATGATTGCTAGTTTCTTAGTTTAAAAAAAAAGTGTTGGACCTGGAGAGATGACTCAGAAGTTAAGTGTGCTTGCTGCTCTTGCTAAGGACCCACATCAGGCAGCTTACAACCACTCATCACTCCAGTTCCAGGGGCTCTGGTGTTCTCTTCTGGCATCCACAGGCACCAGACATGCACATGGTATATATATATATATATATATATATATATATACCATATATATATATATATATGCAAGCAAAAAAAATTTTAAGTGAGGTAGTCCAGTCCTCCAGTCCCCATAAGAACACTAGACTATGTGAGCCATGACTTCCCAAGCACAGAATAGAGGGGCCACAGCACATGCACCACCACACCACCACTTTCCAGTTCCACTTCATATTTTCCAAATGTTTCCCTCCACTCGTTCATTTGCTCATCATGCACCCAACCATCCACTGAGACCCTTTCACTGCCAAGCACTTAACCAATGGAGGGATACAAAGATGAGTAAGCCATAGCCCTGAGTAGATGAGACGAACAAGTTTTTCATTGAACAATTCATGATTAACCAGAAGAATGTATTCTTATAAGATTAAGGATCACATCCCCACCAGTGAAGCACAGACCCTACTCTTAGGAGGGTGTGATCTATACCTGGGAGCTCCATTTGTTGCTAAGAAGGCTGAGATGACACTGGGTCTGCAGGCTGGGAAGGAGGGAGGGACGTAATGAATTCTTCAGAACCAAGGGGTGAGGAATCCAACCAGCACCAGCAAATCTGAGCTCAGCTTGGAGAGAAAGGTTGAGAACTGGAACAGCTGATGACTATGTAAGAAAAGAGATTTTTCAAGAAATGAAGTCATGGAAAGCTTTCACTGGGCAGTGCCCCAACCCAAGGGTTTTAATGACTGCAGTTATTCTTGTTATATAATAAAGAACCTAAAACTTAGCATCTTTTAAAAAATAGCTAATTGGGACTGGAGAGATAACTCAGCAGTTAAGAGCACTGGCTGCACTTGCAGAGGACCCAGGTTTGATTTCCAGCACCCATATGGCAGCTAACAACCATCCATAACTCCAGTTCTGGGGGAATCTGACACCCTCTTCTGACCTCTGTGGGCATTGCATGACATACGTGCACTTACACACATGCGGGCAATACCAATGCACTCATATACATAAAATGAAAAATATTAATAAGTAAAATGTTTTAAAATTGCTAATGGGCTGAGGCTATAGCTCAGTTGGCAAAGTGCTTACCTAGAATGTGAGAGGCCCCAAGCTTGATCCTCACCAGAGAATAAATAAAAAACCAAAAAAGGCTTGGCAGCACTCGACTTTAATTCCAGAACTGGGGAAATGGAGGCAGGAGGATCAGAAGTTCAAGGTCATCCTTGTCAACCCAGCACATTCAAGACCAGCCTGGTCTACCTGAGATTCTGTCTCAAAAAGACAAAAAAGTTTAGAAAAAATTAGAAACAGCCAAATTTGTACATGTGAGAATTCAAGAACAGGTTTAGGGTGAACCAAGTGGAGGCTGTCTGACAAAAGGAATTTGAGGAAGAAAGGGCTTATTCTGGCTCAGATTTCAAGGGTACAATCTATCATGACATGGAAATCCAGGTGCACGAAGCAGGAGGCAGCTGGCCACATCACACTCATGCTTAGAAAGCAGATGGAGAGGGGCTGGAGAGATGGCTCAGTGGTTAAAGACGTTGGCTCTTCTTGCAGAAGACCTAGGTTCGAATCCCAGCACCCGCATGGCAGCTAACAACTGTCTGTAACTCCAGTTCCAGGGATCCGACAGCCTCTTCTGTCCTCCACAGGCACTGCACAACACAGGTGCACTTACCTACATGCAGGCAATACACACATACACATAAAATAAAAATAAATAATGAAGAAAAGTCTTTTTTAAAAAGAAAGAAAGAAGATGGAGAAGGATACATGCCTAGGCTCAGTTCCCTTTCTTCACTTGCACAGTCCAGGACCACAGCCAAAGAGTGGCACTGCTTACAGTGGTCCCGTCTTCCCACCTCAATGCCGTCAAGCTCACCCTCCACAGGTCAGTCCTTCTGTGATTCTATATTCTCTCAAGTTGACTGTTAACCCTAACCATCACAGAGATGGACCCGTGCAGACTAAAAGAGGGACATGGAGCTGCCAAACAGGGCTCATCTCCTTAACAAGACTAAGCCACACACAGCACAGCAAGAAGAGTGTAAATCTAACATCATTTCTTCTCTATTCCAATTCCCTCCTGCAGGAATAATGAATATATTCACATACACACACACACACACACACACACACACACACACACACACACACGTCTCTTGATTCCTAACCACGGAGAATGGTGTTCAAGAGCCACACACGGGATCGTGGGGTTATTGATTTCTGCTCTCCAGGCTTTTCGTTAGTGCCTACACTGTTGCCCTAATGGTTTCCTCTGCCTAGCTCCTTTTTTATATGAAATTTGTCAATAAAACAAGCCCAACTTTATTCTTTGATGCTCATAAAATATGAGTGGAGCTTTCCAGAGCATCACCCTAGTCTTCCATGGTTTTAGGAATATCCGTTCTTGGCATTTCATGAGTCCAGATGCCGACCACCATTACAATAAAGATCTCTGTGGAAGAAAGACTGCCTATATTAAGCTGATAAATTTGTGGGAGCCCATGTGTTGATGCATGTGAGACTTACTACACTGATAGAGACCAGGCCTTCAAGGCCTACATCCTGAGCCTTACTTGGGAGATTTTGCACGCCCCTTATCCTATTCTGTTCAGAAGCATGGGTGATTCTTTTTCATTTTAAGACCCAGTTTTCAGTTCTCTCACACACAGTCAGAGCACATGGACCCTTAAGAAAGGATCCAACAGTTCTTAATTAGACTTCATTATGTAAAATGTGTATGTGTATAAACATGCGTTTATATTCATACATACATTATGACTGACAGCCTCAAATAAACCCATTATAGCACACTTTTTCTTGTAAATGTAACATCTGAACTATCCTAAATTTGTAGTTTTCTTCATGTTTGAAGGATACGCCACATATGGAGAAAACAGTAACAAGCCCCTCTCCGGACTTGGAAATTGAACTGAAATCTTCACTGCTCTCAATAGAAATATGGTAAACCACTGTGGAAACCAAGTCCAACCATGGCAATTGGCGTGAACCCACACTTGACTAAAGAAAGGGGCAATCAGTGATGGAAACTTAGAAATAAGAGTCTTATTCCCATCTACCCACCACAGCTGCATGCCACATTTTAATTTGGAGGGGAGATACTGCTACTGTACACTCTGCCACCTACCACCACACACCTGGACTCCCTTTCCCCTTGGCCCTGCTCCATGTCCTCCCCGAACTCTCAGATAACCCAACTCTTCCAAACTTGCACACAGGCAGAGACAATGCTAGCTCCTAAAATAGACTTGTTTATCCATTTGTTGGGTTTTTAATGTGTCTGTTTTGTTTTTAAGAAAATCCACTAGGGTTTTCAAAACTCCTATGTGGAGACAGGTAGAATAAATTCTACCCAAGGAGGGAGTTTTCAACCCCCTTCAAAAGTCCTGAAATTCAGACTACCTTCAGACAGAATTTATTACTTAGCTCATTGCATGTTCTGACAGGAAAAAAAAAAAAACAGGATACCTATAATCTTGATGCTCTTCCATCTCGATTGTTGCCATATCACTTGATTTCAAAAGGATTTAAATGGGTTCCCCCGGTTTGGAATAAGCCTGCTGTAGCTCTTATGAGCATATTTTTGCCCATATGGATTATAATGTATTCCGTACTGTACTGAGAAGTTGGCAAGCTTATGTTTAAGAGCTCAGACCATTGAATCAATGAGAAGTAGGTTTAAGATTTCAGCTCTGCCACTCAGTAGCTGTGTGGCTCTTTGTAAATTGTGGCTTCTCTGTGAGATCCGTTTCCACAGTGATACAAGGGATTCATAGCGAACACCATTCATGGACAGTATAAAGATTAAATAAGGTGTGGCTTGTGTTAGGGGAACTTGTTACATGGCAAACAACCCTAACAGTTCAGTGGCCTAACATTGGTGTGGTTCTGTCATGCTCTAGGTTCAGCTCAATTTGGAAGAAGAGTCCCAGCCTGTGCCATCCTCAAGACCAAGGCTGATGCAGTCACCATTGTCTCTGGCACCACTGTTTACCACACCAGAGAGAAGGGAGCTTGGGAAACTGGCTCAGAAGGGCCTCCACATGGAATTAACAAGTGCCCCTCTGCTCACATGTCATTGGCCAGATCAAATCCCTCGGCCACACAAATCCTCTACAGAAAAGGGGCCTAGGGATGTAATTCAATAGTAGAGCACTTAACTCCTGTGTGTGAGCCCTGTAGTGGAGCCCAGGAGTAGAAGCACAATCCCAACTGTGCCCTGTGCACAGCTCTGACATCAGCCACATCAGCTGAGCATGGGTTCTGGTGAGGAGTTCTGGCCCTTTCTCTTATGATTTCACCTCACTGGATACTCTTGAACCGAGAAGTTGATCCAGGGGGAAAATCTTAGCTCTGAGTTAAATACAAACGTTCTACTATAATTTGATCTTGAATGTCTCCCAAAGATATTTCCAAAAACATGATCTTGAATGTCTCCCAAAGACATGGCTTGACCCTTCCCCAAGTCCCACCTATGGCACCCTGGGAAGTGATAAGCCTTTAAAAGGGGAGCTCAAGTTGGAGCCCAAGTTACTGGAGATATGTCATGAAGGGAATCTAGCACTGTCCCTGGTAGCTAAGGCTACCGAACGTTTCATCAACTGTTCATTGGCCGTTTGTAGCTCTTCCTTTGAGAGCTATCTGTTCGATTCATTATCCTCATTAGCTATTAGGTGAGTTGTGGCTATTCAGTATTTTATTTAGTATTTTATTCTTAGATTTAGAGTTATTTATAGATTCGAGATATTAATTGCATGTACCAAAGATTTTTTTTCCCATCGTGTAGGCCACCCTCTCACTCTGATGATGCCCTGTAGAAACTTCTGAATTTCATGCAATTGATTTATCAATTCTTAGGGCTCTTTCCTGGACTATTAATATCCTTTTCAAAAGTCTTTGCCTATGTCAGTATCTTGAAATACTTTCCTCTAGCAGTTTCAGATTTTCAGGCCTTACATCAAGGTCTTTGATACATTTTGAATTAAGTTTTGTGCAGGGTGAAGGTATGAATAAAGTTTCATGCTTCTGTAGGTGAAAATCCAGTTTCCCTAGTAACATATGTTAAAGAGGCTAGCATTTTTTTTCTAATATATGGCTTAAACACTTTGTCGATAATTAGATGGCTTTGGCTGCACTGGTTTCTTTCTAGGTTTCTGTTCTATTCCATTGGCCTGTGGATCTAGTTTTGTACCATGCTGATTTTGTTACAATGGCTCTGTAACATAGTTTGAGATCAGATATTGTAATGTTTCTAACACTGTCCATTCTGTTTATGACTGCTTTGACTATTTTGGGTCTTTTGTGATTCCAAATGAAATTTAGGACTAGTTTTCTTAGTTTATGAAAAATGTCTTTGGAGTTTTGATAGGGATTGTATAGAATCTGTAGCTCACTACTGATAATAGAGCCATTTTCACAATATTGATTCTACCAATTCACTTCTGCCTTCCAGGTGCTTTAATTTCTTTTTTCAGGCTTTATTCCTGGTTTTTTGTTTGTTTGATTAATTAGTAGTTGCTGTGAGTGGGAATTTTTTTCAGGTATTTCTATGTAAGTTCACTATTGGTATATAAAAGGCTGCTAGCTCAGCTTCAGAGCCTGCAAAAGTAAGAAGCACCACACTCTATCCCCAACCCACCCTTCAAGCTTTTGAGCCCTGCATTGCTCTCCCAACACCAGAAAAAAACTGTTATAGAGACAATGATCGAGAGTTTGAGGTAACACTTGTGCTCAGCAATGGAAATGTGGGTTACCACACTCACCAAATAGAGGGGAGGGAGAGGGAGAGGGAGAAGAAGACCGAGAGGGAGAGAGAGGAGGGAGAAAGAGAGAGAATCATTAAAAGGACCTTGCAGTACAGGCAGAACTTGCGCTTTTGAATGCCCATCACTGTGTTGCAGTTGTGTTGTGATTTCTAAATCTCACTGCTGCAGATTGGCTTCCTAAGATGATAAATCCTAATTTCACTGACATATGTAACATATCAAGTTTTCCTCTGTCATCTGACCTGTTATATACATCGCAACTCAAGTTCACTCACTTTGTCAAAATAAGTCATTCCTTTGAAATGAACTGCGAAAACAAAAAATATATTTCCATGTCTCCTTATCCAAGTAGGGATGTCTATTTTAAACAGGCCCTCAAATTCTATTAATAATAAAGGCTTTCTCTGGCTTTATGGTCTGAAAAGCTCCAGTTAATAGGAGTCACCAATTTTCAGCCTTCCTCCCTGGTAGATCAACCATAAAGGACTATGCCTGCCTATCTGATTTACTATCTCCACTGCGCATTGTCAATTACTCACAAGCTCTACAAACGCTAAAGTACTGCATACATGGAACACCACACTAAATTATAGATGCCCAGGGTTAAGAAAGATAATATATGAGGTCCCATCAGCAAAAGGTAGAAAGCAACCCTTCAAATAAAAGTCTTCATATTAATGAGCACCAGAGGCCCAACCACATTAAGCTTATGAACTCAAGAAGCATAAATCAGAAGATGGCAATTCGTGAACCAAAAAAAGTTAGGGAGGAACCTAATTACTCAGTTTAAAAGGCAAAGGCAATCCAGTGCATTAACAGAACAAAATATGACATAGTACCAATTTAAGTATGCCTAAGTCTCCGTACTTGTCAAAGAACCTAGTATCAGTAAAGTGTGAAAGTATAGATAAGGAATGAGTAAACCGATGACAGGAATAATTCCGTTCTCTACCTTGGAACGGCAGAGGATGAGGCTGGGATGGGAAAACGGGAATCGCAACTCTGGGACCTCTTTGCACTGTGTGTATAAATCATTAAACAGTACATGATTTAACACTAACACAGAGAAAGCTCCCAGAGAATTAAACTTCTCTTCCAACGAAAGACTCAGAATCCAAAAGAGTTGGGTCACACCAGCGCCTCACCAGATGCCGGGAAATGTGCTGCTTGTATAAAATACACCTTATAGGAATTGCTGAGGCTACATGGTCTCCAAAAATATCCAGGCTCTGTGAAATTCCTTAATTCCTTCAGGATATTTCCCAAAAAGACGAATGAAGTCAATTCTTGGCAATGCACAGAATCTGTAAAGGCCAGTCCCACCACCTGGGTTCATGGGAAGGAGCCCTGGACGCTGCAGAACATCATCCCAGGTAGAAGGCTGCCAGCTTTCTGGGCCTGTCCTCACTCTGACATCATACCCTTCCCAAACGTTAGTATAGTAGATGCTTCTTATCAAAATGATGACAATACAGTTACTCATATGAACTCACAGCAATGGTGGTAGCATGCATAAGTCCCATGCAAGCTCAAACCAGACAAAAAGCCCAGCACAGACATGAGGAAGTGGGTAAGAAACTCCAACCTTACCTAAGGAACTATTGGCAAACAATGGCTTCTGGGAAGGGGAGTGTCAATCTCTTTCAGGGATGAGATTTTTCATAGGTTAACCAGGCTCCAGTGGATGGACCCACACTGACATCTTGGGATACAGTTAGACTCTATAGGCTTTAATTTATAGATATATAGAGATATATAACAACAGTGTATATTATATACATATATATAATAGAATACAGTAAATTGGGCAGGGGAGGTGAGGATAGGGGAGGGGACCTAGATACCATCAAATTATATTGTATAAAAATCACAAAAATTCAATTAAAAATGCTTTCTAAAATGATAACAATCAGTTAGTAGTTGTCAAGTTCCCTTTATTCTAATGACCTTACTTTGGCAAAGTAAATGAAGAGCAACTTTATGTGAATCACAACTTATGAAAGGATATCCGTCTATAAAATCCAAAAATCCAAAATGATCACATATATTCTGAGATGACCTAGCTTTTCCAGTCCACACACATCCAGGTAAGAATCACGGGGAACACCAGCTCTGCTCAACTTGCTACTTGAGGGTGAATGGAGGAGAGGGCCATGATGCAGAGCCTAGCTCAGAGCTTCCTGCAATGGGGCTTGAGCCCATGAGGGTCCTGAAGCAGAGCACGGTCATCAGCATCCCTGGGTCGGCTCCACCTGGTTCTCAGCCTTGACATGTACCAGACAAGGCGATGATTCCTTCCCCACTCCGGACCTCCTTGATGTAGTTTCCACTCCACACCAGCCGTTCACAGACAGCGCCTCTCCTTTTCAGCTTTACCACCACACCGCTCCTTCCTTGTTCTTACAGCACGGTGGGAGAGAGCGACCTAATAACTAAGAAGATTGATTGATTGCACATGGCCCCTTCCAAGCCTTGGTTAACAAAACAGGGCTTTGAAATGGGCCTCATATTTCAGAAGGAGAATTTCTGATGGGTTTCAGGCATGCTGTGAAACCAGTGTTACATAGGAAGGTCCCGGGAATCTCTGTGTACAGATCTACCACATGGAGGAATAGCTGGTTATTTTAGAAGCTTAGAGGTAACCAATGGGGGAAAAAATTCTTAAATCAGAATGATGAGGAAAACAAGCTCTGTACCAGAAACATACCACACACTAAGGGTGAAGGGGACTTTAAAATCAAAAGGGGCTGAAGGGCGACAACACAGAAGAGCACACACAGGTTCCCACGCTTGCCTCTACTGAAATCCGTTCTTGTGTCTCAATGACTGGTCCTTTCTCTACTCAAATTTCTATGTTCAAATTGTCCCCATCCTGCCCCTTAGTCAGATTTTTCTCTCTCATCACTACAGCCACAACACTGCAACCATATGTATCTTATAGCTCTGGTGTTTACCATTTTCTATTTTGTATTATACAATTTAAGATCTAGGGACTGGTGAGATGGCTTGGCAGTTAAGAGCACTGATTGCTCCTGAAGAAGGCCCAGGTTTGAATGCCAGCACCCACCTGGTGGTTAACAACCATCTGTAACTCCAGCTCCAGAGGATCTGACGTATCCTTCTGACTCCTTGGGCATTGCATGACACCCGTGTACTTACACATATGCAGGCAATATAAACTCATACACATAAATAAAAATTAAAAATATATTTAAAAAGAATTTAAGATCTAACACTAAGAAAATTTAAGAGAAAAAGACACAGCACTATTTCTCTTAACATCTAGGAAGAATCACAAGTGTAGCTCTAGGTCTAATTCATCTTTGTACACAACTGATAGAGTTGTCCAAAAATTTTTAGAGGAGAAATAAATGGAATCCTCCTGTAGGTACTTTGTTTTTAGTTTCTTACAGTCAACAAAACGACTATGAAATTCTTTCATTTGTTGGGACTGGAGAGATGGCTCAGCACTTAAGAGTACACACTGCTTTTGCAGAGGACCCGAGTTCATTTCGCAGCACCCATGTCAGGTAGCTCATGACCAACTCCAGGGGCTCCAATGCCCTCTTCTGGCCTCTGAGGGTACCTGCACACATATGGGTGTGTACACACACACACACACACACACACACACACACACACATGCTTTTGACATCTGGCAATCCCACAAAGGCCCCTGTACTACAGTTTAAACATACCTCTCAGATTGCATGTGTCAGAAAAAAGTCTTCTAATTCCTACATTGATGGTCTTTGACAGTGAGATCTCTAGGAGGGTCCTCAAAGGACTGGCATTGTCATAAATTGAGCTTTCTGGAATGCCTGTTGTGTTTCACCATGTGCCAGCCCCTGCCATTTTGTGATGCACCAAGAAAGACTTACCAGACACCAAGCAGATGCTGACACCATACCCTTGGCCTTCCTGGCCTCCAAAGCTCTAACGTAAGTAGGCCTCTGCAGTTTATTTGGTCTGTGGTATCCAGTTAGAGCAACAGAAGATGGACTAGGATGTCTCTACCACCTGGGCTCAATTATGTCAGCAAGATCGTGATGCAGGCAGTACCATCTAACCATCACCTTCAGTGCTCTCAATGCTCTCAATTCTCTGCTTCTTTCATTTTTTCACATGGCATCTGTGAGGGTGTGTGAGCTGCTTGGAAGACAGGCATATTGCCCTACCGGTCAACAGACCTGCAAAGTGGTAACTGCAGGAATTCCACCTTTGGTTCCCAAAACAATCACCTCATTTCATCCTCAGTGCTAGCCTACCACAAGAGTGACAGAAGTAGAGAAGACTAGCCTCCCCCTTCGAGCTGAGGAGAAAACTGAGTTTCTGAGAAGTGCAGGAGGTCACTCATTCGGGGTCATAGAGTCCCAGTGGCAAAAAAGTTCCAACTCCAGCTCAGCCTTTTGATCAAGAAAACACTCCCGGAGATGCTGGACTGGGGGAGCCACAAGTAGACAAGGCCCACAGAAGGAAGAAAAAGCAGTGTTGAGGAAGGGCCTCAATCAACACAACTCACATGAAATAAGCAAGAGCTGACTGGAGATACTCCCCATTTGCCGCCTCCAGGAAACACCAGACCTCACCAGCATGCCCTTCTGGGTAAGGAACTCAGGCAGTGACTTTGGGGATCTCCTGGAGATCCATGCAGATGTCGATCCATGGCCTCAGGTAATTGAAATAGACAAGTCAAACTTGGGCCCTCTGATCCTTCCTTCATCCGCTATGGAATTCTTGTGCAAGAGGTTGAAACTCCTGTTTCTGATTTCAAGGACAGCAAACTAGGATTGGAATGACTTCTAAAAGTAGGAAACAGGCCCTGAGAGTTAAATTCCTCTCAGTTTCTTATATTGGGGCCAGGACTGGGCTACATGTTGCCTGGAAAGAAAGACCTTGGGGCACTGCTTCTGCAGAAATGGAAAATGGAGCATAGTCAGATTAACTCAATTTATGCCTCAAGTTGGGCACAGAAGAGTGAGAATTTCTGAAAGCCTTTCAATGAGGTTGTCAACTAAGGAGAGCACATAGACACTACCTTCCTTCTGCTTATACCAAAAAAAAAAAAAAAAAAAAGCCAAAATTCAAAAGCCCATCAAGTCAGAGCGCTCTGTTACAGAGAACCCCACCCCCTCAGCTCTCAGTGGCGTCCCTAGAGGCTGCCCTGTGCACCTGCATAGGCATTTATCTCCAACTGGAGCCACACAGCTCCTCCCCAGGAAAGTTGATCATTTGCCTTGAATTCAACTCACTAACTGCCTTTTGATCACATTATACGCTAGAAAAAGCCTTGTTTGGTTTATTCTGTATTTGTTTGTTTACTTGCTTGTTTTTAGACAGCAGCTTGTTGTGTAGCCCAGAGTGACCTCAAACTTTACATTCTGTTTCTGCTTTCTGATTGCTGGGAATACAGATATGTACACACCTAGAAGCTATATTTTGAAAAAGGTGTGCTCTGTTAACAAAGTGCAAAATAAAAGACATTCAACTCCTCATACGGAACACTCTATTTTTCGCCGTATCAGAAAGTGCTTTACTAACTCTAGATTTTAATCTGCAAATCATTTTTCTCCCTTCTGTTTCCCTGTGAGATAAGAGAATGGAGTAGACCCCACTGCCACATTGCTTGCATTCATCACAGTGACCAACAGGTAGCACAGCCGAATAATCATTTGTCAAATGCTGATGTGCACCTAGATGTTGAGACCCTAAATACAGCAATCCCTGCTGATAAGCCTGTTTATGGGCACATGCCTCCTTTTAGAAACATTTAACCAACTGAGTCAACTGGAATACCCACACATAGTCTGGCAAGGGATCCCTTGACACTGGGTGGCTTACAGAAATCTGCTATATCATATCAACCTCCAGGCAAACGAGTCAATTGTTGGTGCTGTGATGGGGCCTGGTGATAAGGAAGAAAGGACACAGAGTCACCATTTCTTTGGGCATCTGCTTTGTGCCAAGCATTTACAAACTCATGTTTCCCCACCCGCATTTGGGGAATTAGAAATGTGAGTCCTTGAATCTCAGGTGATTTGTCTAGGTTACTCAGCATGAAAGGGGTAGGCAGCATCATTTACTCTCCACCACTTCATTCTATGATCCACAACTAGGACCCATGTCAAGTCTGTTCTTGCTGGCTGAGGGCAGCATTTTCCTTGTGTTGAGCATGAGGTGAAGTGCCTATTCCAGCATCTGTCAGTCACGTGTCTAGTCAAGTCTTCTGGAAGTGCAGTGCTCCCTCCACTGAACATCAGGCCGCATCCTCTTCCCCTTTCTTATTCAGATTATCTTCTGACTCCTTGTCCCTCTCTGACATCACAGATGTGCAGTGTCAGCTCCATGGCCCTCAAAGCTAAAATATATGCCAAACCCTGGCTTAGCACAGCTTAATTTATTAGGCAGTAGGGTAGCCAAGTCCACAGCTGATGTCATTTCTCAGACTCTGTGGGAGACAGGCTTGAGCCTAGGGTGAAAGTCTTATTGACAGCCATACAGCAGGCCCGAGGCAACAGCCCAACCACTGGAGCCACAAGGAACACCTCGTGACATTTGCTCCCATTGGCAGATCATGAGACTGATGCCTAGCGCTCGCCACTCCCTAATCACCACCCTTGGAATCCAAATTGCAACACTTAGATATTGCAACAGTCAGGGTCATGGTGGTTTCCAGGGATCCAGGCTCTGTAATCTGAAACCCAGTAGGCTAATGAGGCATCCTACCCACTATTCTGTGATAGGACGTTAAGTCTGTTATGCTAATAAGGTATCCTACTTGCTATGCTGTGATTGGACCACTACCCCTATATAAGCTTGTGCCTTCCTGCAATAAAGCAGACCTGTGTCACTGAACCCAGTCTCCTGTGTCTGAATGTGGCTCTGCTGACACAGTCTCCTCACCAGCCCTGGGGTCTGGGACTGGGCAGAAGCAGCGGTGGCAGTGGGCGAGCAGAAAAGCAGTCCTTAGCCCAGGGCAGGCAGAAGAGCAGCCTTAGCCCAGGGTGAGTGGAAGAGCAGCCTCAATGCCCATGAGAATGAAGGAGTGGCACCTGTGAGAATGGAGGAGTGGCACCCATGAGAATGGAGGAGCGGCCACTGCTGGCAGTGACCACAAGACACCATCAGGGCAGCATTGTCTTAAGACATGGCGTGAGAGCCCAGAACCAAGAACAGACCTTACCTCCTAGGGGGACAGTCCCCAAGGGACAAGCCTGCTACAGGTGCCAGAAGTTCTCTGTGAAAGACTGGGAGTGCTGTCTGGGATGCAGAGCAGTAGAGCTCTGATAAGCAGGCAGGTAGCTCCCACACGTGCAAAGGTGTTCCGGGGATGTGGGCAGAGTACAACAGTTGAAGGTTAAAGTATGGGCAGTGATTGGAGATCAACCAGGAGTTTGACTTACAGGGGCCTGAAGGCAGACAATGGGAACACCGCCTAGTCAAACACAGCCCAGACACAGCTGACAGCTAATGCCAGGACCCCAGGTCCTCGAGGGCTTCAAAGGAGAAAGACAGGAGCCAGGTCTATAAGGATCAGTAACTGCACAAGGCAACAAAACCTGGACTTGGCAAAGATTTGGAGCTACAGTCTAGCTCAGGATGGAGAGCACACGTAAGGTAAGATTTTTGCTCATGCCAGCCAGTTTCCTAATTATCTGATACTAGTAGAGTACTCTACAAATTCAGTTTTCATTCTGACACTAATTACCCAGAGTTGGTATAGATCCTACAGGCTTAAAGCCATAAGATTATGAGTCTCTAGTCTTGGGTCCCCAGGTTGCGTACACTTCTGTCTGGTTGGACTGTCAAGTGGGGGGTTCTCACAAGCCCCTCTTCAAGTTCAATAATCTCTCAAAATGTCTCACAGACCACGCCATCAATAGTAAGATGCTGTCCTTGTTGTAGTATTTTAGGAAGAAGGCAGGTGAGCAGCCAGGTGAACAAATGCATAGAAGGAGGCCCAGAGGGTCCCCAACACTGGTGCAATGACTGGATGCACCACCCTCCCAGCATGTGGATAAGTTTACCAACTCAAAAGCTTCCCAAAGTTCACTATGTTGGCGTTTTATGGAGGTTTCATTACACAGGCATGTTCGTGGCTACCGGCAACTAACTCTATCGTCTCTCTGTCCTTCTGGAAGATGGAAAATAGGGCTGAAAGTTTAACCAGAGCTTGGACCCTCTGGCCATCAGTGATCACCCTGCAACTATCCAAGAGTCCCTCAGCCATCATTGTTTATTAGTATACAGAAGATAGTGTTATCACTTAGGAGACCCTAGGGATCTCAAGACAAAGACCAAAGAGTGTACCATAGTATCAGAATAAATGTCAGTCACAGAGGCAGCCAGGAAGACTTACTGTTGGTCTTCCACACTGAGCCCAAGCCTCAGCATCCTCCTGGGAGAGTCAGAATTGGCTGGAGAGATAAGCAGAGAGTCTCTAAGCAAGGGCCCTGACACTGGGACAGAGGAGAGTACAGGGGCCTAACCAGCAATAAGAGATCAACAAGAGGAATATGGAAAACTTCTGAGTCCCTGCAAAGTCAAGACAGTCATCATTACTTCACTGCTCTCCCCAGATGCCTCTAAAATAAATCAACAGAAATGAGCAAATTCTTCAGTATGTGCTGGAGTTGCTCTTAGGAATGCTTCTAGGTATTTTATGCTATTTAAAGACATAAATCGAACACAAATAAAATAATCATACCATTTCGGTTCTGGGAGGGAACGTAGAGCTTCTGCTAGCTTCTTACGGCTGCTGTGATAAATGACTCACACTTACTAGCTTAAGACCACAGAAATCTACTCCACAGTGCGAGAGATGAGTCTGCAATGGTTGATGTGTAGTAAAGTGCTGACAGAACTACGGTTCTTTCCCCGCCCTGGCCTCCCCTTGCCTTTGCCTGCAAGAAGCTACCTACGATCCCTGCCTTTCTTACTAGTTCTCCCTCTTCAAAAGGAGTCAGCTCAGCCTCTGATTTAGTCATTGAATCTCCTGACACTACCCCACCTCCATCCCAGTGATTGCTCTGACCCACCTAGATAGGCCAAGATAATCTCAAAGTTCCAAACTTAAACACTTACACCTTTTCCACATAAGGTGATACATTCACAAGATCCAGGCATCAGGACACAGACATCTTTGCAGGAAGAAGCAGCCGCATTCTGATTCCAGAGTTTTCTAACACAACCACCCCATTTTGCTTCATTTATTCCTTTAACGTTTAGTTAGTTAACGTTTTAATTGGTACACTAAATAGTGGGTTTCACTGTGAAATTTTCATACACATATAATACCAAACCTTGCTATTGTCCATCTACTCCTACTGTCCTCCCCTGTCCCTCACCTCGTCCATCCTCTTCCTGGTCCCCTTCCTGTCCCCCCCCAATAGTCCCCCTTCTGTTTTATACATATACATTTGTGTGTGTGTGTGTGTGTGTGTGTGTGTGTGTGTGTGTGTACGCGAAGAAAGAAAATCGCTAACAGAATCTTGCTGTGTAGCCCAGTTCAGCCTCAAACTTGAAACAAACCTCCTGACTCAGTCCCCCTGGTACTGGGTTGCAGGTATGCATCACTATCACAGTGCTTGGCTTCCCATTACCTTTTGTTTCCCTCCTCCTCCTTCATTTACACCTCTCCTCATCCCCCCCCACCTTCTCCCACATACTTACAGTCCCTGAAAATGCTATGCTGTCACTCTTATTTTTGACTGAATAAAATTCCATGTGTATCGTTCTATAGTTCCTTCTCCACCCATCTGTTGATGGACATCTAGGCTGGTTCTGTATCTTGACTGTTGTGAGAGTGGAACCTTGTTTAAGTACAGTGGAGCCAACTGACCTGCCTACAGTCATGAGTTAAGACTGGAGCTCAGAGCGTTTGAGTCATAACAGAACTCACAAATAAGTAATCCTTCTGCTATATTAATGTTGCTGGGGAAATGGAGGTTTCTTTTCCATGTTCTTAGTTTCACTGATAAAAGAATTTAGACACAGATTCAGAAAGAAGCTTGAGGATAATTTTATTAGAAAAGGAAGCTTGAGGACAATTTTATTAGTTTGAGAGAAAAACAACAGGGCAGGCAAGCCGGGCATCTTGGCGGCTGTCTGGAGGAGGGTGATGGAGAAGAGGAAGAGAGAAAGAGAGAAAGCCTTGAGCTTTGCAGTGGATATCAGCATGCAGCCGAATGGCAAAAGGGGGGTAGTGATATGGGGGAATGGGGTCCCTCCCCTTAAGGGTTCTTAGTCTCATTCATAAAAGAATTTAAGAATAGACTCAAATATAAATTTTAAGACAATTTTATTAGAATTTAAGGAAACATCCTCAGGAAGGGCAAACACTGCAAGACAGGTGTTCCTGCATGTTCTCTATGGACTGGTCAGTGAGGAAGATGGCTGCCTAGAGCTGAAAGTGTCTATGTTGGAAACTAGTGAGTGAGAGATCTTGACAGTGAATTGAAAACTTTGAGTCCAAATTGCAGAACGTTGAGATTCACTGGATTCTGAGCATTTGGCATACGTACTGAGGAGTACAGAGAGGCTACGACAATAAACTACTGCATGATCCAGCAATCCCACTGCCAAATACGTAAACCTTAAGGAATCTCAAACAATAAACCACAGAGGTACTTGTACATCCCTGTCTATTGCTGCACTATTCACAGTAGCCAAGATATAGAACCAGTCTCGATGTCCATCAACATATAAATGTGTAAAGAAAATATGGTGCATGTACACATGGAAACTTTATACAGCCACTGGCAGGAAAATGAACAGAACCGAAGATGAACACATTAAGCAAAATAAGCCGGACCCAGAAAAATACCCTGTGCTCTCTCATATGCATAATGTATATCTGTCTGTATATATGTACATATATGTACATATGAAAGTGGAAGGAAGATTATGTGAGAGAACGGGGTCCATGAGGGGATAAGGAAGGATAACTGTGGGATGAGAAGGGCAATATATTGCATGTTTTTGCTCATATACAGAGGAGGTAAATATAAGCACAGCATAATGAAAATGTAATGAGATCCATCATTTTGTGCACCATCTAAAAAATAATATAGAAAATTTTTTAATTATTGTTAGGAGCTGGAGAGATGGCTCAGTGGTTAAGAGCACTGACTGCTCTTGCAAAGGACCGGGGTTCAATACCCAGCACCCACATATCAGCTAACGATCATCCTTAACTCCAGTTCCAGGGGACTCCGACACCCTCTCTGGCCTCTAAGATCACTGCACAACATGGGTGCACTTACATACATGCAGGCCTAACGCTCATGCACATAAAAGAAAACAGTTAAGGGTAAAAGTTGATAGATTATTTAAAAGAGTGACAATTTTTTAAATTTTATTTATTTTTATTATGCGTATGCTTGTATTGCCTACATGTATATAAGTGAACCTGTGTCCTGCAATGCCCATGGAGGGCAGAAGAGGCTGTCGGATCCCCTGGAACTACAGTTACAAACAGTTGTTAGCTGCCATGTGGATGCTGGGATTTGAACCTGGGTCTTCTGCAAGAACGGCCAATGTCCTTAACCACTGAGCCATCTCTCCAGCCCTCAAGGTTGACAAAATTTAAGAAGCAGGTAATGCCAAATTTTGGCATGAATGTATGGGAAAACTGGTCTCAGTGCACAGTGGGGGTGGAGCATGGGGTGGGAGATCCCGGTAACTCTTGGTGAAGTTGATGCCTGTGTAAAAAATACAACTGTTCTTCTAGCTCTGTACAAAACAAAGAGGTGAGAGCAACCCATGTGTTTTTCTTTTGTTCTTTTGTTTGCTTATGAGATGATGTGCCCCTATTATGCAGACCAGGCTAACATTGAACTCCTGACCCTCCTGCCTCTACCCCCTGAAGGATGGGACTTAAGCCTGTGCTACTCTGTCCAGCTACCTCTGTTTTTCACCCCAGGTGATTTGACTAAGAGAACAGGTTACAGAAATAGGAGGAAAATGACAACTGTGTAAAAAAAAAATGTAGCAAGTAAAGGCAACAATCTAGGTGTACAGCTAATGTACACAGGGCTTCATGGAATACAAACATTAAAAGAAAAAACAGCTGAATACAGTGGCACAGGCCTCTGATTCCAGAACACGGGAAGCTGAGACAAGAAGATTGCTGTGAGTTCAAGGCCTGCCTGGGACATACGGAGAGACCTTGTCTCAAATAATTAAAAGGGTATTTGAGTTATTTAAATCACAACATGCAATCCAGGCATGGTGGCTCATGCCTGTGTTCTTCACACTCAGGAGGCTGCGGGGGAAGTGGGGGGAAGGGGGCAACAAAAGTTCTGGGCCAGCCTGTGCTATATTGTGAGTTCAAGATCAGCCTGAGCTACAGAGAAGATGACTGACATAAAACAAATGAACAGTGCTAGGCATGGTGGCGCACACCTTTAATCCCAGCACTTGGGAGGCAGAGGCAGGCAGATCTCTGTGAGTTCAAGGCCAGCCTGGTCTACGTAGTGAGTTCCGGGACTGCTGGGGCTACAGGGAGACCCTGTCTCAAAAAAGACCAAAAAAAAAAAAAAAACCCAAAAAAAAAAACA
>NW_008352394.1:1181902-1234072 GCF_000622305.1 Nannospalax galili | reverse complement strand
ATTCCTGGCTGGGGAGGCATCGGGTGATAGCCCTGGTACGTTGGTCCAGGGTAGCTGGGGGGCACACTTGGAGGTTGAGGGTAAGGGGCATGCACCACAGTAGTGGATGTGGTGGTGGTCACGACAGCTGCAAAGAGAATCCTGATTAGTCAAGACCCTTCAGCTCCCCAGATTTTGAGGCTAGGCCTGCCCTGCCATCCCTTCAGCTTAAGCAAAGCAGGGCCATGGTCAGCAACCCTTGCCCACTCAAGGATCTACATGTACACACAAAGAGGGGCACAGGAGGGCAAGAAAGGGAAAGGCATTACTTACGGCGTGGTCGGCGACACATCTTGTATAGACAGCAACAGGAGCAGGTAAAGCAGATGATGATGGTGACAACAGAGAGCACAAAGATGGTCAGGCCAATGGCGACAGTCGCTCCAAACCTGTCAAAAGAGTCAGTTGTGACCTGAGGCCTCTCACCCTTCTCCAGTCCTTCTGCTCCCAGGGCCAGCTAACCCTCTTGGCAAAAGAGACTTTGGAGGGGCTGGAGAGATGGCTCAGTGGTTAAGAGCACTGACTGCTCTTGCAAAGGACCGGGGTTCAATTCCCACCACCCACACGGCAGTTACGAACCGTCCTTAACTCCAGTTCCAGGGGAATCCGAAGCCCTCTTCTGACGTCCATGGCAATGCACAATACAGGTGCACTTACATACATGCAGGCAATACACTCATACACATAAAATAAAAATAATAAATAAAATATTTTTAAAATAATTCATTTTTAAGGCAGATGACACCATTAAGAAAAGAACTGAGGGGCTGGAGAGATGACTCAGCAGTTAAGAACACTGGTCGTTCTTGCAGAAGACCAGAGTTCAAATCCCAGCCCCACATGGCAGCTAACAACTGTCCATAACTCCAGTCCCAGGGGAATCTGTCAGCCTCTTCTGTCCTCCGCAAGCATTGCACGACACGGTGCACTTACCTACATGCAGGCAATACACACATACACATAAAATAAAAATAAATAAAGAAAAGAGAAGAATTAAGGAACGAGAGGGCAGTGAAAAGAACACTTTAAAGGAAGTGTTGGAAATAAACATTTCCAGGGACTTGGTGACAGGTTGAATTTGAAGACTTTCCAAAATTCTGCCACTGGAAAACTAGGACAGTGATTTGGCATTGACAGAAATTTCAAGAAGCAAGAATGGTTTGCAGAAGGAGCTCTTTTAGGTATGTCAACTTACAAGTTAAAGGCAATCAAAAGAAAAAAAAAAAAAAGCTACACAAAATGTTTGCCAAGCAGGTGAACACGCGGTTGAAAGAATGCTTACAGCCAGGTGTGGTGCAACACGTCTGTAGTGCCAGAAGCCCAGAGGTGGACACGGGAGGTTCCAGAGTTGAGGCCAGTCTCATAGCGAGAGCCTGTCTCAAAAACAAACAAGAAAAAGAGCAAATACAGGTGTAGATTCAGAACCTCAGCCATGGCAGTATATGTGAGAAATGAAAATGAATGAGGGGCCAGCAGGCTCAGCAGATAAAGGCATTTGCCATAAAACCTGACGAGCTGAGTTCAGTCCTTGGGACCCACATGGAGTACGTGTGAACCAACTCCAGAAAGTTGCCCTCTGACCTCTGCACACATGCTATAGAGCAAGCAGAGGCATGTGCACACAAATTCACACACAATAAATACATAATAAATAAATAATAAATAAATAAATAAATGGTAAAAAGAAAAGAATGAATTTCTCATCCATTGTTCCAAATTGAGGAAAAGCAGGAGAAAATGGATAACCACTTGAAAGCCCTTATGGCTGTGATGGGCCAGACATTGTCCCAGGTGCTGGGATGCAAAACAGAGCATCACTTAACCTTCAACTGAACAACAACAGGCTGGTCCTCTGTGCTGGTTCTTGGGCAATCACCCTCCACCATGCCTCTCTGCATCCAGGATGTGGCTGAAGGGTGACCTGTCACTCCTAGAACTCACCTCCTTTATTTCTTGACCTTCATGAGTTCTTGTGAGAGAGATATTTACTCTCATATACTCTAAAAACTGCATACAGTTCTCCTATAACTTACCTATTTTTCTTAATTAGAACTTTCCCAATATTATTAAAGGTCTTTTAAAAAGGAGGAAGCATAAAAATTTACTTCATGTTAATTAGTAGAGGTGGTAAACATTACCATTGAAATCTCCCTGATGATTTTATATCCATACTCAGGTGCCAGGGATCCAAGTGTAACCAACTCTGACTGGTAATAATCAGATACATGGAGATTAAAGACACATGTGCAAACATCTAAGCATTAGTAGCATTAAAAATGTAGGAAACAGCACATTTTAAAATGAAATTGAGAGATCTTTTTTAAAGGTTAAAAACTCATTCAATTTTATGTCTTATAGGGTTTATACTGAGTTCAATATTATATAACTATATTAATTCAACTGTGAACCTAAAAATTTACTGCCACTTTTGAAAGAGATGTATCCTTGCTCTGAAAATTGTTACTGAATATGTTAAAGCTGTAATGAAAAAATAATAAATAAATAAACAAGCAAATAAATAAAGTAGGTAAATAAGTAAGTAAGTAAGAAAATTGGGGCTGGAGAGATGGCTCAGTGGTTAAGAGCACTAGCTGCTTTTACAGAGGACCTGAGTTTGAATCCCAGCATCCACAGGGTGGCTAACAATGGTCCATTAATTCCTGTTCCAGGGGATCCAACACCCACTTCTGGCTTCTGCAGACATTGTATGACATGGGTACACTTACATACATGTAGGCATAATACTCATACACATAAAATTTTTAAAAATGCTTTTTAAAAAATAAAAGAATTACTTTTTAGCAAATATTTTTATTGATTCTTTGAGAATTCCATACACTGTATTTTGATCAGATCGCTTCTCCCATGACCATCCCCAGTCTACTACACCCTCCCCCAGAATTCACGTCCTCTATTATTGTTTTTCTTTAAGACCTATCAAGTCTAATTTGGGTTCCTCAAGTGCTCTTGGATGTGGGCCCATACCTTGGAATCTGGTCAACCTACCAGGCATCATACCCTGAAAGAAAACAACTCTCCCTCTCCAAGCACTATCAGTTATCAACAGATCCTCAGCTAGGGCTGGGGCTTCCTGCCCACCTCCCCACTCCATGCTGGGTGTTTGCCTGGCCTGGACTTATGCAGGTCTTATGCATGTTGTCACAACTGTAGTGGGTTCATATGTGCAAATGCCCTGTGGTGTCCAGACAATATTTTCCTTGTATTCATCTACCTCCTCTGGCTCTTGCAATCATTCTTCCCCCTCTTCCTCAAGCATCCCTGAGCCTTTGGAAGTGTATCATATAGGTGTCCCATTTTAGGGATGAGAACCCTGAAATCTCTTATTCCCTGCACATTGGCCATTTTGGGGCCTCTATATTAAGTGCTATCTGCTGTGAGAAGTTTCTCTGGTGAGAGTTAAGAGACACTCCAATCCATGGCTATAACAATGTCATTAGGAATCAGTTTAATACTATGTCAATTTAGCAGAATAACAATATTAGTTTGTCCCTAGGGCCTGCGACCTGTGTAGCCACAGGTTCTTGGTCCTGATAACAGTGCCAGGCATGGGCTCCATCTTGTGAAGTGGGCCTTAAATCCAATCAGGAAGTGATTGGATACTTTCATCACATTTGTGCCACTATTGCACCAGTGGGCATATTTTGCCTGGCCAGTTGTTATTGTAACTTGCAGGATTTATGACTGGGTAAGGTTGATGATTATTTTTCTTTTCCGGGAGCTTGCATAAAGCCTTCTAGTAGTATGAAAGCTAGTCAACACAGGTGAAACTTCTAGATCAGCACAAGCTTGATTTCTCTTTGTTCTAGGACTCATACATGTAGTGTCTTCAGCAATAAGGTCTTATTGTCAAGTTCTGGTAGATAACCAAGAGCACTAGCCAGAATTGTTTGAGGGTGTATGGGACCCCAGGTCAACAACTCCAAAAGAATGATTTCATTTCTGGTACTCAGTTTTTATTTGCTACTCTGTGGTGTCTGGTAGGGCCACTATTACCATGTTATAGGGTAACTACATTTGAATTATTTTTATATTACGTATCTATATATTTTAAGAAGCCTGTACAGTAATAGGTTTCCACATTACCTTTGCAAAAGGCCTTTAGTGTTAGTTTTGCTTCTTTCTCCCTCCTCTATCCTGCCCTCCCATTTCTCACCCCTTTTAACCCTTCTTATTCCATTGTTCCCCTTTCTCCTTTTATATTGGTGCATTCTATCTCCTCTCCCATGAATTCACACACACACACACACACACACACACACACACACACACATACACTGTGGATCTTTAAAGATGTGAGAATTGCATTTAAAGAAAAAACATTGGAAGAATGCACTGTAAAAGTCTCAAATAATTAAATAATTGCAGAGACACATATTCTCGCCCTCAGGTTTCTCTCTGCCCCCTAAGCAGGCTGTGTGAGGAGTTGATGGCTCAAAAGTCCCTTGCTGTTGGGAATGGAGGATGACAAGTCAGAAAACTGTGAGAACTCAGCCTTTGACCTCCAAGTGTCAAGAAAGAGCAGTTCTCTGGGGTTCCATATGTCCAAAACTACAAAGAGCTTTATTTTCTTAGTAACAATTCTCCTGTCCCTGGACAAGGAAAGGCCTGTTTATACATGGCATAAAGTTCCAAGAGAGACACAATTCATTTCATTTTAGTGGTGTTTCTGCTATGCAAAAGGTTACATTTTTAGACACAAGTCTAGCAAGTGGTCCCTTGTGCAGTCACCCTGAGCCTTCTGCTCTTTTCCCACACTATAAAATATGAGGAGCCTCAAGGTCATTGTTAGTGGTAACACCCTGAGAACTGCCTGGCGGCGGCACTGACCCCTCTACTGGCACCCAATGTATAAAGAGTTCCATAGCTCACCCACATTTTGATTCTGTTTTGTTTTTAAAAGAATACTGGTGAAAAGTGGTCTTAAAAAACAACCGATTCCCACCACCCACATGGCGGCTACAAACCGTCCTTAACTCCAGTTCTAGGGGAATCCAAAGCCCTCTTCTGACCTCCAAGGCATTGCACAACATGGGTGTGCTCACATGCATACAGGCAATACACTCATACATATAAAATAAAAATAATAAATAAAATATTTTTTTTTTAAATCCTTGTATGTCATGTGTGGTGGAGCATGCCTTTAATCCCAGCCCTGGGGAGGCAGATCTCTGGGAGATCTAGGCCAGCCTGGTCCACATAGTAATTTCCAGGTAGGCTGGGACTAGGGAGATCCTATCAAAACAAAACAAAACAAAACAAAAAAATCAATCCTTAAGAGTTTCCTCTTCCCAAGCTTCCTAGGACTTTTTAACAGACCATTATTAACATCTTCTAGTGATGTTAGGGTTCCTAGTGATCTGCAATTCACTTTCAGTTAAAATGGTGTTTTTCCAAAGCTAAGCACCATTCTGAGTTTATTTAAAAACAGAATAGTCACCAGGCATGGTGGCGCATACCTTTAAATCCCAGCAGAGACAGGCAGATCTCTGTGAGTTCAAGGCCAGCCTGGTCTACATAGTGAGTTCCAGGACAGCTGGGGCTACAGAGAGACCCTGTCTCAAAAAAATAAAATAGTCAGTTAGGCATGGTGGCACACACCTTTAATCCTAGCACTCGGGAGGCACAGGCAGGCAGATCTCTGGGAGATGGAGGCGAGCCTGGTCTACATAGGAAATTCCAGGCCAACTGGGGCCACAGGAGACCCTGTCTTAAAAAAAAAAAAAAAAAAAAAAAAAAAAAAAGCATGTTTTTTGCTATGCTTTTGCCCATGCAAAGAAAGATAACTTTTCTATTATTATAATGGAAATGGACGAGCCCATCAAATGCATGCTAAAAGCTCTTGGAATATGATGGTAATTAAGAACTTTGGAGCAGGAAAAGCTCAGAGAGGAGAGATAAAATGGGGGAGGTGAACAGGTTACCCAGGATTGAAGTCTTTGTTTTCCAAAGCTATCACATTCCTGTAACTTTTACCCAGTATAGAAATCTTTGATTCCCAAGGCTTTCACATTTCTATTACCTTTACAGCCCTATGTTATCCTATGTAATTACCATGTATATGCTATGTACTCTTTGCTTGCGTTCCTCACATATGAGTATAAAAACCCTCCAAAACTTGAACAAGGGGTTTGAGTCCTTTACTGAAATGATCCGTAGGTCAGTCCCACTAGCATCAGATTAAACTCCCTCTCCTCACCTGGCTTTGGCTGCTGGTCTCTGATTTTTCCGTAACACCATGACAGTGTTTTCCTATAGAAGACCAAGACTGATTGGGATTGGGAGGATAAAACCAAATTTTAAAACCAGAAAAGTGAAAGTAGATTCTGGGTGATTCCAGTATTTTCTTTGTGGGAAAAAAAAAATGGGGAGAACTTAGATTCCACTTGTAAAATAAGGTAAAATAAGTTGTGTGCAGCGCAAAATAATGGCAAGCTCATTTATAAATGTAAAAAACTAGAAATGGTCTAACTGCCATCAATAAGGAATTGGATAAACCAAGTATGACATCTCAGGCAACAAAATAGTTTGCAGGGATACCAGGGATATAGAATGGTTAAGATGCACATGACATGTTCGGCTATGGCAAAAAATGTCAATATCTTAAGCTTTAAAAATAGGGAACACAGCATAAAAATTTGCTCCTTAATAATTAGTAGATGTGAAAAACATTACCACTGAAATCTACCTGATGACTTTATATCCATGCTCAGATGCCAAGGAGCTCAGAAAGTAACCGACTGTGACTAGTAATAATCAGATATATAGAAATTAGAAATGCATGTGCATCTTAGTGTCAATTGTATTTAAAATGAATTTTTCTGTAAAAAATATATATATATATGACTTTTAAAAATAAAATACGGAACACAGCTCAGGAAAAATGGCTCAATGGTTAAGAGCACTGGCTTCCCTTGCAGAGGACCCAGGTTCAGTTCCCAGCACCACATGGTGACTAACAACCATCCACAACTCCAGTCCCAGGGGATCTGATGCCTCTTCTGACCTCTGCGGGCACTGCATGACACAGGTGTACTTAAGTACATATGATAGAAATTAAAAACAGAGTACAGAATGACATAATACATGTTACTATTTGCACAAAAGTAAGGACACATGCACAGGAACTTTGAAGGCATGGCTTGCATCAGGACAGAACAAGTACCTCCAGGCCCTGGAAACTAGAGGAAAAGGAAAACAAATTTGTTTTATTCCCACCTTTACCCTTTGGTACCTTTTGAATTTTGTGTCATGTACACATAATACATATTCCCAACAACATATTTAAAGTAATGATTTAAAATATAAAAACAAAGAGAAATAAATTATTCATGTTTAGCCATATCCATAAACTGAAATGGAACACACCCTTAATCTTCATGAAGAATCTGGCACAGTGCCACACATTCAATATTTGTTAAGTTGTTGAATGAAAAGTAATAGCTCTTCCTGAGTTTAACAGCACACCCCCAAAAGAATCATTTGATACTTATCATTTAAATGACATGTTTTTTAAAGAAGTCATTTTAGCCAGAAGGAACAAACTACATTATAGATACACATGAAACTTCTAAAATTGATGGAAAACTCTGGCATCAACTTTAAAATCAAATGCTTCCTGCAATGAAATAATATATTCTGATGGATTTAATCAAGGAATTTAGAAAATTACATATTTATAATTATACTATGTTTTGACCAGGGAATACAGGAATCAAGTGTCACCTCTGAGTTCTCTTTTATCTTTCACTAACTTAACACAAACCTACAGATTCAAGAAAGACTATGCCATTTTGTTCTTATCAATTTGGAAAAGAGCACATTGTTTTGGACAAAAATGAAGATAGCAATGTTAGGTTTGGAGCTAGCCACTAGTCAGGTCATATCCCTGTTTCTCCCTATAGCCTCGCAGCAGCTGGAAGGAAGGGGCAAGCTGCCCACTGACAGCCTGTCTGTGAATCTGTGACCCTCTAGCAGACTCCCTAGGTGTCCAGATTCCAGGAGAATAGCAGGTGCTCTAACTCTTCTCCAAAGAAGTTTACAGACCCAGGTCACCAGACTCCTGAATCAGAGGGCTACCTTGGCACATCCCCTGTGTAATGGCTACATCTTGACTAAATATGCTCTTCCTCCGCACTTCCCTTACACCCTCTAAGTCACACATTTGCAAGACTCCTTCCTCCCTTCCTAGCAAGGCAAGGCACACTTCCTACTCCCCTGCTACTCACCAGGGAATCAAAGACAGCCTGACTACAGGCAGCCTGAAATCTCCTTTTGTAAGAGAGACACAGGAACAACAGGCCAACTCAATAGCACAGGTTTTTGATTCATGACAAAAAGTCTGCAGAGGGTATTTCTCATCAGAGTCCAACATCGGCTTGCAGGCTGGGATAGTTGTAGGGAAGAAGGCAGGGTCTGAAAAATTTCCTCTTTTTGTCCCACAGTTAACCATTGCCAAGGGTAACCAGCCCCAGCCCACTTCCAGCTCACTCTGCTTCCGATGTGACAAATGTGACTAGCCAGCGTTCTGCCACCGTACAGTCCTCATTATTTTGGACGCCCCCACTGGAATCATAAGCCAAAACAAATTTTCTTCTGTAAGTTGGTTTTAGACATGGCATTTTATCACAGAAAAAGTGATTAATATACCCTCATTTTTTTCCATTACTATTACACCACATACATACATACACACACACATACACACACACACACACACACACACACACACACACACACACAGAGGGCTTAAATTTATCTCTTTGTAAATTTTTTATTGAATTTTCGTATATTTCAATTTTATTGTGTGTGTTTATGTGTGGGCACACTCATTCCTGTGTGTGGAGGCCAGAAGACAACTTGAGGCAGTTAATTCTCTCCTTCTACCAGATGGATCCTGAGGATTGAACTCAGATTATCATGCTTGGTGACAGGTGCTTTTACCCCCTGAGCCATCCCATCAACCCTTGTTTCTCTTTTTAACCCTTAGATTTTCAGTGCTCTTTGAATGAATTCATAGGTAGTTTAGAACATATTTTTAAGGCCCTAAGGTGCATACGTATATAATCCATTTATACTATCAATCCCCTCAAGAGAAAAGCATTCTCTGAGGAAAGGGCTTCTTGATGCCTCCACTTTCTTAGCTAAGCCTTTTGAGTATTCCTTATATCTTTTCCCCAGGGCCTTGCTAGGCAAGCATTTCTTTTGGGTATTCCTAATAAGTGGCCCTACATGGTACATCTATGTCAGGGGGCTTGCATAAAGAGAAATTCAAAAAATTGGAACTTGCCATGCAATAAATTCGTTATGCTTAGAGACAAGCAGTGCAGGCAGTATAGGGTAGTATGCACAGAATATCACCAAAGCAATCCCAACTCAAACCTTACACTTACAGTCAGTCTGGCCATCAAGTGAGAGATAGAGCCAGCTTGGACTTCCTTAGGTACAAGATAGCATGAGTGACTGGGGTTAGAAGACACATGCTTTCCCATCACCCTGAGTCTGGTGGCAGAGAGCAGAATATGCCCTTCCTCCCAGGAGTTGGGGACAGACAGCCACTAGTGAGTACAGAAAGCAGCAGTGCAAACAGGAAGGAAAGACATTCCAAAAAGGAAAGATAGGGTGGTCATGCTGGGAAGAGAGCAAGGACGGCAGCTCTGAGCTCTGTGTACTGTGCTAAAATTCAAATTACTTCTGGTGCAAGGCTGAGGAACTGTGTCGAGCGTCCTGAGCTGAAGGTAGATGCAATTAATTAACTAAATGCTTGACCTTGAGGGCCACATCACAGAAGGTACAACCAGTTCTCAATAATGAAGCTCCTTCATGCAGCAGAGGGCCAGGAACACAAAAGGTCACAAATGGCCAAAGTGCAGAGATCAAGAGTCTGCTAAATAATGGTCCTTGGACAGGACCCCTTTATTAAACTTCATCCACCCAAGGCTCAGGGACATCATGGAAGAGGGGATGGAAAGATTGTAAGAACCAGGGAGGATGTGCATGACCATATGGAAATAGAGTCCTACAAACTCCTGGGAACCTGCTCATATGTTTCTATGGCATAGGTGTCAGCATACACAAGTCCCATGCAAACCCAGGCAGACAGCAACCCAGCATAGAACCGGAAAAATGAACAGCAGACCCCAATCTTATCTAAAGGCATGTTGGCAACTGGTTGCTGCTAGATGAAGAAGAGCTGAGCTTCCTAAAACAGGGGATTCTAGATAGGCCGACTAGACTCAGCAGATGGACTTGCACTGGGGAACAGCTGGGGGCACTGGCGACACAGTGGGCGGTAACAGGGATGACAGAGTATATGGGCTATGGGAGGGTGCCATTCAGAATGTGGGTATAAAGATGAATAAGATTGTTTGGGGTGTTCTGTGTGAAATGCACAAAAAAATTAATATAAAAAAGAACACATCACAGAGTCTCAAAGATAAGAAAGAGCGGAGAGGGGGCTGGAGAGATGGCTCGGTGCCTAAGAGAGGACCTGGGTTTGGTTCCCAGCACCCACATGGAGGCTAACAACTGTCCATAACTCCAGTTCCAGGGGATCTGATAGCCTCTTCTGACCTTCATGGGTGCTGCATAACATGAATGCACTTATATTCATGCAGGTAAAACACTCATACACATAACATAAAATGATAAATAAAATATTTTTAGAGTTGGGAATAGATCGGGCAGCACAGAACTGCCACAGGAAACAAAAAGAGATGAGGCAGTGGCAGAAGCAACTTGGCCAGAAGGAATCACAGCACAGTGGAGGGAGGAGCAGGACCTGGCCTGGAGTGCTGGTCAGCACACATGGTCCCTAAACGATACAGGACACTTGATGGGTGGGGACCAGGGATCTAATGCCTGGAGAATAAGTGAGCTAGACCAGTGCTTCTCAAAGTGCCCATAGAGAAGGGTGTGCTTTTTACATCGCCAAGTTATTGCGGACTCAAGTGTTTTATAATACTATTCAAATAAATATCAAAAACATGAAAGTTTTAAAAGGCACAGATGCAATAAAATACAAGATCTAACTATTTTATCACTAGAGCTAAAGGACATAAAATTGCTCTGCAATTATCAACATTTTAAACAGTGCCTCCCCATTTTGTTGTTATGGAACTGGTAAATAAGCCACCAACTGGTATATGTCTGTGGAGCACACTTCAGGAGCACTGAGTCCAGCAGTTGCCAGCCTTTGCTTAATGGTATAAAAACAATTGCCACTATGTATGACTACATATGGGGTGCTGAGGTTGAACCCAGAGCCTTGTCAGATTACACAGGTGTTCCTCACTGAGCTGCATCCATAGCCCTTACTCCCAGGCTTAAGGATCTTATGCGTCCCAAGTTCTGTGCTCAGCATTTCCCATATTACTCTCATTCTTTCATTTCCTTGTACCTCTTAAATATGAGGGGACCAGAGCCAGGGGAGCTAGGAACTTCCTCTGGACTCGTAGTTAGTATCAATGGTCAGGATGGAATTTTCTTACACTGATGGACTAGGTAGTCATAGTATAAGTGCTTCCTTTAATGTCTGTACTCTGAGCTTCAGTTCAGGTAGGAAGTGCCCAGGGTAGTCTCCAAACGGCCTGAGTATAGATTGCCTTTGATTTTAGCTCATCTTGGCTGCTGCCATGTCTTCCTCCCTAAATGCAGAACTTGGCGTTTTACCAGCATCATCGCAGGATGGACTTAGAACTCAGAAGCTCGCTGTACTCTCACCTCCCCCTGCTCTTCTGCTCCACAAACACAGGTGATACTCAGTGCCCTGGAAGTTCAGGTTGGGCTAGAACTGGCTTTGTGGTCCTTGAACTAGGAAGGATTAGATCCAAAACCATATTGCCTGACATACTTGTTCTAAGTCTAGGAACGGTGCTGTATTGTGTGGCCATTGTTTTGTTTTAAGCTGTCCGCTCACATAGACTACACTCAGCTGAGCCTGAGCAGCTCATTCCATGCTATCTACAAACTCGAGTTCCAGGGTGCTGGGAAAACGCAGCTGGATCTTGCACTTCTCCAACCAGCACCATGGACAGCAGAGTGTCCCTGTGACTTGGTTCCCAAGGCCTTAGCATCAGAGGGTTCTTGGCAACAATCCCCTGAGGATGTGTTCCAAACCAGAGCCCAACATGCTAAGGAGATGAGGAGGGCAAGGTCGGGAGTCTCATCTGGGGATTACATGGACCGAGATGGAAAAGAAGACGGGTGTCATGTCCACTCTGAAATTGTTCCTTCCCTGTCATATAGACACTCCCTCCCTTCCTTGGTCTCAAAGCTCTGTCCTGTAGCCTTCCTCTCAGCATAAGGTGGCTGTCGTAATCACAATGTTTATGTTCCCCCCTTCCGAATTCATATGTTGAAATGGCATCAGCACATTAGGTCTTTGAGAGGCCATTAGGTCAGGACACCAAGCCATCACCAGTGGAAATCATGTCCTTATCAAAGAGCCTGGAAACACTCACCATTTCTGTCACTGAAAACACAAAACAGCCCTGTCTTCAGGCCAGGCAGCTGCCCTCGCCAGACACCAAATCTGCTGGAGCCTTGACTGTGGACTTCTCAGCCCCCAGAACTGCCCAGAGTAAATTTCTATTGTTTGGAACTACCTCATTTACGACATCTTATTATGGCAATCCAAACAAAAGAAGGCACACTCCCCTGCCATGCAAGTCACTTAAAACTAATAACTTCGCACTCATATTTGCTTCCCACGCGGTGTCTCACCAGCCACAGGCACTAGATAAATGGCTAATGTGACGTGGTGGCAGCTGAGTGTGAGGAATGAGCTTTGCCTGGGAGGCTGGTTCTAGACAAAACAAATGAAGGTTCTGTGAAAATCTAAAATCCATTTTAAGACCTAAAAGTAAAATCAAAGTTTTGGAAAACCTTTAAACTGTGCATGTCAAAGCAACAAAATAAAATACAACGGTGAAGAGGCTGGAGAGACGGCTCAGCAGTTAAGAGCACTGACTGCTCTTGCAGAGGACCCAGGTTTGATTCCCAGCACCCACGTGGCGGCTACGAACCATCCTTAACTCCAGTTCCAGGGGAATTCGAAGCCCTCTTCTGACCTCCGAGGCATTGCACGACGGGTGCACTCACACACATGCAGGCAATACACTCATACACATAAAATAAAAATAATAAATAAAAATTTAAAAGATACAATTGTGGATTGAAAAATAAAAAGTCAGGCTGGAGAGATGACTCAGACTCAGAGGTTAAGAACACTGACTGTTCTTGCAGAAGACCTGAGTTCGAATCCCAGCACCCACATGGCAGCTAACATCTGTCTGTAACTCCATTTCCAGGTGATCCAATGACCTCTTCTGTCCACGGGCATTGCACAACACAGGTGCACTTATATGCATGCAGGCAATACATGCATACACATAAACTAAAAATAATAAAAATTTTAATAAATAAATAAATAAATAAAATGTCAATGTCATTGTCAGGACCAAGCCACCACCAGGAAGAGCCAAGCCAACTGGGCTAAACACAAGCAGTTTGCTTTCAAGAGCCTCATTAACCACCTTCTCTACCCCTCAGCAACTAAAAACATCATTTTTAAAGTCCAAACTCACAGGATGAAATTAACATATTACTACAAAATCACCACATTGGTCACACACTTAAATTTAAGAGAGGAAATTATTTTCAGATAAAAACAAATGTTTAGACAATGAAAAACAAATGTCAAAAAAAAAGTCAAAAGGGGTTTTGGGTAGGACTGGCCACCTTCCCCAACACCATGACTTCCTACCCAGTAAGCGCAATGAGAAAGAGCCTGAGCCTGGAGATGCACAATGAGGACAGAAGAAGAAAACTGTAGCGAGCATCACTAAGAATCCACAGCAGCAGTCAGCAGCTGTGAAGGGGAGGGGAATGCCAGCATGGGAACTCCTGGAACATCTTGCCTCACCTGCTTTCAGCTGTGCTGAGCATTAACCCTCCCCCAGGTAGACCCCGGCACCCCACTAGAACCCTGTGACTGCCACCCAACCTCAGGTTAAGATGTGCCAGTCAGATGTGCCTCTCAGAAATTTAGAGCTCTTAAGCAGGCTTCATTGCTAGGATTCTTTCAGCAAATTAAATATCTTAAATGTCTGTTTATGACCATTTGAAGTGGGTCCCTGTTTCTCTCAATCCAAGGAATGTTGATCAATCAAGAGTTCATCAACAAATTCAGGGTTTGTTCAAGAAGCTAAGGACTGACAGATTTTGGTCAGCCAGAGTGTGTTCCAGTTGTTTTGGAGAAGGAAATAATCCTAATATCTGACATTTTAAAAAAATATTTTATTTGTTATTTTTATTTTATGTGTATGAGTATATTGTGTGAGTATATAGTGTGTGCACCCGTGTTGTGCAATGCCGCGGAGGTCGGAAGAGGGCTTTGGATTCCCCTGGAACTGGAGCTAAGGACGGTTCGTAGCCACCATGTGGGTGCTGGGAATTGAAGCCGGGTCCTCTGCAAGAGCAGTCAGTGCTCTTAACTGCTGAGCCATCTCTGCAGCCCCATAGCTGACATTTTTAACAGAGACTTATTTCTCCATCACTCTAGGAGGGCTGAGTAAGCAATAGTACACAAGGGTCCCATGTGTGTTCAAATGTAAATTTTGCTCAAATATATCTGAAGTACTCAAAATGGGTACGAGGTCATTTTTTTCCTAGCCTAAAATTATAGTGATATGAAGGATGATTAATTAAATATCCCAAACATTGTTTAGAAGGTTTTTCTTTTCTTATCATTTCTGGATGTACTATTCTATCATAATTAAGAAAACGCCACACCTACATCTAATTGGAGTGTTATCTCATAGTGAATGGGAAAAGGTCAGCACAAAAGGAACACAGATCCAGTGTGTATGAATATTTCATTACAGGTTAGCTTTAATTTTACAGATCTGAGGAAGAGGTTGGTCTTGATGGATTCTATCTGGCTGATAATATAACCTGAAATTTTTTATCTATAAAAATGCTAAGTATCCTTTTAGATCTCAATCTGCATTGAGGTTTTGCTGTTGCTTTCTTCTTTCTTTCCTGGATGTTGGCTTTTCAACTAGGATAGATTCAATTAGATGCTTCTTCCCCACACCCCTAGGTCTTATGATCTCCTCCAAGTGACAGCCACTGTGACCTCTTTAAAATTCAGATGAGCTCAACCTTTCTTAGGGGCCCCGCTAAAAGTGTGGGTCTCTTAGGTCATCAAGAATCATTCTTTCCCAAACTCCAAATGGCTTTGCCCCATTAAGCCATTAGTAGGCCAACTCTAGGTTGCATTCTTAACATCCGTAAATGCAACGTGCACGTGAAAATAAGGGCAGGGAATTGATACAGATTCTTCCTATTCTATTTGTAAACCATTCCTTGGGTTACAGAGACTCAAACAGAGACCTGCTGCTTTGCTAACGATTACCAAACATGCTTTCAACCCTAAAATTAATAGTATGCCTAAACACCAGCTTTGTACAGGGGTGCTCCTCACTGCTACCTTTAGTGCCAATTAGTAAAGGTAAATCTGCACGTATTAGAAGACTCAGCTCTATAGGCAGGCGCTGCTTTGGGTGCTCACTCAGGCAAGTGGCCTCAGAGCTGGATTCCGGTTCACACCCATCCTCTTAGAGTAGGGAAAACAATGTAAAATGAGAAAACAGTACGACCATACAGTATAACACAGGCGCTGGTTCTTCCTCTGCGTTGAGGATCTACCTTTACATGTATTTTCAACTGTGCATTTAAAAGAAGTAGCATAACAGAAGTGAAAACTGACTACCAACCTCAGAATGTTAGAGGTTTTTAAAGCTATGTACTTCTGAGATTATCAGTGCTAAAGTTCTTTGCCAGGTCTTACATATGCCCAGTCTTATATATGGAAAAGAACGAGAAAGAAGCTGTGTTTTCATAGTCCTCTTAGGGGGAGGGGGATACATGCACTGCTGGGGTTTAGGCTTGGTTCCTAGCCCACAGTGCTCTCAGCACATAAAGGAGAGGCTAGATCACTGAAAACATGCCCTCAAGGGGGACTGCGGGACCTTGGTCTCCACATCTCTCTATGTCCAGGGTACTGTGAGGTGTGTGGTTTTCTGTTATGTTCTCCTGCCACAATCTGTTGAGCTTCCACAGGTCCCAAAACAACATGACCAGCCATGTGCCAGAGCCTCCAAAACCACTGAAAACCTTTCCGTTTGGGGAGTCAGGGGTAGAGGAGTGAGGGATGGGTTGAGATAAAGTCTTGGTGTATACCCCAGGCTGGCCTAGAACTTACTATGTAGTCCAGGTTAGTCCTGAATTCATGATCCTCCTCTCTTAGCATTCTAAGTGCTAGGATTAAAGGTACCTAACATCATACTGTGCTCCCTTTCTGCTTTTTAAGTTGCCCATCTCACATATTTTGTTACAATAACAGAAATATGGGTAGCAGAAACATCAGCAAAGTGAGTAAAAATATACTATTCCTAATTTACTTTGGTGACTTTTGTCTCTATGTGCACTCTATTACAGTTCAGTTCAGGATACAAGATATTACAAATGCCCCATGGGGTGTCCTCTTGAACTACATGGGAAAAGATTCTTTCCCAGGCCAGCATGCTGATGTCCATCCTTTTAATTCACCAAACCTGTCCTTGAACCTGATATAAATAGATCATATAGCTTACGGTCTTTCATGTCTGGCTTCTTCAACTCAGCACAGTATTGGTGGGGTTCCTCCATGTTGGAAGATCTATATCTACTGCTCAATCTATCGTTGCTATGTAGAATCTCACCAAGATTACACCATACCTTATTAATTCTCCTACTGGCAGGTATTTGGGATAGAGTAGTTTGGAGCTGTTATGAACAGAACTTCACTGGTCTCTTTCACTTCAAAGACAGATGTTCATATTTTCAATCAACATTATTCTACAAGGGAATTCACACAATAAACCAATAGTAAAATAGAGAAGCACAAAGAATTAAAATAAGGGCAAAATTTCAGATTGTGGTTAATAACACGCTATGCAAACTTGACAGTTCTTTATAGTTGTTTTATAGTTGGGTTTCAGGTGAGATTCTGAGCTTCTTGAAAGCCAAAACAAAAAGGGAAATATGATGAATTATATAAAAGTCAATCAGTAAGAGGAAGTCAAACCACTGCTGGGACAATGAAGTTCAAAGAACGTTCTTCCCATGTGGCTTCCCATTTCAAGCTGTTGATGGATGGAGCTCGCCATTCCCTCAAGGCAGCTCTAAAAGAAATATACTCACAGTCTCAGATCACAATGTCATGTAGTCCCCGTGAGACTTGATGCCAACCCCATAGTATCATAGTCAGGGGATCATGTATGTGTGCATTTTGAAAGATGAAAAAACTATATTACACTATATTTTGATCCCATAAGTCAGGGATCAGCAAAGTATGACACTGACCAAATGAGGCTCCCTTTGTTTCATAGACACAAGTTCCACTTACATTCATTCGACTTATACAATTTTTCTAATTCATGATGGTATAGAGGACATCCACACAACCCTTCTGTTCTTCCCTTCCAGTGTGTAGCAATCAGTAAATTCCACTTTGTACTATAAAATAGGTCTGTGTTAGATGACTTTTCCCAGCTATAGCTAATGTGTCTGAGCATGATGGCTTGGTTTGGTTATTTGGTTTGGTGTGGTTTGGTTTGGTTTGGTTTGGTTTGGTTTGGCATTCCTGAGAATGTTTCCATGTCTAAGTTGCGATGTTTGGCAGGTTAGACATGTTAAGTACTCTTCCAACTTACACTTTCTGCAGCTTACAATGGGCTTCCTGGGCCACAAGCCCACAGTATGTCAAGGAACACCTGTGTCTTTATTACCACATTCAGGCTGTTCCTGTACGTGCTGCCTGTAGCTGCTTTCCTACTACTGAAACACAGTCCAATAGCTGCAACTATTGTCCATCTGGCCACAACACCTAAAATATTTACTGTCTAACCCTTTATGGAAAACACGTGCCATTTCTGCCCTAAATTAGGAATGGACAATAATTGTAGCTTTTAATTTCGTCATGGTTATTGTTGATGACATTGTTATTACCACCCTTCAATAGAGACAGGACCTGTGCTTCCGTCAATAGCATATAGGAAAAATAAAGGAATTCTGCTGATGCAATTAAGGTCCCAGAACAGTGTGTCTTCTTTACTCAGGAGAGTGAGCATCCTGTATGGGGCCTAGCTGCTCAGTAGAGCATCCTGAAAACCGAGACCAGGTCCTCCCAAGGTCATGTACTTCTTTCATTCCCTGACTGACTTGAAGCAAGCTGTGTTGTAACAAGGCCTCACAGTGTGTGTGGCAAGAAACCACAGAAACTAAATTCTGCCAGCAACCAGGTGAGCTTAAAAAAGGACCCCAAGAGCTGACAAGATGGTTCCACGGGTAAACTGCTTGTTATGTAAGCCTGATGACCTGTGTTAGATCCTTCTCCAAAAAGTTGTTACCACACACATGTACACACACATGCCGTGGTATAGGTACCTACCCTAACACATGCATTACACATACACACACACCACAACCACCACCACCACCACCATCAGAAGAGGACCCCAAACCTCTAATAAGAGACTGAACCACCAAGCACCATCTGGATTTTTGCCTTCTGGGCTGTCTAGCAGAAAGTCCTGAACCTCGGACCCAGGAAACCACGAAATGATAAATATGTGCTGTTTTAAACCGTTAACTTGGCGCACAGTCCTACACTGCATGTTTTGGTCAATGGTGCAATGCATACACAGCAGTGACCCCGTAAGATCCCCTCGCATACAGATGGCATCGCACCTCAATCTGTGTAAGTACACTCAGTAATGTTCACACAACAGTGAAATCACCTGACAACATGTTCTCAGGTATTCTGTATCTTTAAGCAACACGGAGCTGTAACTTATGTAGCAAAATGTCTTGATTCAGCCAAGTCAAATGCCTCTCATCCTCCCAATCTGGGAAGTTCACATTTAAGCATGGGAAACTACCACCATTCTTATATAAAGAGTTCTTACCTTTAGAAGTACACACTGAATTATTTGGGCTTAAATTGATGTAAGGCCTAGGATTTCCTGAAAGGGCTTGGGATGATGGAACAGTAGAGATAAATGAAGCTGGCTATATGTTGATAATTGTTGAAACTAATTCATGGATTCATGAGGGTCTGTTGCCCTCTTCTTGTGCTATTTACATAGATTTGAGGGTTTTCACATTTTAAATATTTTTTAAAATTCAATTCGTATAGCCAGGTATAGTGGTGTATGCCTGTAATTGCAGACATTAGAGAGTCAGGAGTTCAAGGTCACCTTCAGTTAGTTAAGACTAGCCTAGGGCTATGTCTCAAAAAACATTATATTCATACATACAAATCAGTTAATGATACGTGTTCCTGCTAGGGAAAACGAAACAAGCTAGAAAGGGAACTGAATAAATTAATCACTAAAGATAGGCAGTAGGTTTACATGTAACTTTAAGACGGTTGCATAGAAAAATGATGTTAAAATAAAAGAAATTGATGTTAAAATTTTTCTATGGTCTTATTAATTTGATATAAAAAATAAAATGTTTGTAAACAATGACAAAACACACACAGCTTGCACAATTTTGATTTTCTGAACAAACTCAGTTCTGTAAAACAGTAACAGATCCAGTCTGAGCACCTGGTGGTTCCTTTCCTCAGAAAGAGATAGCAAGGTGCCCCAAGGAGAGAGAAGCTGTGCCCACCCAGTTTCTGATGGACAGAGACAACTTTGGGACCACCAGCACTGTGAAATCTCTAGATTGTCTCTAAACAAAGACTGGGAAGGAAGAGTGGGGGTAAACAGTCAAGCCAAATCTCAGTCTGCCTGGAATAAATGTAGTCATGATTCTCAAGAAAGATTTGGCCTGTAACCACCTTCAGGAACCTTCAATTTTTACCTTGGCCCATATACCCTCTGATTTATATTAGCACCAAGAGATTTGTTCTCATTAAAATCCTAAATGTCTCAATCCCAGCAGCCTCTATTCCCCTAGACTCCTTTCTCAGTGAGATTAAGGAGTAGGCTACACTCCTTTTTCAGTAATTAGCCTATAAGGCAGACCCAGACCAAACAGCTGTGGGAACCATTTGCCAGTCACTATTCCAGATCACTAGGGCAAAGTACTCAGTTTGCAGTGAGGACATGATGAATGTTCCGGCAATATATATATAAAATTAAATTTCTGTGTGTTATGAGAAATTGAGAGCAAGAACATACTGCAGACAAAATGCAGCAACCCTGAGTTCACAAGGACAGGTCAGTGAGGGCAGAAGCCAGACATGGCAGCTATCAGGCTGGGCTGTCCACTGAGTCAGTTCTTTTCAATGTGAATGTCTAGCACTAGTGCAGGCTAATAAGACAGGTCTGCAGTGCAGTCACACAGAATCCAAAATACATGGGTGCCTGATCAATACGGATGGGCAGGCGTGAGAAAGAGAGGGAAACAATCAAAACAGCAAACAAATGAGGTCATCAAGAAAACCCAAACCACTGCCCCCCTATCAGAAGAGCTAGTGAAAAGGTCTGACTATACCAGCTGTGGCACAGATGGCGTACAACTGTAACTTCCAAACATTGCTTGTAGGAGTCCAGGTGCAGCATGTTAGTTGGAAAACTTTTGGAAGTCTCTAAAATAAAATGAGCAAAATCATCAAGAAAAGCAAACACAAGCTGGTGCAGCCACTATGGAAGCAAGTATAGAGGTTCCTCAGAAAACTGAATGTACCGCCAGTATAAGGCCCAGCTACACCGTTACTAATGCACCTACCCACAGAACTCTCTAGTCAGTATACCAAGGAATGCTTGCACATCCGTAGTTATGTTAGACACATATTAGAGACAGTGTATGTGGGTGCCCATGTGCATGTGTTGGGATCACAGACGAGTACCAGGGCACACATATGGAGATCAAAGATGGCTTGCTAGAACCGGTTCTCTCCTTCCACTGTGGGTTCCAGGGATTGACCTCAGGTTTTCAGACTTGAGCAGCACTGTTCACGGTAGCAAATATGTGGAACGAGCCCAGGTGCCTGTCAATAAATGGGTAGAGAAAATGTGGTGCTTGCAAACCTTGGCGTTTTACTCAGAATTCTGAATGAAACAAAGGCGTTTTCAGGAAAGTGGGTGAAACTGGAGATGGTGATGTTAAGTGAATGAATCAAACTGAAAAAAAACAAATATCACGTTTCTCGTATGAATGCTGAATCTAGATTTAAACATATATGTGTGTGTTCATATATATGTGTACATATATACATAACAAGAAAGCAAAAAGAAAGCTATTTTGGAGAGGAAAGGTACCGGGAAATGGGGTGAAATAATGGGAATCAGAAAGAGCCAGGTGCACTTGATATGTATGTATGAAAATGACACAGTGAAACCCTCCACTTGTCTGATAACTTGAAAGAATTGGCTTAGAGGATGTCAGATAGTATTGCTCCCAGAACTCGAGCTGTCCTACCATACCCCGTATAATTTCTTACATGGCCCTGGATTATTAGTGCCTTTGACTTTTGCCAATAAAACCACCTCATAAAACTTGAGCCTTCATAAATATTTCCCATAAACAAAGTGGCCCAGGTGATTTCTTAGGAACATTATTGTACCAGGCTCTGTTGCCATTTACAACCCAGAGAATGTCCCACAGCCTTTACTCCTAAAAAGGAAAAAAACTGAGGGCCCATGTTACCTGGCTCGTAAATAACATTTAATTGCCCATGACTGCCAGAAGACAGCCAGCCCACCCCAGAAGGCCTTCCTCAAGCGGAGACTTACCAAGGCCACATGCCTCTTCTAAAACTTTTCTTATTGTAGGCGTTTTATTATTCATATACTTTTAATAGCATCTCAGTGGATGTTGTAAGGGCCTAAAACAGCCTAAATTAATGCTAAAGACATTATAATAGCTCCCTTTTAAATTTTTAACCAGAATAAAAGTTTATAAAAAGCACACACACAAACAGAAAGATAGAAATTGAGGCAGTGTCACAAGGGAGCTGAGAGATTTTCCTGGGTCCCACCTGTAACGATGCCAGTAACATCAACAAAATCTAATGACTTGATTTCTCCATAGCCAAGGACGTGATGTTCTCTGACTTAAAGGCCATTATCAGGAAGTATTATACAAGAAGATGAAATGAGAAAATGTTCTGTTTTTTTTCTTTTTCTTTGATAAGAAAACTGAACAGAAGCCGCTGGAGAATCAAGACACTAACTAGGACACTGTGGGGATGAGTGCAGTATGAGTAGTAAGTACATCTACCCAAATGGCCAAAGCAGGTGGGCTGTTTGAAGAGGCTGTCGGGCTGGCTTTTACGGAAGGGAAATGAGTTTTGTTAAATATATCAATAATGCTAACACATTAATAACTAAACCATAAATCTTCCCCACTGTCCCACCGGATGTGGCCTATCATCTGCGTTCCAAACAATGAAGAATCTCAAGCTGCTTCTTGTACATAAGGGAATTCATAGAATCCCCTCTCAAAACTAGATGGTTGGCTTCCTGAAAAACTTCCTAGAATTCCCAGAAGGGCAAGGTTGAGGGAAAAAGGTTCTGAGTGGGCCTTTAACAAATTTTAAATTTTAATGGCGGGGGTGGGGGGAAGAGTCCACACAGACAAATGCCACAGGATGTGTGGAGGTCAGAGACAGCTTTTCGGGGGTTGGCTCTCCCTTCCACCATGGGTTCCAGGAATGGAACGTGGGTTGTCAGGATTGAGCAGCAAGCTCTTTTACCTGCTAAGCCAGCCCATGAGTCCTTAATATTTTTAAACTTACTAAGTCACAGTACTAATCCAATAGTATAATAGCATACTATGTTGACAAGTCAGCAACATTTTGCACATCTTAGGGGAATAGCAATGGCCTCTGGGCAATCACTCTCCACTCCCATTTTTGGTTCTACTGGTATTCACTGAGAGCTTTCTTCAGATTTCTGAAAGGATGCTGGTAAAATCTTTGTGCGCTCTCAGTCAAACATACCAATACCATTCAGATTTGACAACCAGAGCTGTGGGCACCTCCCTCCCACAAAAGGCTAGCTGCCTTGGTCTTAGGAATTCCAGAGTTTATCTTAAATGGAAACTTTTTAGCTATTTTGACTTGAGTATGAGTTCCCGGTGAGGAGATTGTCTTTTATCCTCCTGAGTCTTGGAATTATGGCTCTGCAGCCAGCATGTTCATTTCCCCTCCTCTGCACACAAGAGCCTACTTTTGGAAATCCAGCTTTCTTTCCTGATTTTCTGGCTTCCCCATTACAAAATCTTCAACTTTACCTACTGAGATCATTAATTTTATGTGTCAACTTGGCTAGTTCATCCATAGTACTCACATTTCAAAGAAACACTAATCTTGGTGTTGCTGTGATTAGATTATTCTGTAAGTGATTAGTACTGGCAATTAATTCACTTTAAGAAGACTATCCTCCATGATATGCGTGGGTCTCATATAATCAGTTGAAGGACTTAAGAGTGAAAATTAAGGTTTCCCAGAAGAAATTCTTCCTTAAGACCATAAAAGTCCCCCCTTATCTAGAAGGGTTATATTGCAAGAATCCCAGTGAATACATAAAGCACCAAACCCTATTTGTATTCTGTTTTCTGCTATGTATATAGACCTATGATAATAAAGTTTAATTTACAAATTAGACACTGTAAGATATTAACAATAATAAGGTAGAACAACTATAAAAATAAATCCCGAGGGGCTAGAGAGATGGTTCAACAGTTAAGAGCACTGGCTGCTCTTGCAGAGGACCCAAGTTTGATTCCTAGCACCCACGTGGTAGCTAACAACCATATGTAACTCCAGTTCCAGGGGAATCCAATGCCTTCTTCTGACCTCCTCAGGCATTGCACAACATAGTGCACTTACATACACGCTGGCAATACACTCATATACATAAAAATTATATATATATACAAATATATATAATCCAGAAATAAGGCCTCCCCATCTTGTCTTGGGGTGGGGCCTTGAAGGTGATGGTGGGACCCCCACCCAGCCCCACCCCCTCTGCTCTTCATCTCGCATGAAGATAAGCAGCTTTGCTCCACTCAGTGCCCCCTGCAAGACACATTGGCCTGTCACAGACCCAAGATCAGTCATGGGCCCAAACCTCCATAAGTCTGACTTATGGTCTTGTCTCTTTATAGACTGATTATCTCAGATTGTCACAGCAACAGAGAGACAGCACAGTCCTTCCATTCAGATTCTCTTTCACATATCCAATCGCCAGCTTCACTGCTATTGATTCTGGGCTGTTATTACAGAAAAATAAGGGTTACCTAAGCAAGGGCCCTGTGACACCACCACAGTTGCTCTGCACACAGTGTGGATATACTAGGGAAGGGGACCACGCCCTGGGTAGGAGGAAGCACAACAGTGAGAGATGTCATCACACACTCAGAGTGACAGGCAATGTAAAATTTATGAATACTTTGTGTCTGGACCTTTCCATTTCCTTTCTGGCCATGTACCATAGATAACAGAAACTGCAGAAAGCAGCATCGTGTAGAAGGGAGGGCCACCACCCAGCATCAACTCCTGAGCTTCCACCTTCCAACCTGGTCTGGGGATTTTAAATCATGTAACTATTACTATAACCTAATATTATTTCCTCTATTTGCAAGCTGACTTTTAAGTACAATAAATTACCTGGCTACGTGATTGTTGGCCAACAGTAGTTTAGAAAGGGGGCCAACTCAGTCAGAAGCTGGCAATCCAAGGGATCCTAACCAACTTCCTCAGTCAGGTCCACAGAATTGTGGAAGGAGCAGGCACAGCCCGGGGGAGGGGGGCAGTGGGGTGGCATATTATCAACAGGACAACCTAGTCAGAGTCAGAGGGGAGCTCTGGGGCTCTTTGTCCACTCTCCCTCACTCTCTAGCATGTCGACGAAGTTCCTGCCCAGGGTCAGCCTAGCACCAGGTCACCTGTGGAGGGACATCCCTGAGAAGGACGTCTCCTGCTCCCTCCTGCACGTCTGTGTCACATGTGACTACAAGCTGAGGTTGTATTTTCCTGGACTTAGGTTGGGAAGAGTGTTAACAATTTTAGAAACCTAAACCCCGGCTCAGAAGTTAAAGTATATCCTAGAGGGGAAAAAGTGACTCACAAACTTCTTAGTGCTTAAGATCCAAGCATTTTTCAAAGAATTGTTTCTCTTTCTAAATACTTCTAAATGCTTATGTCTTCTGATTAAAAAGAGAAATTTACTTCTAAGCACTGGTCTGCTAATCAGAAGTAAACAAGTAACATACAACCTAGCTTATTCTCAATGGAAGAATTTACAACTAATCATGGTTATCAAGTCATTCAGTAGTGTGGTTATTGACTAAAAAAAAATCCAGCTAATGAGATCACACAACCCACAATGTAACTTGTCAGTATTAACAATCAGGAACTCTTTTTTAAATATTTTATTTATGAGTGTTTTGCCTGAATAAGTGCAATTTCAGACATGTCGTACAAAGCCTGCAGAGGCCAGAAGGAAGTGTCACATCCCCTGGAACTGGAGTTACTAATGGTTGTTAGCCTCCATCTGGGTTCAGGGAATTGAACCCAGGTCCTCTGGAAGAACAGCAAGCAAATGTTCTTAACTGCTGAGCCATCTCTCCAGCCTCCAGTCAAGAAGTCTTATTAGAGTACTTCCTGGGAAGAACTGCTGGCCAAAAAAAAAGAACTGCTGGCCAACCCAACTTGCCTAAAAGATCCTTTGTAGTACTGATCATGTTAGACCCCGGTACCCCACTAGGATATTGAAGGAAAATGTTAGAACTCTGTTTGGTCATTCAAAATATCACAGAAAAATAAAGCAGAGGTAAAGTTCTCATCCTTGTGAGTCCCTGGAGTCAAAGAACATAAATACCAGTTTTTCCTGCTGCCTCACATTCCCTAAAACCCATGAATTCCTCCTTGAGACTCTTGACCCTTGCGGGAGTCCTTGATGCATAGCGATTCTCTGCCCCTTACAGATTTACTCCTGAAGGGGTGAGTAGGATAGGTCCTTAGTTCTCGTCTTATACCAACTGTGGATGTTCCTGGAAAAGGAACCACGAGTCCAGGGACGAAGCGCTGTGTACCCTGTATCAATGACCTCCATCAGGCCAGCAGTTCAACAAACCCCAATTAGAGTCCATTAAAAATCAAACTGATGCCAGGTGTGGTGGTGTATACCTGTAATTCCAGCATTCAGAGGGCTGAGGTAAGAGGGTCACAACTTCGAGGGCAACCTGGGCTTCAGAAAAAGGTCTAGGCAAAAAAGTTTTAGGGCTGGGGGTGAGGCTCAGTGGTAAAACACTTGCCTAGAAAGTTCAAAGCCCTAGATTTTAACCCTAGTACTTCAAAAACAAACAAAAATCAAACTGTCTTTCATGATAAAGAAACTAACATATAGAGATTTACTGCAATCACATTTTGTAAAGCCCCAAGCTTTCAGCAGTGCACTGCATGTAGAATGATTTATTTGAATCATTGCTATGAGTGAAGCATTATGCTTTGTTATATAAACATGAATAAGTCCAGTTCCTCAGCCTCGCCAGGCTTATTGTGTGGTAGAGCAGACAGCTGAAAGACAGTGAGTAAGCTTTCCTTAATCGAGGAAGACAATCCTATAGAAACGCACAGGCAGAAACAATTAATTCTGAGAAGGAAAATTGAAATTTAATTTGGGTGTTTTCCACTAGAATGTCAAAATGAAGTAAACTTAAGGATACTCGGAATGCAGAGAAAAGAAACAGAAGTGACGTAGAAGCAGGCTGTGGTGGTGCAGTCCTGTAATCCCAACACTAGAGAAGCTGAGACAGAGAGATCACGAGTCCCAGCTAGCCTGGGCTACACGAGCCCCCAACAGCACGGTAGCAGGCAGAAGCAGCTCAGGAAAAACAAAAGACATTTGTGGGACTTACAGACCGAGCTGTGCTCCCCATTTTCCTCAAGCCTGCATAAAAGCCCGTTACACACTGGAGTCCTCTGGGGAGTGCTTGGCTCAGGAAAAGAGACTGACTGGATGCTTAGAGCAAGGCAGGCAGGATCCTTTTGCCTCTGGAATATGTAAATCTCAGAAGTTAAGATTGGAGGACTGTGCTCAAATTAAAATTTTTAAAAATTAAAAAGTCTAGGATCGGAAAATCTGGCACCATTTGGGTTTCACACATAAAAAGGGAAGATAATCAATTTTTAAAGTGACAGTAGGAACACAAAGGAAGTGACTCCTAGTGGTCTTTAGCTCTGAATGAGGCAATGAACACACCCCCGCACACCCCACACCCCCACCCCCACCACCCGCTTTTGCTTTCATGCCGTTTTAACTCCTGCTGGTCCCTCTGCCTCAAATACCTTCTTAGGGTTCACTCAGAGGCTATCTCCCTAAGGATGTCTTTCCGACTCTCTTGGGCCCACTTTTGCACTTGACCTGGGCAGTTCAGTGGGCTTAGGTAATTCCCATCGGCTGGGTGGCTAAACAATAGAAATTTATTGCTCATTTTTAGAGGCTGAAAAGTAGAGGTTCCACTCACCCACCCAGGGCTCAGAGGGGGAAGAAAGATTGTAAGCAGGGGAGGGCACGACCATTAGGAAACAGAGCTTTACAGACTCCCGGGTACTTGTTCATATAAACTTACAGCAATAGTGTTAGCATGCATAAGACCCATGCCAACTCAATCAGATAGAAACCAGTACAGAACTGGGGAAATGGGTATGAAGCCCCAACCTCAGCTGAGGAACACTCAGTAGCCGATCACTGCTGAGTGAGGGAGAGTTAATCTTCTCTAAGGAAGTGACGTTAGATAGGCTGAACTGGCTCCAGTGAGTGAACTCACACCGAGAGACATCTGAAAACACAAACTTGACTCAATAGGCCTTAACATATAAGACAGAATGTGGGAAATCCTATGGGCAGGCCATAGAGGGGTGCAGATAGAGGGGAATCTAAATATGATTAAAATGTATGAAATCCACAGAATGTATGAAAAAAAAAAAAAGTAGAAGTTCCAGATGGTAACAGCCTGGAGGAAAGCCTTTCCCTAGTTCATAGCTAGTATTCTCTCTGTGTCCTTGTGTGGTAGAAGGGACAAGCTACCTCTCTGCAGTCTTGTATAAGGACATAAATTTCATTCATGAGGATTCCACATTTACAACCTAACCTCCTCCCAAAGGCCCCACCTTCTAATATTAACACATTGGAAATTAAGGTCTCAACATATGAATTTGGAGAACAGACCAAAGCAGCACTCCTAGTTATGGTTTGAATCAGAAATGTACCCTAAAAGTTCACCTACTGAAAGATTAGCCCATAGCATAGAAGTGTTCAGAGGTGGGACCTTGAAGGGTGATTGGCTCCTAAGGACATCATGAATGAATTAGACTATTCAGGGATTCATAAATTAATGGACCATTGGGATGCCATAGAGACCTTAGGAGGTGGAGCCTCATTGGAGGAAGTAGATCACTAAGGTATGCCTTTAAAAGATATATTTGGCTCTCTCCCTCTCTCTTCCTCCTTCCCTCCCTCCCTCCTGGTCACTATGATGTAAAGAACAACAACCAGGCCAACCACAAATTGAAACTTCTGAAATCACAGGCCAGAATACTCTCTCCTCAAGTTGATTTTCTCTGGTATTTTGTCACAGCAAAAAAGAGCTGACTAATGTTTCCAAGTACTTCCCTCAATTCATTGTATTGTCCAATTAACACATGGACTGATTCTCTGCTAGACAGTAATAGACTCAACAATAGGATCTCTATGTCTTTATTTGTGTAACCGCCATGCCAATCACATTAGCAACAGCTGCTAATGAATCTTATAAAGAAGAGGGAAATGGGGGTAGAAAAGGAAGACTTCAATTGGAGTGTGAGAGATAATTATAACTTAAACAGAGAACAGATTAAAGGCATTCTAAGAAAAGCGAGCACAGGAAGGCAGAGCACAAAAGGAAAGACCCAGTCAAACATGGCAGCCTGATAACCATGTTTACCCCAGCTATTTTTGCTCCACTATATTTAAGTAATTTGGTGAATTTTTTTGTTTGGTTGGTTTTTGGTTTTTTGAGACAGGGTCTCCCTGTGTAACCCCAACTGACCTAGAACTCACTATGTAGACCAGGCTAGCCTCAGTCTCACAGAGATCTGCCTGCCTCTGCCTACCAAATGCTGGGATTAATTTTTAAGAGCTTCTTTGTAGTTATAAATTCACAGGATGAACCAGTTAGAGATGCCAACACATGTTTAAAATGGAACGTGGACTAGTGAGTTTAGTTGAATAGGATGAAAACCAACACCACGTGCTTAGAGAGGGCAAATCGGGAGCAGCAAAAGCTCTAGTCCTCAGAATTCTGAGCTGAGTATTACAAGCCTGAAGGTGGGAAAGTTGATGAATACTGAATGTGGAGCTAGTGGAGTCTATAACCTTCCTTCACACAATTATCCCAGAGCACGGTCATCCCCTACCTGTAGCAGTAGCTTAGAGTTGTTCTGGGCTTTTGAATCAGAGGCACTGACGTCTGGGAAGCAGACCCCCCCACCCCCCGGTCCTGCTATGTGCCTTCTCGATGTACTATGTATGAAGCATAGTTATACCAGATACTTGAACTTCGGCCCTCCATCCTCAAGTTCTCCCAGTGGAAAAGCCCAACTGCAGGCTGCTCTCCAGAAAACCCCCAGCTGGAAACTTCATCCGAGTAACCCAAGTTCACCTGGAAATTTCAGTCAACTTTCTTGTGACTCACTACTAGATAAATTATTAAAAACAAGCTGCTGCCACTCTGGAGGGTGGCCTGACTTCCTTCTTTTACTGTCTCACCTGATGAACAAACTTTGGCAGGTTTCTTCCCGAAAGGAGGGGTGGCCGTGGTTCAAAACACTAGTTTTATCCTCTTTTTGATACAACCTGATTTATTCACCTCCTAATTCCTGATATTTGACTTTAAGTATCATTAAAGATTATAAGTAAACAGAGAAGACATCTTGTGTTCGACGTTTTTGTCACGTGAACAAATGCCTGAGGGAAACAATTCCAGTAATTTTTTGGCTCGTGGTTTCGGAAGCTGCAGCCTGAGAGTCTCCCTCTGTGCTAGGACTCAGGGTGAGGCAGAGCATCACACAGGAGGAGGGCACAGTGAAGACAGACTAGGCCTGAGCCAGAGGCCTTCATGCTTCTCCTGTTCTATCCAGCATATTATATGGAGCTATCCCGCTTAATCAATCCTCTCTCGAAGCGCGGCCACAGACACACCCACAAGTGCGCATTCCTTTTAAATGCTTCTAAATCCAATCAAATTAACAGTAAAGATTAGCCATCACTCAGGAAACAGAAGCCTGACCCAAAATGATCTATAAAACATCCCCAAAGAGAAGCACAGTGCTGGAGTGGCAATTAAGGCAGGAGAGAGCGTGGTTTATACAAGGAACATTCTTGTATTCTTGACAAAAGAGAGCTGACTTTTAAAAGTAGCTTAAAAATATCTCTACAGGGACTATAAGGGGACTTCTGGGTAAAGGTGAGAGACAATGCTCCTCAGATGATAGTGTAGACGCATCTTTTATAAATCAAAACAAAATCTTGGGGTTGGATAGGTGGCTCAGCAGTTAAGAGCGTTGACTGCTCTTGCAGATGACCCAGGTTTGATTCCCAGAACCCACATGGCAGCTAACAACCATCTGTAACTCCAGTCCCAGGGGATCTGGTGTCTTCCTCTGACCTCTGAGGGCACTGCACTATACAGGTGCTCTTACATACACGCAGGCAATACACTCATACACACAAAATTAAAATAATGAATGAAAGTTTAAAAATAAATAAATCAAAAAGAAATCTTACCCAAATCCCTACCAAGGAAAGAGATGTGACTTGTTCCCCTAAACTTCAGCACATGAGAGAGGCAGAAGATTTTAAAAGGACTCATGGAGTCTCTCTAGGGTTGGTAGGACAGATGCCCCACCCTCACTTTCTCCCTCTTGTACAGTTCTAAGCCTTCTTCTTTGCCTCCACTAATTAGATCATGTGACTTGCTTGAACCAACAGAGGGTGACAGCGGACTTGAAGCAAATGTGTTTCTTCCCATTGGCCTGGCCTGGCTGTTCATGCTCTTGTGGACCCACAGGTAGCAGTTCCCTTCTGACCTGGAGCATTCCTGAACCAGACAGAAGTCCATCCTGGCCCATCCAAGCCCTACTAAGGTCAGGTAAGCCATAACTTACCGACACCAAGCAAGAAAATGAGTATTTGTAGTTGGGCCTTATATCACAGGCCTACAATCACAGCTACTTGGGAGGCTACAGCAGGAGTATGGCAAGCTGAACACAGTCTGTGCTACAAAGAGAGTTCAAGGCCAGCCTGGCAACTTAGCAATACACTGTGTCAAATTTAAAAAGAAACAAAAACTTTTTAAGGGTAGGATATATAGCTCAGTAGAAAAGCCCTTGCCTAAGCTAAGCTATACGTGAGAGAAATTTTCAAAACACTATGATTACAGATATGTCCTGAGGCATTAGAGTTCAGAATGCTTGAAGTTTATACTTACAATACTCATTTGACCATCTTGTGGACTTTGGGCTTCAAGATTATGTACTGCTGGGATGAAGAAATGGCTCAGCAGTGAAGAACACTGCGGTTCTTGCAGAGCGCCTGGGTTCAGTTCCCAGCACCCATATGGCAGCTAACAACCATCCGTAATTCCAGTTCCAGGGGATCTGATGGCCTCTTCTGGCCTCGTTGGGCATTACAGGGAGTGGGTACACTTAAGCAAAACACTCATATACATAAAATAAAAATAAATCAAAAACACTTTTTAAATAAATTATGAACTGCTGTTTGTTCAGTAGAGTACAGTTAAATTACATTTTTCATTTTAGTTTTCACTGTAATAGTTATTACTGAATAGAAATGTTAGCTAGAGATAATCAAATTTAGGAGGGAAATTGGTCCTTTAGATTATTAAATGAAGATCTCAAAAAGTATATTACTATGCATGTAAATCTATGGAATAACTTAATAAATTTTATCCAAGATGTGAAAATGTATATTCTATCACAAAATGAGCATATAGCACTATAAAAATCTCTTTGGAGAGTACAAAATAAGCAAAACATTTCATCCTAAATACACATTAGTTCATGGTTTTTTAAAAAGAAAAGAAAGGCATTGACCTAAGAAGCAAGGGTTTAGGTTCAAACTGCAGTACTGTTAAAAATAAATAAATATAGGCTGGAGAGATGGTTCGGTGGTTAAGAGCACTGGCTGCTCTTGCAGAGGACCTGGGTTCAAATCCCAGCACCTACATGGCAGCTAACAACCATCTGTAACTCTAGCTCCAGGGGAATTCAACACCTTCCTCTGACCTCCTCAGGCATTACATGACACAGGTTCTCAGATACATGCAGGTAGTACATTCATACGCATAAAATAAAATAATACATTTTTTTAATTTAATAAATAAATTGTTACTGTAAATCATTGAGATTTTATAATTGTTTGTGGCACAGCAACAATTATTGGAGGCTCCTAATTGAATTCCCATCTTTAAGAAGCAATGTTAGGCCAGGCTTGGTGGCACATGCCTTTAATCCCAGCACTCGGGAGGCAGAGGCAGGCTGTGAGTTCAAGGCCAGCTGGGGCTACAGGGATACCCTGTCTCAAAAAGACCAAAAACAAACAAGCAATGTTAAAGAAAAAGAGTAGACAATTTTTTTAATTTTTTAATGTGTTTTGCCTGCATGTATGTAAGGGCTCCATGTAAACAGTGCCCATGGAAACCAGAAGAGTGGGTCAGATCCCCTGGAACTGGAGTTATCAATGATTGTTAGGCTCCATGTGGGTGCTAGGAACTGAACCTGGGTCCTCTGCAAGAACAGCCATTCTTCTTAACCACTGAGTCATCTCTCCAGCCTCTAGACAAAGTTCTTAATTCTTCACTTATGCCTATGAATTTGTTTTGGGTTTTTTTTTGTTTTTTTGTTTTGTTTTGTTTTGTTTTGTTTTTTGTCTTTTTGAGACAGGGTCTCCCTGTAGCCCCAGCTGTCCTGGAACTCACTATGTAGACCAGGCTGGCCTTGAACTCACAGAGATCCGCCTGCCTCTGCCTCCCGAGTGCTGGCTGGGGTTAAAGGCATGCGCCACCACGCCCAGCTTATGCCTATGAATTTGGAGAGAAGCCTGTTGAGTGGACTATAGTCAGCCCAGGGAGATGTAAGAAGGAGAACCAAGCTTAGAAGCATTTACTGCCTGCCTTTACCAGAAGTCAGGACCTCAAAATGGGCAGGAAAGCCACCAGGGCAAAACAGGGAGTCTCTCAAACGCTCAGCACCCATTGTCCATGGGGATAGAACACTCTGGCAGAGTGAATTTTGGAATAAGGTTGAGAGCTTTGTACAATCAGAGTAAAATTCTACTCCACCAACACAGAAAAATGAAATTTAGACTTCAAGACAGAGAGAAAGACAAATAGGTCTTAGGTAAGGGAGAAAGCTGAGGGGTTTCATCTATAAAATACTGATGTGAGCAGTCATCCATGCCAAGCTTGATCAAGATAAAAAGGGGCACAGCAGCTAAGGCAAAACCAAAGTACAAGAAGAAACACAAAGGAAAAGAGGGATCAAGGGAGGAAAGAGGGAAGAGGCAAGCCGTGCAACTGAAAAGAAAATATAGCGTAAAGAGAAGACTCATTCCCTGTAAGAAAGCATGCATTTAATAAAATAATATACAGTCAACACAAATGAAGAAGGCAGTAAAAAACAAGGGAGCTTTGCAGAAGCTAAATAAAGATTAAGGCAGTATCATTACAAGAATGATAAGACAAAGAACAAACCAAAATATCAATAAAAACAAGGCCTGAGTTAATCGTAGACAATGAAAAGCTCTCAAAGCAAATGGCAAGAACTACACAAGAACAGTGTGAGGGTTGATGACATCACCATGACAGGATCAAAACTAACCTAGGAAGCAAGTCTCTGGGCACATCTATGAGATTCTCTAGATGAGGTTCCTCCTAGGTATACTTGAGAGGGATTATCTTATTAAGTTAACTGAGTGGGAAAGCCACCGGTGTGGATGGCACCATTCCTGGGTTAGGATCCTGGACTGGATAAGAAGTAGGAAGCAAGCTGAGCATCAGCACCCGTCGACTGCAGACACAATGATGCCAGCCTCCTCAACGCCTTCCTACCACGACTTCCCCACCTTGGGGGACTGCAACCTTGAACTGTGAGTCATAATAAGTCCTTTATCCCTTAAGTGGTTTTCATCAGGGCATTTTATCACAGCAACAGGAAAAATAATTTGAGAGATGGGTCAGCAGTTAAGAGCTCTTGATGCTCTGTCAGAGGACCTGAGTTTGTTTCCCAGCACCCACAGTTACAGCTGTGAGTCACCTGTAACTCCAGATCCAAGGAATCTGACATCCTCTGCTAGCTTCCATGGACATGGTTTTTTCCACGCAAAATAGAGGGGCCAGGAGTGGGGGTACATGCCTTTAATCCCAGCACTCAAGAGGCAAAGGCAGGTGGATCTCTATGAGATAGAGGCCAGCCCGATCTAACTAGTGAGTTCTGGGCAAGCTGAGGCTACAGGAAACACTGTTTCAAAAATACAAAAAAAAAATGGGGGGCAGATTCTGAAGACATATATGTAAGTGTACCCATGTACACTTGCCCACAAAGGTCAGAGTCCCCAGCACTAGAGTTACAGATGGTTGTTATCTGCCATATGGGTGCTGGGAACCAAACCTGGGTCCTCTGCAAAAGCAGCCAGTGCTCTTAAATGCTGAGCCATCTCTCCAGAGCAGGAAGTTTTTATTTTGACTCAGGGTCTGGGAGGTGTCAGCCTGGGGTCATTTTCACCTGTGGTGAAACTGAACATCATGGCAGATAGCATGATGTGGAGAAAAGCTCCTCACGTGTGACAACTGAGAAGACAGAGAAACAGAACAAGCAAGGGTGACTATACCCTCTTCATGGTTATTCCAAACACCTAACTTTTTCCAACTGGACTCTGCCTCTTAAAGGCCCCACCACCTCACAGTAGCACCACTGGCTGAAAACAAAGCTTGTACCATGGGGGCCTTGGGAGACACTTAAGACCCACAGTGTGGTTGGCACAAAGTGCTATAAAATGACCAATACTGTGACCCATCCTCAAGAATATACAGCGCACCCTCCACATCCACATCTAGGATGCAATCAAGTGTGGCCACGTGCTGTGTAGTTAGACTACAACAGCTGCATCGCCACTAAATAAGCACTCTTTTTTTTCCTTGCCTGAGTAACATAATAATGGTGGGTGCAGTTAGGGGAGGGGTCTAATTATAATCAAGATATAGTGTATGAAATTTACAAAAAAAAATCAACAAAAATAGTACAGTATTATGAGTTCATTTACACTATTAAATATGATGAGACATGTAAAGATCATTTAAAGAATGTGGGAAGATGTGGGTAGTTCACATGCAAATACAACATTTTATATAAAGGACTTGAAAATCATGGATTTGGTTTTTCTCAAGAGTTGGAACACATCTTCCATGAATACCAAGAAACAATGTATTAAATTCTAACAGTAAAGAAGGATTTGGGGAACATCTAGAAAGAAAAAAGACACCCTCAAGAGTAAAAATGAATTTGTGCCCAATCTTCCAAGAGCAGTTGGAGGAGAGAGGTTTCTAATTCAGATACTCACGGCCAAGTAAACCTCCAACAGGAATACAAAAATTGACCTTTTCTAACGGAAAATGACAAAATAAACAGAGCATCCTACATATCATGGAGGCATGGTGAGGAGGGATCCTTTGGTTTTTAATATCTTTTTATTTACTGTTTGAAAATTCTACAAGTATACAGTGTGGTTTGATCAGATCTATGCCCAGCTCCCTCCCCTTCAAGTCCTCCCACATTCCCAACCACCATTTCAAGGAGCGATTCTTTTTTTTTAATATTTTATTTATTTTTTATTTTATGTGAATGAGTGTATTGTATTGCCTGCATGTACATAAGTGCACCTATTCCTGCAATGCCCACAGAGGTCTGAAGAGGGTGTCAGATTCCTCTGGAACTGGAGTTATGGACAGTTGTTAGCACCATGGGTGCTGGGAATCTAACCCAGGTCCTCTGCAAGAGCAACCAGTGTTCTTAACCACTGAGCCAGCCAGCTCTCAGCCCCTCAAGAAGAGATTCTTTACCATAAAATGTAACTCCCAGCTAGCGGCTAGCAGAGCTGGTCCTCCTGGTCCACCCTTCATGGGATCCCCATAGTCAGATCGCCCAGTTGGCGCTCCGAGGCCTCCTGGTTGCCGAAGGAAGCACCACCCGAGAAGTTTGGGCCCTGAGTTTTTTTTCCAGAAATCTCCAGAAACTATCTAGACAAGAAAGATGTTGTAAAGACACTCAAAAGCAGACAAAGTGGGAGATTGCTAGTGTCTGATCCAAAGGAAAATTCAGTGATTGAATCAAATAAAGCAATGGCAGAGTAAGGGAAACTGATAGAAAGGCCAGTGAAGGAGCTGCAATTTTAAATGACAGAGACACTTGGCAGAAGGTGTGACCCAGGTATGCTATGATTGTATGACTAAGAGATAACTCATGGGGGGCTGGAGAGATGGCTCAGCGGTCAATAGCACTGACTGCTCTCGCAGAGGACCGAGGTTCGATTCCCAGCACCCACATGGCAGCTACATATAGTCTTTAACTCCAGTTCCAGGGGATCTGACACACTCTGCTCAACTCCTCAGGAATTGCATGACACAGATGTATTTACACACATGCAGATAAAATAAAAACAATTATAAATATTTTTTTAAAAGAGATAAATCATGGGATTAAATAACCACAGGTAAAAAAGTAGCTGTGACTTGGCAGTAAACCAATTGCCTAGGATACTCAAAACATATACTTTTAGAAATTCTGTTGCTATATTCTCTTCTTCTTTCTTAATTCCTTCCTTCTTCCTTCCTTCCTTCCTTCCCTCCCTCCCTCCCTCCTCCTCCTCCTTCTCTGCCCCCCCAACCCCCATCTCTGTCTCTGAATAAAAAATCCTTGGTAAAAGAATTAGAAGTGAGAATTAACCTTCTGTGATGACTAATCTTCATTGTCAACTTGATTGGATTTAGAATCACCTAGGAAACACAATTCTGGATAAATGTGCCTGTTAGGGCATTTCTGGAGAGATTTAAATGAGACGGGAAGAGCCACCCTAAACACGGACTGGGTACTCAAACTGAATAAAAGTGGAGAGAGGAGCAGAAAAAAAATCTGTTGAACATGTGCATTCATCTCTCTGCTTCCTGACCCATGACACAAGGTGCCCATTCACCTCACTCTCCAGCTGCTATACCTTCCCTGTTGTCATAAATCTGACAATGTGATGCCTAGGTCTTTGGAATTGGTTTGTAAAAAGACTGTGGAAGAGTTTAGAGCTGTGCACTAGAGAGGGCCCGGAGGGCTGAAATCAGAGCCCAATGAGTCATTCTGGTGGGAGTTTGAAAGACCAGAATGCCAAAGAAATGCAAACAGGGAAGCCAGGCTCATGAAGCTTCAGAGGAGAGCAAGGACAGTATTGGGAACTGGGCATGTTACATTCTAGCCAAGACTCTGGTTGCATTCTGCCTGTGCCCTGAGAGTCAGAATGAAGCAGAATTCAAAAGGCTAATCTGTTTGGCAGAGGAAATTTCAAGACAGAGCAGGCAGGCTGTGGCATAGTTACTGCTCACTACTTTTATCCAGGTTTACAGTGAGAAAGAGCAGCAGGTGGAGCAGAAAGACATTTTTTAAATGTACAGTTTGATGATTAAAGGGTGTAAGCAAGTTTTAAGCTGCAGACAAGAAGGGTGCAGAGAAAGCATATGTAATTGTTAAAAGAAATAGCATAATTAAAATGAAACCTAGTGTCCCTTTACACTGGACAATAATAAATGTGCTGTGAGATAGACCCTACCTATCACAGGCTCCAGCTTATAAAAGGGAAAATCAGTTTGAAAGGAGAGTGGATGACCCCAGAATGCCACTGAAGAGGTTCCCTGCTCAAAAGTAACTGTCTGGGGAAGTGTTTTCCCAGGACCAACCACCAAGGTACACAGTGGCCACTACAGCTGTGAAAGAAGGAAGAAGGCTGCATCCAAAGCTGACAGCAGAGCTTAGCAGCAGCAGCATCCACATGGTGCTGTGCAAGAGTGCAAAATGGAAGAGCCACGGGGTCATAAAGACTTGCCAAAGTTTCAGAAAGCTAGTAAGCCCGGACAATGTATGGCAGTTAAATTCCCCTCAAACAGACCATGAGTGGCCATGGCGGAAGTCACAAAGGCGAAGCTAAGTTGCAATAAAAAACCCACGATGTTGAAGTTGCCAGGACCATGGGATACCTGCTAAAGAAACTGCAGGCCTGGAATGGAGCTGGCCCAAGACAGAGATTATGTGGGCTGGAGGTGGCAGAATGGAGAGATGCCATACCCACAGCTGTAAGGACACAGAGGAAGCTTCCAGGAGCCCCAGACACCGGACTTGGACTGCTGGGTTTGATGTTTGCCTACCTACAAGGTTTTAGTCTCCCATCTGTCTAGTCTTTCCTTGCTGTGCTGCCATTCCTCCATTTTTATTGGCATGTTTGCTTGGTGCCATTGTACATTGGAAGCATGTCACTTCTTTTTATTTTATGGAGGTCACAGTTTATGAGATTGTCTTAAATCCTAGAAAAGACTTTGGATTTTGGATATCTGAATAACGTTGGCGCTGTTAGACTACAGGGACTTTTGAAATTGGACTGAATATATTTTGCATTGTGAGATGGGATGGAATACAACAGTTTAAATGTGAAATGTTTATGGGGTTGGAGAGATGGCTCAGTGGTAAAGAGCACTTGCTGCTCTTACAAAAGGACCCAAGTTCAGTTCTCAGTGCTCACATCAGACAGCTCACAACTGTGTGGAACTTCAGTTCAAGGGGATTTAACACCCTCTTCTGGCCTCTGTGGACACCTTCACACATGGTAAACATACATACACTCAGGCACACACACATACACATAATTTTTTAAGTGATGTGTTTAGCCAGGTATCATCATTCGCTTCTAGAATCCCAAGACTCAGGAGGCTGAAGAAGGAGGATTGCCACAAGTTTAAGGTCCTTCTGGGCCATGTAGTGAGTTCCAGACCAGCCTCAGGTACAGAGTGAAATATTGTCTCAAAAAAATAATAATAAGTGATGTCTTTGGACATCAAGGGGTGGGTTTATGATGGTTAGTCCTTTCCATTATCAGCCTGAATGGATTTTAGAATCACCTAGGTAATGTACTTCTGGATGTGTCTAGAAGGGTATTTCCAGAGAGGTTTGCCCAAGAAGGAAAGATGTCCTCTGAAAGTGGACTAAGTATTCAGACTGAATAAAAGAGGGGAAAGAAGCAGGAAGTCCAATGAGCACCAGCATTTAGCCCTCTGCACCCTGACTGCTGGCAGTGTGGCCAGCCCCCCTCACGCCCTTCCTCCCACCTTCCCTGCCATGGTGAACTGTGTCCCCTCAAGCCAGCAGCCAAAACAAACTCTTTTCTTCCTCGTGTTGCTTTTCATGGGTATTTTGTCAAGGCAACGGAAAAAGTAATGAATACACGCATCTATTTAAACATCCAAGGCCAAAAGGGCTCAAGCAGTTGTGGCTACAGAAAATAATGTAAATAAATTCAGCCTTGATCACTTAAAAATAACACATGAGGGCTGGAGAGAGGGCTCAGCAGTTAAGAACACTGACTGTTCTTGAAGAAGACCCGGGTTCGAATCCCAGCACCCACATGGCAGCTAACAACTGTCTGTAACACCAGTTCCAGGGGATCTGACAGCCACATCTGTCCTCCACAGGCATTGCACAACACAGGTGCACTTACCTACATGCGGGCAATACACGCATACACATAAAATTAAAATAATAATTAAAATTTAAAAAATAAAAAAATAAAAATAACACATGAGTGATGAGACTCCAGAAGATGGATGGAAGACGCACATTTTCACTTTCATTGCTGAAGGAAGCCATCCAAAACTGAAAACTAGACTTTTAAAATGTAAAAGATATTCCCAGCCTTTTCATCATCTTTCGTTCCTTGAACTCCCAAGAAATATTTTAGGAATGAAAATCACTAGTGGTGAAGAAATGTAGTGTGAATCTCAGCAGCTCCTGCAGCCTCATTTCTGTTCAATTTCTTCTGTTAAATTCAAGTACAGCTGAATTTAAAGTAGTTCTAAATACAGCTTTCAGTCTTATAAAAGTGTTTTGGGGAGGGGCAGTAGGTCAGTGGTAGAGCACTTGTTTATCATGCACAAGACCCTAGGTTCAATCCCCAGCACTATAAAAATAAGCTACTTAATTAATTAATTGATTGGTTGAAAAATACCTTCATATATATAGAATTGCTTCCCTGTTTTCTCCATCAATATATCATCAAAGATATGAAGGTAGTAAAAATAAAAGATTTGGAAATACTGTGCACCTACCATAGTGAGGGTAAGATCAGAGGTTGGCAAGCCGCAGCCTACTGGCCAAATCTTGCCCTAAATAAAGTTTTATTAGAACACAGCTCCAGTAATTTCTTTACATATCACCTGTGGTTGTTTTCATGTTGTCACCAGGATTTCTCTCTGGACTCCTCTCAGTGACCCCACCACACACAGGCCTTCATCTAAGCTGTTAGCCAGGGCCATGCCATTTTTAAATAGCTCCTCCAAGTTTGGTTGAACTGTGAAAATTCAGTAATTACAGTTTCTAGAAGTAAATTAACTTGCTTCTTTAAATTCTTGACTGTCCTGTCCTGTGCACCCCAAATTGTGTCCAGAACCAAAAGATGTTTATGGATCACATAACATTTCTTAACTGACTGCTCTCTGGTTACTCCTAGCAAGGCCGATCTTGCACCAAAAAACACAAGAAAACTTTAAAACCTCCTCCCTCTCCCCCTTGACCCCAGCATGTAATTGGATGGTGAGCTCTGATTCTTGCAGTGGACCCCTTCTTAGGGTTTTTTTACCCTGCGGAAGCCTGCACCGTCTTGTCATTCATTCCTGTGTCTCCTTCTTGCTGACCCTTCACTTGTAATCTCCATCTAAAGAGTTCAGATGCTCTACAGAAAGGGTAGTGTAGAAGGTGAGCAGAATTCATTGAAGGAAAAGCACAGCATTCTCTCAGGGTGTGAGAGCAAACAATGGCCAGAGAGACCGTAAACATTCCAGGCAGCACTTCCTGGGTGGCTTTGTCCTGCCCAGTGGGGGTTTCTTCCTGTCCACTGGGATTGACTTACAGGACAAGCATTGATATGTGCTTGTTTACCAGAAAACCTCCAGTTACATAATCATCTTATAAGATTTCGATAATCGACTATTAATGAAGTTCTGTGAAGTTCAGAGTGTCTCTTCTCAGAGGTTGACAGGGATCCCGTTGTTCTGAGGAGTCATCAGAGTCCTGCAGTTCCAGCCCTTGCTTTTACGAGCTGCTGATGACTACCTATGCTGCGGTCACTGCAGCATTTGCTGGTCCTGTGGTCACTGCAGCATTCCTGCTGCTGGAACAGGAGGCTCTTCTACCCATCACTCTTACCCAAACTGGCTAACGGGTTGGTAGAGGAACCCCGGTTTTTATTCATGTCTCAGTCTGAGGAAAAGGGGATAATAATGTTCCACCTCAAAAAAATGCCCCATCTTCCAAAGAGGACAAAAGTCTCTGGGGTTTTCTGGGATGGTAGACGGGAAATCCTGGGCAGCCCCACAGCCCTGCCTGAGCCCCCTAGAGTTCTTGTCTTTAGGTCCATTCTGTTGGTAGGTGTGCTGCAAGGGCCTTTTACTCTTTTCTTTTGAGGTCATCTTAAAGCCTAGACTTCTGCTTTCCTACTCAACACACTAATTTTGCACGTAAAAGGAAACGTCACGGTCTGAGATCCTTGATAGTTGAAGGGAGGTGACAAATGTCTCTTCTCAGACTTTAAAACAGCTCCTGTGTCCCACCAGGACCCTTGTCCATTCTCTCAGTGTGGGATCGGGGTGAATTCAGGTATTGCAACGCAGGCCATGAGGCCTGAAGAAGCTAAAATATTTAGTCTTTTATACATTTACAGTCAAAATCTGCTGAGCATAGCACACAGAAGAAGAAAAAACTGCATCTTTAAACTGAGCCGCCTGCAAGGCTGATCGACTGATTAGAAGGTCTGTGATTGTGGAGAGTTTGAGATGTTGCAGATCCAGCCTAATTACAATTTATCTTGAGCCCCCTAAATAGTCATTTCTTGCCTACCTCTGAGTCTGACCTAATATCCATTGACTAGCAGGTAAAAGCCTTTTAGAATGTGTTAACAAAACCCTAGATTCCACCAACCAAAAGGCTGAATATCATCAGATAGCATCTGAGGCCTATTGCTGAGATTTCTGTTTTGATGTTACAGGAAATCAGAGACCAACAGCCAAAGTCAGGAGAGGAGAGGGAGTTTTATTTTTCAGCTAGCAGGACTGACCCATCGATGATTGCGTAAAGGAGCCACCCCACCCTCCTACTCAGGTTTTGGGGACCTTTATACTCACGTGAGGAATGCAAGCAAAGGGTAAATAATACATAGTGGTAATTAAGTAAGTCGTTTACAGGTAACACATGGTTATAAAGGATACTGGAATGAGGCCAGCTTGGAAAAATGACTTCCATCTGGGATAACCTAGGGGCGGAGGAAGATTCCTGTTTACCTTCCATTCTTATTTTTTATCTTATCCCCGGGAATTTCAGGGTCCAAAGTTCTTAGCAACCATTACAAAGCAAGAACTTCAGCAACTCTTCTGGGCCTTTACTTCCTAACACACTTGCTTTATGTTTCCACCAGTGTATTTGAAAAAGTGCCTTGATTTACAAATTTCTTTGTTCTGTTACTATAAATTCATGAAACTGATTCACATTGGAACATGAAATTGGGGGTGGCCTAAATTTGTTCCTGGGCCATGGTCACTCTTTTGTTCCAGAATAAACTCTTGTCCACTATGAAGTAAGAGTTTGCTTTTGTGTCACTAGCACACATGCACTGAGAATTGAAGAAGAGGATATACGGTTTCACTGTGCTCCTTTCTTTGCCTTTGTTATAGTTTCATTGCATTTCTAGTGAGCATTACAATTTTTAATAAAACAGTAAATCCAGGGGTTTTTTTATTTTAAAAAATCATCACCACCCCCACACTCATATTTCAAGGTACTAACTAGTTTGCTAGAGACTGGAAGCAAGGTCAAGTCACTTCCTAGCTCACCTTGAACTTGGTTCCCTTCAAGAACAGTGGCTGCCATTTGAAAATTTGATGTTTGTGTGGAGAAGATGCAAAACTAAGAGCATAGCTGAGGGGCTCTCTGCTAGTTTGCCAGGTGCCTGTCTAAAGAAACCAGCTGTGCCAATGGTCAAAGTATTGTTTCTATTAGCATCTGCCAAAATTACAACCATCAATAAATATTACACAACTCATCAAAAGATTCCCCATTTATTGAGACTCCACTAGCAGTGGTTTTTGGTCTTGTTTTGGTCCAGTATTTCCTTACTGTGCTTCTCTTCCTCCCTTTTGGAATGGTAATGTGTGTTCAGTTCTACTGTATGTTAGGAGTATGAAATTTGTCTTTTGATTTTACATGGGGATTACAGTTATTTCCCTGAGTCTCAGAAGAGACTTGGACTGCAGCACTTTTGAATAGTATTGAGACTGATAATGACTATGGGGACTTTTAAAGTTGGACCAAACGCATTTTGCATTTTATATGGTTATGAACCTGTGGAGTCAGGGGGTGGAATGTGATGGTTTGAATGAAAATGTCCCCCATAGGCTCCAAATATTTGGACATTTTGTCCCCAGATGGTGGTGCTGTTTTGGGAGGTTTTAGAAGGTGTGGCTATCCTGGAGGACACACGTCACTGGGGGTGGGCTTAGAGAGTCCTTAAGCTTTGCCGGACCTCCAGTTGCTCTCTTGCTTCCTGTGCCTGTGTGATGATGTGGGAGCTTAGCTTCTGCTGCTCCTGCTTCAGCCACCTCCAGCCACCACGCCTCCCTGCCATGATGTACTGTAATTCCTCTGGAACCGTAAGCGCAAATAAACTCTTCCTTCTATAAATTACTTTGGTCAGTGTTTCTATCACAGCAACAGAAAAGTTACTAATACAGTAATTGGAGAATCAGAAGAAGAAGAAAGTTTACAAGCCCTGCTCATGTATCTAAAGTCTACCTCTCCACTGCATGATACTTTTCTTGGACACAAGTAAAGGTGTTTTCACAAGTATTTAATTCTTTAAACGTTACAGAGTCTCCACAGTCTAAAGACTCAGAGTCTGAACTCTGTGGATCAGAGTGAACTCCACTCTGATCCACATGTGAGAGACCTTGTCAAACTGACAATGATGAGATGAAAAAGATGGCCACCATGTGACTTCCTGCTTTAGGCCTCTAACCAATCAGCTTTTCCAAGAGGAAAACTTGTCTGACAGCGTAGGAAGCCAAGGCCATCCCAGCACGCCTGAATACCATCCCTGTTCTGTTCTACTATCACTTTACCCCATATGAATGAATTATTAATTAGCTACAGAGCATTCTAAGGGCATTCTATGCTTCTAGCATGATCTGCAGGGCCAGTCATTTGACACCACAAACAGGAGGAAGGTTAAGATTCATGAATTAAGGGTTTTCATAATTCAAGATATTTTCTCTCTTAAAATAATAATGTTGATTTTGTTCCTTCATTGAATAAATGTGATTATTCCAAGAACAGCAAATCTCCCCAAATCCAGTGGGAACCTAACAAAAAAATTTCTAACAGAAACCTTCTGCTTCTTTTCTTATTAAAGAGCAATTTTACTTTTTAGTGAAAGGAAAGAAAATCTATAATGAGGATGTTTTTCACTAGAAATGCTTGCTGACCCTCAGCTCTATCACAAAACAGAAGACTGCAAACAATTTTTCTTCAGACTGTTATTGGAGAAATTGGGGGCCCTCTTAGAGGTCTTAGTGTTCTCAGTAAAAGAATTTAAGGACTGACTCAAAAGGAAGCTTGATGGCAACTTTATTAGAGTTTAAAAGAAAAAACCCAAGCAAGCAATGCTGTGAATCTCAGCAGCTGCTTGGAAGACAAGGTAGAGAAGAGGAAGAAAGCATTCCCGATTGAAGGAGGCGCGGAGGTCAGCCACGTGCTAGACAAGCAGCCACATGGTACAGAGGGGAGCTCAAGGGTGAAGCCTAAAGTGTTGGGGAAAGCATGCTTAGAAAAGAGACAGAAGAAAAAGGAAAGTTGCATTTTTCCGAGCAATTCAGAAAAGCAGGGTGACCTACAAAGCTCTATGGCACAGCTCTGTAAACAACTGCACTGAAGGCAGAGATTCTGGGAAGGAAATGTGATTATCTCTTCAAGGGCTAGTTCTTCCTCCCATCTCTCCAGCATGTGTGAACCCACCTTCCTGAGGGGTGGTCCCTTTGACCAGATGATTAATTCTCTATGTTTGGAGTAGCTTGGAAAGTAAGGTCTCCATCCAGGCCAGAGAAATAACTTTCCCTAATGGGCCTCTACACAGCCCTGATCAAGGCTACTATAACAATACCCCATCAAGTTTCTTACACAATCAAAAGATTAAAAAATAAGTTTTAATATGTGCATGTTAGTTGCGTTTTCTATCCCCAAGACAAATACCTGGAAGAAACTATTTCAAAAGAAGGACTGATTGTGACTGATGGTTTCAGTTCCCAGCTGAAGGTCCACTGAATCCATTAGTTTGAACCTGAGGAGAATCAGAATCATGATGTTGGTATTGTGTGGCAGAGGCAGGGTATGGGGAAGACAGAAGAGAAGAACCTAGAGCAAAATATGGCCTCCACGGGGATCCCTAGTTCACACTTCTGAAAGTCCAACATCTCACAATAGTACCACAAAATTACAAATTCACTAAGAGATAAATCCATGGAGCAAGTCAGAGCCCTCATGATCCAGTTACCTCTCAATGACTGGATCTGCTGGGATGACCAGCTGGGAAACAAGTCTCTATCACATGAGCTTTTTTAGGTTTTGTTTATTTGTTTTGTTTATTCAGACAGCGTCTCCCTGTAGCCCCAGCTGACATGGAACTCACTGTATAGACCAGTCTCAATCTCACAGAGATCTGCCTGCCTCTGCCTCCCAAGTGCTAGGATTAAAGGTATCACCACACTGGCTATAACACATGAGCTTTTAAGAGACATTTCATATTCAAATCATAGCAAGGTAAACATGAAATTAACTTAAAACACAAATCAAAATTGTATATGAAAAAGCTGGGCATTAGTCAGCCAGGCGTGGTGGCACATGCCTTTAATCCCAGCACTCGGGAGGCAGAGGCAGGCGGATCTCTGTGAGTTCAAGGCCAGCCTGGTCTACATAGTGAGTTCTAGGACAGCTGGGGCTACAGGGAGACCCTGTCTCGAAAAGACCGAAAAAAAAAAAAAGTGTTTATAAAAAATGCTTACAAATTTATACTATGAATCAAAAGCTGAAAGCTATTTCTCCTGGAGGTGTTTTTGAGTTTTTGCCCCAGTCTTAGAGTTGTCCCCCACCTTCTTCAGCCATCCAGATGTTAAGTGAAAATAAAGATATTCACCAGATACTATAATACACTAGCTTGCATTTCCCCAACACCTACCCTAGTGCTACAAAATACCCTCCTAAAAGAAAGGGGAGGGGAGGGGAGGGGAAGGGAGGGGAGGGGAAGGGAGGAAGGGAGGAGGGGCAAGGCCTAGAATGCATGAACGTCTCTGTAGAGAAGAGAGGTGGACCCTTAGTTTTCTAAACAGCAGCCCTCAGTTAAGCCATAAAGTATTAAGTCAGTCCAGTTGAGGTATGCTATGAAGGTATATGTTTCTACCAAGTCAGGAAAGGCAAGTCAAGACAGTAAGAGTGATTCAAAAACAACAACCAACTTGTGATTCTAGAGCAAAGATCCAAACCTATTGTTAAAGCCCAAAAATATTGGGTCCTATTAACCAGTGAAGTTAAGATACCCCAAAAGAAAAACAGCCAATGGAAAGAGTCTTTGGCATTTCAAATCAGAAGGAAAGCCTACATATTTAATTTCATTCTTTACATATCTAAGAGTTTTTAATTATATATTATCATGTCATAAATATGTGCATCCCTCAAAATTCACATGCTGGAACCTGGAGCCTAACCCAGTGTGACAGTATCAAGGCAGGGGCTTTTGGGGCATGTGATATATTATAGAGGACCTGGGTTTGTCTTCCCCCTAAAAGGCATTTTGATCTGCTAAGCCATTGTCACATAACATGACATCATCATCTCAATCCTTGAGTCATGGGGTCATAGTCCTTCCCCTTAGGGTGAGTCTTTCCATGGCTTCTACTTCAATTGGATCAGAACTCCAACATCTCTTCAACAGACATGAGTTCTAAAATTTCTCGAAGCTTTTAGACACTGTTCTCTACTAGTCTTTTAGCACCTTAGTCAGTGGATATACAGCTAAATATATGCCCAGGACCTGAAGGAGACACCTAAACAGATTGCTGGTGCTCTGTCTCTCAAACTGCCTCCCCTTGAGCGCCCAAGCCTTCAGAAGCCTCAGTAGCCTCTGCCTGTGTCTTCCTGTTGTCCACCCAACAAGTGTCACTTTGCTTACTCTGCAGAGGCTCCGCTTCCCTACAGTTGAGAAAATTCTTCAGAAAAAAGGCAACATGAGCAGGGACCTTACCCTGTGTGCTTCTTTTAGCTCAAGAACCACAGACAGTGACATCTATGCAAGGCCTACGAAGAGTTGTTCAAATATTTTGCCCAGTTTTATAGCTGTTAGTGGCACCTGTTAACTCTGTCTTGACCAGAAGTGAGAGTCTTGCATATTTTAACATTTCATTAATTTTCTTTTTTTTAATTTTAGTTATTATTTTTATTTTATGTGTATGTGTATATTGCCTGCATGTAGGTAAGTGCACCTGTGTCATGCAATACCCACGGAGGTCAGAAGAGGCTGTAGGATCCCCTGGAACTGGAGTTACAGACAGTTGTTAGCTGCCATCAGGTCTTCTGCAGAAACAGTTAGTGTTCTTAACCGCTGAGCCATCTCTCCAGCCCCCGTTAATTTTCATTATTGTAAAAATAACACAGAGCTCTAAGCAAAAGCCATCAACAAGCAGCTTGAACTAAGTCCTGACCTGGGACTGAGACAACCAGTTTTCTCCACCAACTTGTTCATGCCCAGCTGTTGCGCAAGCTCCCTGAACCTCACTTTGAGGAACAAACAAAGCACATGATCCCTGTTGCCTCTTCCAGCTCAACATATTATGCTTCTATCCCATTAGGTAATTGGATTAATGAGATGGAGTGCTTCAAGAATCAAATCAGCAGTTCCTTGGGAAGGGCAAGTTATTTCTGAAGCACTCAGTTCATGAAAAACTCATTGACCCCTCCTCCAATCTCTCCATAGTCCCCTCTTGGGCCCACATGGTGCTAGGAGAGGTCCAGGACAAGAGAGGGGTAAGCCTGGAGCAAGCTGGAGGAGCACTGCACGGCAGGCCGAGTGAGAGTTCAGAGTCCAACTCACCCAGTTTCTAAGTTCGCTTGCAGGAAGGTCTTGTGACTTTGAAGCTTCCCTCTCATTTGTGAAGTGGCCGCAATGAAGCCGCCCTACAAGTCTGCTCAGGAGACCAGATCACATAGTGTGTGCGTACTGAGGTCACACACAGACGATCTCCCCCCACATACTGATATCTAAGAACGCGTGGATGTCCACTAGCAGCTTCTGAGAAATGGAAACTCATACATTAGGGTTTAACTATCTCCCTCTGCACCCTCTCTCTACCTTCCTCCTGGTAAGAACATCCATTCTACATAAATGGAAGCAGTTGGTGGTCAGTTGCACGCCCAAAAGGAGTACCTCCCTGAGTGCCCCTTTCCTTAGGAAGTAATCAGCTTTTCACTTTAAAACAAAAAAGGAAGCAATCAGGAAGAATTATCAAAATACTATCTCAGTAAGAGATTGGGGGCCAGCAAGATGGTTCACTGGCCACACAAGCCAATTGACCTAAGTTTGATCCCCCAAACCCACATAAAAGTGGAGAGAACTAACTCCACAAAGATGTCTTCTGGATTCCACATGTGCGCCATGGCACATACACACTCACAATAATAATAATAATAATAAATGAAATCACTTTTATTTATTTTTAAAATATCTATTCTTTATATTTTATTATTTTTATTTATATAAGTGTATTGCCTGCATATATGTAAGTGCACCCATGTCATGCAATGTCTGGGGAGGTCAGAAGAGAGCTTTGGAGTTATGGATGGTTGTTAGCTGCCATGTGAGCACTGGAGATTGAGCCTGGATCCTTTGCAAGAGCAGCCAGTGCTCTCAACCACTGAGCCATCTCTCCAGCCCCAAATCACCTCTTTTAAAAGAAGAGAGTGGAATAAAGCTTCTAGATTTTTAAGAATACAAAGGAAAAACACAAGTCTGATCTCAGTCTGTCCACTACAAACACAAAGTGTTCTTAGAAAGAAACAAAGAAAGTCAGGCAAAGCTTCTCTCACCAAAGTGGGAACTAAAGAAAGAGAGGTAAAGCCAGGTGTTGTGGCACACGCCTTTCATTCCAGCACTCAGGAGCCAGAAACAGGCCGATCTCTGAGAGATCAAGGCTAGCCTGGTCTACATAGTGAGTTCCAGGCCAGCTGTGGCTACAGGGAGAACCTGTCTCAAACAGAGAAAGAAAAGAAAAGAAGAGAAGGGGGGGGAGAGGCTTCAGTTCTAAGGGGGATTTTTGAGCCACTCTTGTGGGTCAGCCCAGAAGAGAATCTGAGAAATAAGAACTCTAGAGAACACACCCCAGGGCACTCTCTCCCCCCAGCTGGACTGAGTGAGTCAAGGAGAGAAATGCCTCCCTTTAAAAGGCCTCACCTGGGTGGACTAGTCCATAGCCCTGGGCAGAGACCACAGGGTCAAAAGAATGAAAGACTATCTGTGTTCAGCAGGGGCCCCCCTGCCCCATGGCAAAGCTGCAGAGCTGGCCACCAAGTTGAAAACGGAAGTTTGGAAGAATTATGGAGAGCAATGAGAGGCAGGGGGAGGGATAGAGAGAGATCAAGGAGAAATTTCCCTTTAAGTTGAAACTGTTTCAAAAGCTTCATGGATAATCCTTAAAGGAGAAGGGACTGACCTAAGATTAAGGACCTTCTGCCAATCTACTGAGTGGACACCAGTATTCTAGATCAATTCATACCTATTACATGTATGAAGCCTAATTCAGTGAGCTGAATTCAGCAAGGACATATGTGGTGGGAGGCATGACTTCTTGGCCAAAACGATGTCCACTAAGAAGGAATTTTGTTTCCTCCACTTCTGTAAAGCCAGCATTTATAATGATGCCTAGCACATATACTTAAATACTTGTTTACTTTAATGTGAAATGAATTGAAGGAGGTCAAAGAATCCTCATAATGTGTCACACAGCTTTACCCCAACCCACTTACTGCCCATAGTCATGTACCCTCTAATAACATTTCAAACAGTACTCCCTCCAAATATACAACAGTAGTTTCAGAAAGTTATGTTACTGGTAGGTGCACAAGAACAGTGGCACTGCATACTCTGCACTGTAAGAGCACATTCCTACTTCGTTCTGTAGGAAGGAATCTACATGCACACCTTGCTAATGGTTTGTTCTGAGTTATCTTTCAATCTAGATATCATCCCATCCAAATGTCTGGCTCAAGAGGAATGTAGGACTTAGCAGTTGTAATGTTTGTGACCCCTCCTCCTGCTACAAAGAGGAGACACAAGAAGAAAAATGTCAACACCATAAGTCTTGGAGATAAGACCAGTCACCTGACCAGAGGGACAAGGCTAAACTTTGAAATGGCTGATTGCCTTTGTTTCCTCTCCCCATAGAATCTACTGGTTAAGATGAGAGGAAGACAGACCTTCAGGATGTGAATCCACTGTCCTCTCCAAGGTCTGGCTCTGTGAATAAAACATAACTGAAAGATTCAGTTCCTGGCTGTGTCTGTGTGTAGGGCAGGACGGACCATCCCTTCCATCACTAGTGATGATACAACTGTCTAGATGTGTTCTATGATGTTTGAGAAACAGCAAAATCACCTCCAGGACACATTTATCAGCACTGTCCCTGTCCCTAAGTAAAACATGACTGTGCTTACCAACGGCTTGAGGAAAGACTGCAAAGGCCAGCTCTCCAAATTAGCAGGCAGCAACAAGCTGGGGGATGCAGTTGGTGTGCTGGATGTATCAAGATATCAAACAGAAAGAACACAAACTGGAAAACTGGGCTGAAAGCAAGGTGAAGTATAATTTGAATAAATCCCCACCTACAGGCTAAAAAAAATTAAATATAGGATTTCAAGATAAAGACGTTCTGGATCTGCAACAGTCAGCAAGAAAAGGTGTGGAAAATTGTGGTAGCGACAAGGCTTATGTGACCAGCATCTGACGCAGTGTGGTGGAAATGAGTATCGAGAGTAGGGGAACATGTTGGCTGACTCTCTGAGGCCGCTAAAAGAATGTCACAGCAATCAAGGGTCTTGCAGAGGTCCTATGGGGTGACCTCAGAGGAGGATGATAGAGCAGTGAATGAGAGACCTTAAAATGATGCTGTGTGACATACAGTTAAAAATGAAATACTGGAGCCGGAGTGATGGCTCAGCAGTTTAGAACATTAGCTGCTCTTACAGAGGACTCAGATTTGATTCCCAGCACCCACATGGCAGCTAACAATCGTCAGTAACTCCAGTTCCAGGAGAACCTAATTCCTTCTTCTGACTTCCGAGGGCATTGCGCACATGGGTGCACTACACACATGCAGGCAATACACTCATATACATAAAATAAAAATAATAAATTAATTAATTTAAAAAATAAAATACTAGGGGCTGGAGAGATGGCTCAGCAGTTAAGAACACTAGTTGTTCTTGCAGAAGACCTGGGTTCAAATCCCAGCACCCACATGGCAGCTAACAACTGTCTGTAACTCCAGTTCCAGGGGATTCAACCACCTCTTCTGTATTCCACAGGCATTTCTCAACATGGGTGCACTTACCTACATGCAAGCAATACACTCATACACACAAAATAAAAATAATAAATA
>NW_008352394.1:1169494-1181822 GCF_000622305.1 Nannospalax galili | reverse complement strand
ACAAAATAAAAATAATAAATAAAATATTTTTTAAAAAATAAAGAAATAAAATACTGGAGCTGGAGAGAGGACTCAGCAGTTAAGAGCTCTGGTTCCTCTTTCAGGAGACCAGGATTCAATTCTCAGTACCCACAAGGCAGCTAACAACTGTCTGTAACTCCAGTTCCAGGGGATCTGGCCTCCACAGGCATTGCACAGCACGTTGGGGGCCTTACATACCCACAGGTAAAATATTTATACACATAAAACAAACAAATGAATATTCTTTTAAAAAATACTGTTTGTTGAGAGAGAGAGAGAGAGAGAGAGAGAGAGAGAGAGGAGAGAGAGAACAATAGCATAATAGCTGCCCTCAGATATATGTAGAAGTACCTGTTCTGTCGCCCTTGGAAGACCTGAACAAATGTCTCCTCACCCCAGAGAAGGCACTGATACAGATCAAAGTAACAGTTCTACCAACTTCCAACTTGGTAAACCAATGAACTTACTAGATTCACTTACAGAGCACGTGTGAAACGTTACTTACAGGAGCATACTGACCCCCAAACAGTTGTATCATGGGAAAGTCCCACCCCATTATGGTTGACAGGTTCATAGAAGCTGCATCATGAAGTCCCACCTCCAGTTATAACTCCTACTTCATGTACACTCCAGCATTTCCCAAAGTCACTTGCATCCAGGCGCAGGCAAGAGGAAGTTATGTCTGGAATCCCATGTGAGGGCCCCATGTCCCTGGCCTCTTTTCTCTCCTAGGGAGCATTAAACTAGCCATGGAGATCAGAGCAATAGTGAAAAGTCCAGAGTGTCAGGGAAAGCATGCTTAGGGGTGTCGAGCTGGGGATCTGAGAGGGTTTTTGATCCCAGGCGTTTGTATGCCAGGGCAAAGGATGCACCAGGGCCAAGGGCATATGGTTATAAATAGAAATTTGTATTTCACAAGTGTTTTGCTTTTATTGCTGTTTTTCCACACATGCTCTGCTCCCTAGATGGAGCCCAGGTAAGGAGGAGCTTCTAGTCTTCCTCTGAACACTGACTTCTTTCACATTTTTGATATTTCAGTCCATTCCCTACACTGCCACACTTGCAGCAGTGATTATTAGCACAGAACTGTTATAATCAATACTACCCATACCTGTACACTGGTGGTTTTTCCCGGGCCTTTATAACCATCTCCTAATTCTCCTAATTCTCTAACCATCTCCCTAAACTGGGAGGGTTTGGATCAATTCACATATTTTAAGTCCTTACATTGCATTTAATCATTTCTGAAAATGTAGAAAAAAGTCTTCACATTTATTTATTTATTGAATGGGTATGTATGCACATGCACAGAAGACAGCTGTCAGAAGTCAGTTCTCTTCTTCCACCATGTGAGTCCCAGGGATGAATTCAGGCTTGGCAGTGAGTATATTTACCCGCTGAGCCATCTTGTCAGCCCAGTAATCACTTTTCTTTTAGCAATCACATTTCATCCATTTACACAATGTTTATTAAGCTATGTGACAATGTTAGCAAGTAGCTGGAATGGGCAGATATGCAAAGGAAACAGGACTATGAGTAAGCCTGCCCCCATCTTCTGGAATGTTCATGGGGAGATCCACGGTGCCTCCTGCCACACTGTGTGCCTACTCTGGACACCCAGCAACCCACAGCATGAGCAGAAAGTGAGTGGAGCTGGAGAGACGGTCAGTGGGAATCTATTAACAGAGCTCCTATGCCTTTCACAGCTAGAGATCCTGGACTCAGAGAAATTCAGTAATTCCCCAAGCACCAGAGTGCTAATGAGCCTCTATTCTCAATCTGAGTTCTCCAGGGGCGACCACAGCAGAGCTGAGAGAATGGCATATATAGCCGTCTTTAGCCAGTACTGGGGAGACAGTAACTAAATGATCTCCAGGCCTATCAAACGTAGTATCTGTGCAGATTTCTATTTCACTGACTGTAGGGCTTGGTATTTGGTATTCATAAAAACAAAATGCTGGCTGCACTTAAATGTCCAGCCCCATCGGGGCGTCTGCAACTTCACATGTTGGGAGACATCGAAAGTCTAGACGTGGAATGCAACATAAAAAGACATCTTTGAGACAAGTCCAAACAGATCTGAACGTGAGCCATAATTGGATGCTAACAAGCCTCATTCCTAGTTTCCAGTCTCCAGTGAGTACCACAGAAGAGTCTGAGGTATCTTCAGACTTCACAGGCATCTTTATCCTGTCCAGTAGTGGAGAAAAGGAAACAGAATGATCTTCAGGCCTTGCAAGGTAGAGTAACCTTTATCTAAAATGCTTGGGACAAGAAGTGATTTAGATTTAACTTCTTTTTCCTGAGTTTGGAATATTTGCATATATATGATGAGCTATCTTGGGAATGGAGCTCAAATATAAACAAACAATTCCTTACATTTCATATATATCTGTACACATTGCCTAAAAAATAATTTGTATACGATATTTTAAATAATTTCTTGCATGGAACTAAAAGTTTCATGATGAAGAATTTTCCATTTGGGACATTAAAATCTCAGATTTTAGAACATTTCACATTTCCAGATTAATAATGCACAACCTAGGGCTGGGAACGTAGCTTAGTGGCAGAGCATTTGGCTGGTATGCACAAGGCCCTAGGTTCAAACAGAAATTATGAAGAAAATACCCCATGTATGGAAATGCCTACTAGAATCCTGGGTGGTACTTGAAAATATCTCAACAAAAGCAAGACAAAAAAAGGAAAGTATTTGAAGCAATGATAACAAAAATGTTGATAATTGCTGAATCTAGGTAAAAACTAAGTAAGAATCTGTCCTATTATTCCCTTTATTTTTGTGTATATTTACATGTTTTTTCCACAAGTAGAATTTAAAATTTAAATTGGCGGCATCCCATAGTGAGGGATCCCATGGATCCCTCGCCATCCTCCTTAGACAGGAAGCAGGACAAGCCTACCAGGCATAGTATCTGCTTCCTGCTCCAGAGCCATCAGCAACCACTTGAAATAGACGCAGACAAGCTGGCAGATTCTAGGGTAGGTCCCAGAGCTGTGCCTTCAGAAGGACCCATCGCCTCCACAGTCACATGGTTTCCCACTAGAAGGACTCATCCCTGGTGGTGACAACCCAAGTCCCCCTCTCCAGCAAGTTTCCTAAACAGAGTCCTCTCACCCAGATGTTCTGAACAGACTTAGCAGGGCCCTGGAACCCGTGTATTCATTTCTCTGCTGATTCTTCAGCAGTCCTGGGGAGGGGGGGGGAGGAGCTCTGGAACCTTTCACATAGATCCACATGACAACCTCACAAAAGAAGTGAAATGACTAGAATATCCTGTAACCTGTGGTCACCATCTCTGTGGGTTCTGGCTCCCCTTGCTTCCCACAGACTGCAAAGTAGTGAATGGGGAAACGACCCTCCTGGTAGAGCTCCTAGCAGGCCTGACCAACCTTTTGACGTTGGGGCACTGCGACACAACGTTGTCATTGACAAAGGTCACACTTCTGAATGCTACAATCAAGTTACAAAAAAAAAAAAGATTCAGTGTTTTAGTAAGTGGCTGCATTCACTGCTGTCCTTGGGCACGTGCTGCAACCCATCCGGAACAGCTGGTCATGAAAGGAGACCTCCAACTCTCCAGTCAAGTGCGAGTTACTGGCTTGGATTCGGCAGTTTCAGACCTTTCCTGGGCACCCTTGCCTGGTTGGAGTAACTTCACTCCTTACCTCCAGGCCCCTCACATGGTGTTTAGACCCCAAGCAGCACAGCTTTTCCCTCTGACTCAGGCTCTGCAATATTGACCCCTTGCCCAGCACCAAGTTGCTCATAGAGAGGCGAGATTCTTTTAGGAACGAAGGCAAGGAGGACCAGAAGGTGTATGTTACAGCTATATTTTCCACTCAAGGGTTTGTTTTGCATCTTTGTTTAAAATCGGTAAACTGAACCTTGAGGGCCCAGAAACCCACAGAAGGGATGTCGCTATCATGAGGCCAGGTTGTCTCGGGCCAAGCAAAGCGAAACACTGCCACCAAGTGGCCATCTTGCGTCATCACAGGCTGGGCACCCCCTTCTTCCCAGGCACCTGCCTCGCGCCAAGGAGACACAGCACAACAGAGCAGTGAGGGCCACTCAGCCCTTCCCTTCTTTTCCTTAAAACACATTTAATATACATTCTTAGAAATACATTCACAGGGTTTGGCAGAAAGTTCAGTCAGTAAAGTGCTTGCTTTGCAAGCGTGAGAATCTGAATTTGAGCCCCAGAAACCATGTTTTTAAAAAATAGGTGCGAGAAATTGTTATTGAATATGTCAATGCTGTTGTAATGAAATGATTTTTCTAATTATGTGGTTATTAAATAATTAAAAAATAAAAATAAATTGGGGCTGGAGAGATGGCTCAGCAGTTAAGAACACTGGTTGTTCTTGCAGAAGACCCGGGTTCGAATCCCAGCACCCACATGGCAGCTAACAACTGTCCGAACTCCAGTTCCAGGGGATGCAACAGCCTCTTCTGACCTCCACGGGCATTGCACGACACAGGTGAACTTACCTACATGCAGGCAGTATACACATAAAAATAATAAATAAAAAGATTTTTTAAAAGCCTGGCATGGTGGTAATCCCATCACTGAGGAGGCAGAGACAGGCAGATCTCTGCAGCTCAAGCCAGCCTAGCCTACTCAGCGAGCTCCAGGACAGTGACATAGTGACAGAGTCTGTCTCAAAAATAAGGTGGATAATTCCTAAGGAATGAGACCCAAGGTTACCCTCTGGTCAAGAGGAGAGACAGAGAGAGACGAGAGAGAGAGAGAGAAATACACTCATATAGTACAAAACTTAAAGGATCTAAAGCAGTACTGATGCTTCTCTCCAGAGCTATGTAGATTCTACTGAGTGCTTAGCTAGGGGTCCACATTGAGTCTTTAACCCCATGCCTATGGCTTCACCAGCATGTTCTGCTTCTTGTCCAAAAGGCTCTGTTCCCAAGTGCTCAGTGTTCCCTCTCCTCTTAACATTTAACACAATCTGACTCAGCAGCAGCCAAAGCCTCAGGCTAAATTCGACAATACCCAAGAGCCCCCCTGGGTCTGAACAGCCCTAAGCACCAGCCCATGAACTGAGACATCACTGAGTTGGCTTCAACTATCCAAAGTTTCTGGCTATTCCTGTTGAGGCCAAGCTACTCCATATTGTGTAGAATGGTGGGTTTTTTCAGGCTGCTGCTTGTTGTGAGAGACTCCATTTAACTAGCAACCTTTGACTCCATTTTGAGTACAAACACTGAGTCAGGATGATTCTGCATCTTGGGCACCTAAACCACACCATCTGCCTGGCACCACTCAAAAGGCACAGACTGATAAATAACTTACTCTAAAAAGCAAAAAGAGGACCACTTTATAAGCTTATCAGAGTAAAATGGGACCATGTGAGTACACGGATATACGAAAATCATATCCAAAGAGCCAGGCCAAGAATTTAGAAAACACAGACTGAGGAAAGGGCGCAGCACCCTCACCCGGACCCACCGGGGACACCTGACACTGCAATGGGGACACCACCACTGACTTGTCATCTGACCGCTTGATGTGTGCATCAAGGGGCCCACAGACAGAGGACTCCCAGCTGCCCAGGGGCTTTAGCTCTGCCCTGTCCTCACTGGTGATGTGGCCTACTCACATTTCATGTGGCAATTCATCTGTCTAGACCTGGTGTCTACTTGTTCATCCACCAGTGCCCAGTCCCACCCATTACCTCTACAGCAACCATGGTCCTCCTTTCTAAAACTCAACCCTCACCCTGCAGCCTGACTCTGTAGGCTGTATCTGGAACAGGGATCAGTGTCTAATTCCTCACAGAGATGCCCTTTGTGTCCTCCACTTTCTGCCTGCCTCCATCAGGCCTCTTTGGAACTCCTTGATCTCTATTGCAGCTGCTTTAACCCTTTGTAGCCATTCTATAACCCACACATACAGATACATAGAGAGAATTTTACTGTGTTGTGTGCAATGTGTTGTTATCTGAAAGTTAATATTAGTGATTAAGATGGGAATAAAAGGGCTGGGCTTTAATCCCAGCACTGTAGAGGCACAGACAGGCAGATCTCTGTGAGATCCAGGTCAGGCAGAGCTAGAGACCCTGTCTTAAAAAAGGGATTGGAGTAAAAGAACCTTACTTTCCCCAAGCCAGCAACCAAGAGCAACCAAGACTAGTTGGTAAATTGCAGCCAACAAAATCAACACACCTGTGAATTTATTGTCAGTTAATAAGTTAATTTTGACATCCCAGAAAGACACAAGTTTGTCTGTTTCTGACAGAGTGCCCATCAGAAGTACCGAGTGGAGGTTAAGATGACAGACACAAAGAAAACATTTAAATGGGCAGAATGACTGTCTTGCAATGGAACCAGAGAGTCCTGTGGGGATGTCTGCAGGTGATTAAGCCATGAGGGTAATAAGGATCCGATGCCATAGCAGAGTGACAGCTAAGTGGCACGGGGCCAGATAAACTTTGCATCTGAAGCTCCTTTCCACCTGTGTTGACTGTATGTCTCTTGCTAAGATTATTTTATTAATTTGTATAATGTGTTCATATTACATAACTACTTAGGTAAGCTCTATACACCGCTTCACACTTCTCTTAACATAATAGCAGTTGAATACTATTAAGCAAAATATTTAAATTTTGACATCACGAGGAAAGGGGTTGGCTTTTCCTTACTTGACAGTGTACATAATTAATTAGATGCATTGCACATTTTAACTTCTTTGTCAAACAGGGATCAGGTTGGACTCTTTCAAGGAACTATTCTTTTGTTTTCCATTATGTGAAAATGGAAATAATGCTAGTTTTCAGCATTTGCCCTTAATGAGTCAAATCAAAGAATTCTAGGATAATGATGAGTTAGAACTAGTCTCTAGTATCTGAGAGATGAAGCCTAGCATGAGTCCTTCATATATATATATACACACATATGCATATATACATACATATATATACATATGTATATATGTATACATATATACATATATATATGTTGGAGAAAATGAGGCACAGGAAGATTAAAATGGTTGTCCAATGGGTCCTTACTCTTTTCTCTATTCGGTCTCTGAAATACTGGCTAAGAGCCCTGAGTCTGAGTTCTCACTGTCACTCAGCACTTTGCAACTTTCCAGCTTTGAAACTTCAGAACATCATCCTGATCTCACTAAGTTTCAGCTTCCTCATCAGTAAAATGATGAGGCTGGACAAGAGAATATCTATGATGCACTGTTTCCCAAAAAAGCCCTCCCATAAGCTCAACACTCCACCTCAACTGTATGAATCAGACTGACAAATTTGCGAAACCAAAACCAGCCACACCCTCCAACACTGGATTTCAGCAGAGACCTCCTCAGCCAAGATCTGGAGGACTCACCAGAGGGCTGTAGGTGTTACACAATTTCCTCCAAAGCTGGCTGCCTTTCTACTAGCAAGCCCAGCTCAGGAGTGAGGGCAAAACTCACTGCAGCTGGTAGAGGCATCTTGCCCAAGCAATTTGCTTCTGGAAATGTGTGCAAATACACTCATAAGCCCATACAGTCAAGTAGGAGGGAAACCCCTCCTTGGGATTACAGCTGCTTCCTGTAGAAGAGGTGGAAAGGCCAAGCTAAGTCCACTTATCCAAAGCCCACAAATGAACCTGAAGACGCCACTCGGCATCTTCAGCTCTAGCTCAAGGCTGTCTTTTCCATCCGCAGAGATTTAGGGAAGCTGAGCTTGTGCCTAAACAAATCTAGGTGGGATATTGTTATGTGGTTAAGTTCACCCGGTAAACTAGCATTAGAGAGTAAGCAACTAGGCCTGGAGCAAGAAAAATAGTGACTTGTTAATTCTCACTCTCATCTTTGAAAGGGCTTCCTCCCTCACTAGAACTAATCTTACTTCCAACCCACCCAGATTCGCCTCCTCCCAGAACCTCTACCTGTCCCCTAGTTTCCAACCCCTCTCCCTACCTTGTTCCCAACTTTCTCTGCTAAAGAAAACACTGTGGGACATGAGAGATGGATCAGCAGTTAAGGGCACTGGCTGCTCTTGCAGAGGACCGGGGTTCAATCCCAGTACCCACATTGTGGCTAACTGCCATTTTTTAACTCCAGCTCCAAGTGATCAGGCATCCTCTTCAGACTACCATGGGTATTGCATGCACATGGTATATGTACATGCAGGCAAAACACTACATGCAGGCATATACATACAAATAAAAAATAAAACTTTGTTCAAGAGATGAGGCTGGTGAGATGGTTCAGTGGGTAAACGCATTTGCCACAGAACTTGACCACCTGAGTTTGGGTCCCTAAAATCCACATGAAAAGCTAGACATGATATTGTGATCTGTAATCCAAGCACTCCTGTGGCACAAGGGAAGCAGAGTCAAGAGAATGACCCAGAAGCTGTTGAGCTTCTGTTGAGCCAGCACCACATAGCACAGTGGTAGAAACAAGAGGTGGGAAGGCAAGAGCTGACTCCTGAAAGCTGTCCCGGGCCTCCACACACACACTGTGGCATGTTCACAACTATACCGACACATACATCTTACAGTATGCACATGCACGTGTGCCCACACGTACACACACACACACACAGGAAAAAATGTTTTTAAGAGATCTGTAGGAGCATCTTAGACCTTATCTAATGTGCAAGGGCCCACAGCAGTGAGGCCTTACAGAGGGAAGAGGTTGGATGGCGCTAGACTTTGGAAGGAAAGTAGGCCTTTCTTGGATGGTGGCAACCTCTGCTCTGCACAAAAGGCACTATGGTCCGAAGTTGCACACCCCAGGGCTGCCATCACCATTTTCAATTTGCCCATCCAAAAGAACACTTTCTTCCAAAATGTACACAAAGAGGCCAGCAAAGCTCTAGCTCTGGGAGGCCTCCTTCCCCATTCCTGGGAGGTGTCATGTCTCCTTCCCTTTAGGCTCCCCCCGGAGCATGCTGTGTACTGCACACACTTGCGTCTGGGGTCCCCTGTGTCTGAGGTCCCCTGTGTCTGTGGTCCCCTGTGTCTGGGGTCCCCTGTGTCTGAGGTCCCCTGTGTCTGGGGTCCCCTGTGTCTGGGGTCCCCTGCGTCTGTTGTGTCTGAGGTCCCCTGTGTCTGGGGTCCCCTGTGTCTGGGGTCCCCTGCAAACTTGCTCTTTCCAGGGACATTGAAGAAAGGAGTAGAGATGACATGCAGTAACAAGACAGCCCCAGGAAAGTTCCCTACAGCACATGGCACCTTCTCGCTACTCATTCTTCTCTCCCCTCCCACTTCACAGGGGTTAAGCACATGGAAAAGGGCCATGTTCCGGCTACAATGGCAGGAGGCCTGAATAAGACCCAAAGCTAAGTATTCTGCTTCCGTACATTCCTTCCACCGCTCTCACACAAAATATTCCCAGTGTGGCAAGTGGTTCCACGTGGACTATGAAACCTGCTTTTCAAATGAACGCAAATCATTGGAATATAGGGTGGGTTGTTAATGAAGGATGAGGTAACAGTCTCTGTTAGGCTAGCTGTCCCCACCCTGACCTTGTCCACAGGTTCCAATATCATACTTCTTGTCAAGCCCACCATCCATGCACCACTGCCACCTCCACCACCATCCAAGCCACCAGCATCCATCCTCATTAAACTGCAGTGGCCTGTTTGGAAGTAAATATATAAAGACAAGCATGCACTCTCTTTACCTTTCAGAGACATCATGAGATTTAAATGAAATAACATATATGAAAACATCTCTTCCACTGAATGTGGTGGCACTATAATTCTAGCACTCAAGACGCTAAGGCAGAGGATCTCAAGTACAAAGCCAGTCTGTGCTATAAGGCAATAATATGTCTCAAAAAAGAAAATGGGGGGGGGAGGAAGAGATAGAGGATTATGATTTGAATTTCAAATATCCTTCACAGGCTGCAGAGTTCCCTGCCAGACCTGATCCCCCAATGGAAGCAGATTCCCTTACTCAGCATCCCATGCATCCTTGTTGGCCTGGGGGGACGTCCTTAATAAATCCCTTATACACAAATTCTCTATTTCTAAGAGCCAGTATAAGACAATATCAATCCATCCATCATAAATCCAGACAAGACTGCCATTGCACTTTAACACAATGCATGTAGGTCCAAGGATGTGCATTCAAAGGAGTGATAACCAGTTGGAGTGAGGGTAGCATATGGAATGGGGTGTTAATTATGTCTAAGACACCATGGGAACATTTTTCTTGTAGTAAATGTGTGTACTACTACATATTTAGAACCCTTACTTCTCCCCCTCAACCTCTTTTACCATCTCCAACAAAACCCTTTAACTTATGTCTATGTTTCCCTTCTTGTCCAGTTAATTTCATCTTCCCTCTTCCATGTCCATCATCTAAATTAGACCGAACATCTAAACAATTTCCAGGAAAGGCAAATTTCTCCCAAAGTGGGGAAAGCAAGAAACTTTCTGCAAGTTGGGCCTTAAAAGGTGGAAGAATGTTCACACAGACTCACAGGAAACAGCACGTGCTGGTGAGAAGCCTGGAGAGCAGGAGGGGATTGGTAAGCCACTCATTGGCTTTGGCACAGCTGGCCTACGGGTGAGTTGAGAAGAGTGGACAGACAGAGCTAGAAGGTGGACCAGAATGTACCAGGACTCAAGTGCCAGGCTCATAAGTGTGGCTTTGGTGGGTGTGGCTGTGAAGTCATGAAAAGATGGCAAAAATGAGGGGTGAATGTAGAGAGACACCTTGAAAAGGCTGATTCAGTCAAACAGTGGGAAAGGACTCAAGAACCTCAGAAGAAGCTGGGAGGATCTGAGTCCATAGGAGAATTATGGCGCCACTCTGTAAGGCAGATGTGGGAGTGGTAAAAGAACAGGCTCGGGGCTAGAGAGATGGCTCAGTGGTTAAGAGCAGTGGCTGCTCTTGTAGAAGACCCAGGTTCAGTTCCCAGCACCCACATGGCAGCTTACAAGTATCTATAACTCCAGTTCTAGGGGATCTGAGGCCTTCTTCTGGTTCCACAGGCACTGCATGTACATGATGCACTTACATACATGCAGACATTCATACACATAAAAAAAATCTTTTGTACTTACCTACATGCAGGCAATACATGCATACACATAAAATAATAAATAGTAAATAAATATTAAAAATAAAATAAAAAATAAAAATAAATAAATCTTTAGGAAACAGAAAAGCATCTCCCCTACCCTACACCTTGATTCCAATAACACATACTGTAGTAAATAAAAACTTCCTGGATCAATTTGCCTAGACTTCAGGGTGTCTAGATATTTAATCTAATATTATTCTGGATGCTTCCATGAATGCATTTTTGGATGAGATTGTTCTTTTATTCAGTAGACTGAGAGACAGCCTGAGAGGATGGGTTCAGACTTCCTCTATCGGGGTAGCTGCTGGGAGCTCAGCAGACCACCAGAATGTGCTGGGTTCTGGCCTCCCACTGGCCTCAAACTACCAGAAGGCCTGAGAACCCAGGGGACAGCCTGACAGCCCTTGATCCTGCTTCCACATGGTGATCTTCCCCTAATTGTACCATACCAGCCCCCTACCTGGGATTTGGTGAGGCCCCTCCCAAGGCCCCAGGACAGATCTGGCTTTGGTAGGCTAAGGCTGGGATCCTAGCAGACAGCCTGGGAGGGTGGGTTTGGACCTCCATCAGGGTAGTGGCTCAGAGCTCAGCAGACCGCCAGAAAATGCCGCATTCTGGCCCCCCTCTGGCCACCCTCTGGCATAGGGTTGACAGGGCACAGGACTGCCTGAGAGAGCCTGGATCCTACTTCCACACGGTGAAGGAAGCCTAAGTGTACCTGACTGGAACCTGAATTGGGCTTCTGTGGGTGCCCCTGAATAGCTGATCTGAAGCCATCAGTTCCCCATCAGTTCTTTTCAAAATAAACCTGAAAGAACCTGAACCCTGTACCAACCAGCTTTATATAACCAATAAAGAAAGGATCTAGGAACCCAGATACTACAAATAGAAGCATACTTCAATTTAATTCTCATATCAGAATCATAAACAAAAGAAATTCATATGCCAAACCAGAATGAAAGAATAAAATGGAAAGCCAAAACACCAAACCCCACCAATCCTGTAGAATAGCTCTACAAGGAGAACCCCCTAGAGATAACCCAGGACACTTAATTTAAAAGAACAATCATAAACATGATCAAGGAATTCAATGAATTTAAAGAACACATGAAAAAACAAATCCAAGAGCTAAAAGAAGACAGGGATAAACTTCTGAATGAATTCGCAAAAGAGCTATAAATATTGAAGAATACTCAGGCTGAAATAAAGAACGAAGTGAAACACTCCATAAG
>NW_008352394.1:1165485-1168883 GCF_000622305.1 Nannospalax galili | reverse complement strand
AGATATAATCTAGGAAACACAAAATTACACAGAGAACACAAACAGCAATCAAAATGATGGCAACCAATACACACCTTTCAATAATAACTTTAAATATCAATGGACTGAATTCTCCAGTTAAAAGACACAGGCTAAGTGAATGGATTAAGAAACAAAATCCATCTCTTTGCTGTCTGCAAGAAACCCATCTCACCTTCAAGGACAGGCGCTACCTTAAGGTAAAAGGATGGAAAAAAAATATGCCAAGCAAATGGCACTACGAAACAAGCGAGGGTTGTAATTCTAATATCTGACAAAATTGACTTCAAAGTAAAACTAATCAGAAGAGATAAGGAAGGTCACTTCATTCTGATCAAAGGAACAGTTAACCAAGAAGATATTACAATCCTTAACATATATGCACCAAACTCTGGTGCATCCAAATTCATAAAAACAACACTCCAGGACTTTAAGCCACAGTTTAACACCAACTCAGTAATAGTAGGGGACTTCAGTACCCACTGTCTTCGTTAGACAGGTCAACAGGACAAGAATAAACAGAGAGAATAAACAGAGAGATGCCTGAATTAAATGATACCATACATCAAATGGACCTAACAGACATCTTTACCTTACAGACATCTTTGAATGTTCCACCCAAACACCAAAGAGTACACTTTCTACTCAGCACCCCGTGTAACTTTTTCAAAAATTGACCACATATTGGGCCACAAAACAAATCTCAACAAATACAAAAAAAATTGAAATAATTCCATGCATTCTATTGGACCACAAAGCAATGAAGCTCAAAATCAACACTGGACGAAGCCCTAGTCACTACATGAACTCATGGTGATTGAACAACATACTCCTAAACAATGAGTGAGTCAAAGGAGAAATTAAGAAAGAAATAAAAGAATTCATGGAATTCAACGAAAAGAACAATACAACACAACGCAACCTCTGGGACACATTAAAATCAGTCCTAAGAGGGAAGTTTAGAGCTCTAAGTGGCTACATTAAAAAATCAGGAAGAGTCCAAATAAATGTCCTAACACTGCAACTCAAGGCACTGGAAAGGCAAGAACAAATGATCCAAACCCAGCAGAAGAAGAGAAGAAATAACAAAAATCAGAGCAGAAATTAATGGAATAGAAATAAAGCAAAAAATACAAAGAATCAAGAGCTGGTTCTTTGAAAAGATAAACAAGATAGACAGACTCTTAGCCCAGTTAACCAAAAGAAAGAAAGAGCAAATCCAAATCAACAAAATCAGAGATGAAAGGGGAAACGTCACAACAGACACCCAAAAGATCCAAATCATTGTAAGAGAATATTTTAAAAACCTATATGCTACTAAATCTAAACGTCTACAAGAAATGGATGGATATCTGAAATCATGGGAACCTTCAAAGTTAAACCAAGAAGAGATCAACAGTTTAAACAGACCCATAACATACAAGGAAATTGAAACAGTAAAGCAAAGCCTCCCAACTAAAAGATGCCCAGCCCCAGGTGGACTTACAAAAGAATTCTAACAGATATTTAAAGAAGACCTCCAACCAATACTACTTACATTTTTCAAAACATTAGAAACAAGGAGAACTCCCAAATTCCTTCTATGAAGCCAGCATCATTCTAATACCCAAACCGAGTAAAGATACACCCCAACCAAAAAAAGAAAATTATAGACCCATATCCTTAATGAACATAGCCTCAAAAATTCTCAACAAGATATTTGCAAACCACATACAGAGACACATCAAAAAGAACATTCACCATGATCAAGTAGGCTTTATCTCAGAAATACAGGGATGGTTCAATATATACAAGTCAATAAATGTCATTAATCATATAAATGGACTCAAAGACAAAAACCACATTGTCATCTCAATAGATGCAAAAAAGGCTTTTGACAAAATTCAGCATGCATTTATGTTCAAAGTCATAGATGGAATTGGACTGGAGGGAACATACCTCAACATGATTAAAGCTATGTACAACAAACCCACAGCCAATATCATTCTAAATGGAGAAAAACTGGAAGCATTCCCATTAAAATCAGGAACCAGACAAGGGTGTCCACTCTCTCCACTCCTTTTCAACATAGCGCTTGAAACTCTTGCTAAAGCAAAAAGACAGGAGAAGGAAATTAAAGGAGCACTAATTGGAAAAGAAGAGCTCAAACTATCCCTTTTTGCAGATGATATGATACTATACCTAAGAGACCCCAAAAGTTCCACCAGAAAACTCCTAGAACTGATCAACACTTTCAGTATAGTGCCAAGTTATAAAATCAATCTACAAAAATCAGTAGCTTTCTATATGCCAATAAGAAGTAATTGGAGAAAAGAATGCAGGGAAATGCTCCCATTCACAACAGCTGCCAAAAAACTAAAATATCTTGGAATAAATCTGACCAAAGACACCAAAGATCTCTACATAAAGACTTCTACAATGAAAAATTCAAATCTTTAAAGAAAGAGATTGAGGAAGACATCAGAAGATGGTAGGACCTCCCATGTTCATGGATTGGAAGAATTAATATTGTTAAAATGGCCAGCCTACCAAAAGCAATATATACATTCAATGCAATCCCAATAAAAATTCCCATGACATACTTCACAGAATTAGAAAAAACATCCTTAAATTTGTATGGCAGCACAAAAGATCCCACATAGCCAAAGCAACCCTGAGCACAAAGAACAATGCTGGGGGGCAGATTACTATACTAGATCTCGAAGTATACTACAGAGCTATAGTCATAAAAACAGCATAATACTTGCACAAAAATAGACACATAGATCAGTGGAACATCATTGAAGACCCAAACCTGAGTACACTCAATTTCAATCACTTGATATTTGACAAAGGTTCCAAGAGCACACAAAGAAAGAAATCAAAGAAGTGAAAGAAGATAGGGATAAATTTCTGAATGAATTAGGTGTAGGAAAGGATTTTCTAAATCAGACAGAAGTTGCTCAGGCATTAAGGTCAACAATCCTTGTGGGACCTCATTAAATTAAAAAGCTTCTGTTTAAACAATCAAAAAGAAACAATCAAAAGAAACAATCAAAAAAGGGAAGAGAAAACCCACAGAATGGGAAAGAATCTTCACCAGTGACATATCTGACAGAGGTTTAACATCCAGAATATATAAATACCTAAAAAATAAAGAATCGAGAAACCAAATGACCCAGTTAAAAGATGAGCTAAAGATCTAAACAGAGAGTTCTCAAAGGAGGAAATAAAGATGGCTAAGACACATCTCAAAAAGTGTTCATTATCATTAGTAATTATGGAAATGCAAATTAAAACCACCCTAAGATATCTTGTTACTCCAGTCAGACTGGCTAAGATCAGGAGAACAAATGATACCAAATGTTGGAGAGGATATGGGGAAAGGGGAATGCTCATCC
>NW_008352394.1:1151220-1164801 GCF_000622305.1 Nannospalax galili | reverse complement strand
CCAGTAGAGGGATGCTTTTGGAAGCCCTTGTCAAGAAACTCCAATGGACTCTCATATGAACATTTGAAAATTGCCCTGATCTGACTTTTTTCTAGTTCCCTATATAGAATTTGTAATGCTAATTACTCTTGCCTTTACTTCTCTTTCACATTTCCTATTCATGATTCAAGGACTTTCTTCTTCCCTTAGAGACAAGAGTTATGCAATTTGGGAGTCTTTTAGATAGAACCACTGAAGGGGTACTCCAATTGCCTCAAAACACCTTATATACATGTATGAAATTCTCAATAAATTTTTTTTCTTAATTAAAAAAAAAATCAGTAGATGAGCCAGGCATGGTGATGCAAGCCTTTAATCTGATCACTGGGGAGGCAGAGGCAGGCAGGTCTCTATGAGATGGGGGCCAGCTGATCTACATAGCAAGCTCTAGGCCAGCTTGGCTACAGAGAGATCCTGACACAAAAAAGACAAACACACAAACACACACAGATACACACACACACATACACACACACACACACACACACACACACACACACACAATCAGTAGACTGAGTAAGGTAGGTGGCCATCCATAATGTGGGCCTTGTCCAACCATGGAAGGGATGAACAGAACAAAAAAACCAGCTTTCTCCCAAGAAAGAAGAAAGCTCTTCAGGAGACTGTCTTCAGACTTCATCTGCAGCATCACCTTTCCTGAATCTCCAGCTTGCCAGCCCATTGTGTAGACATCGCCTTGCCAGTCTCTACAACCCCAAGTCACTGTTCCTAAAAATAAATCTTTGTCTACATATTCTTCTTTGGTATCTGTGAAGGATTGTTTCCAGGACTCCCCCAGATACCCATATCTTCAGATGTTAAAGTCTCTTATATGAGTTGATGTAGCATTTGGGAATAATGAATACACACCCTTCAAAATAGTTCAAATTATCCCTAGATACTCACGAACTAGAGTACAGTATAACTAGCACCTACAAAGCTACTTGCTGCACTGACTAGAGAACAGTCACAAGGACAAAGTCTGAACAAGTTCAGTTCAGGAATAATTTTTCTGAATATTTTTGACATAATGTTAATTCAGTCTCCAAATACAGAAACCAGATACAGAGATCCAACTGTATACACATGTCCTCTTGGTTCTGGGTCTTTAGCACATATCTCAGAATACTGGCTATAAATTAAGTGACATTATATCTGCAAACTGTCAGGTTAGAACAACAGCTCATACATGAAAGTTAAGATTTACTCCCTATATAATTGTTTCTCAGAGTTTTGGCTAAGGCCAAGTGAAGATTACTCCCCAGCTAGAAGAGTGGTGATCAGAAGGTCCGTAATCAGAACTCACACCTCAGAGAGATCGCTCAGCAGTGGTCGGGTCGGGAGAACTGCAGTCATGAACCCACACTCCTGTTAAAGGTGTGCACCAAGCGTGTGCATGGCTCGTGGAAACTGGTTCATGTTCTGTGGCTCATACAGAATTTGCCAATCAGCTCAACCCTCACCTGATGCCACCAGCAACTGCCATAGACATTCCACAGCAAAATTGCAGGCAGTTTCAAACTCCATGTTAGAAGTTAACCTGAACCAGTAAAACTGACTCATTGGTGACCTGACAGAAATGCATACCTCGGTGCTGTCATGACTTTGAAGGAGGCTAGAAAGGGACGTGAGAAGGGAAAAAGAACTCCCTCACCCTGGGCTGCAGACCAGGAGAGAAGCAGGAATCCCAGCATGATCAGCTGCTTAAGGCCTTTCTCCCTTCCCAGCTGTAAACCTGCAATTTTCTAGGGATCTCACTAGAAATTCCACTTTACGGGGAAAGGACAGGTACTAACCCCATGCAACCTTGGTGGCATCTGGCTTTAGCTTATGAGATTTTGATCTCATCCAAAGCAACACACCCTGAGTCAAGGTTCCTGAAAAACTGGGGGAAGTCTTCGAGCTGCTGAGGGCACCATGGAGCTGTCTTTGTCCCCTCACAGCTGACCCCCCGCCCCCCCCCCGCCTTCACATCCCTGTACTGTAGCATGTTAAAGTCCTACATCTAATCTGATGATCCAGAAGAATACACAAGTCCCCAAAGACAACAAAGACTCCTGTCTACAAATGCTGTCTGAACCAGTGCTTTCATCTCCCTGCTGGGCACCTTTTGAAAGAAGTAAATCAAACCCTGACACCTAGTTAACTACTATCTATCTGCTGTGTCAGAGAATTGTGTTGCTGACACTACAGAGAGCCTCATTTAGGAGCTGGCATCTGAATCTGTAGCAGGAGGCCATGCATGAAGTGTCAGTACAAAAGATATACTACAGTGTCTTTGCATGTTGTGGCCCCACACCATTGCCATAATTAATATTTTTCATACCTCCTTCAAGACTCTATAGATTCCGACAGACACGATGCCCAAGGAGGGGTTCTAAGCTCCACTTCTCATTTGACTTTGAGAAAGTTACTTCCTTTCTCCCAAAGCTGTCATGGGGTACAGGAGGGGGTTAGTGTTAAGAAATGGGGTTCACTCCTTGCAGAGGTGTTTGGGCAAAGTAATTAAACCCTAACAGCCACCCCACTTCCCTCCTCCGCCCACTGAACATGCGTACACCCATCCCAATTTGGATTTTGTTCTTTTGTTTCCTTTTGACCTTCACATTACAATGTCTTGGGGCTTTTTTTTTAACCTGTTTTATTACATTAAGAAAAAACGTATTACTAACTAGAAATTGTTCATTTCAGTTGAATACTGTGACCCTTACAAACTGAAGACTGAGTGAGGGTGCCGGGTGCCTCTCCAGGAGCCCATCTTCCAGGTGCACAACACATCCTTTCTAAAAATTTTTGAATTTTTCTGTGTATTTCATACATAAAGTCATGTGCCAATAATTCTCTGACTAAGGTCCCAGGTGCCTATAGGACTATCTCTGAGTATGGCCAGGCACCTCCTCCCTGACTCTTACAATCTTTCCGCCCCCTTTTCCACAATAGTCCCTTCCCCTTTGGCACCCTCCCATAGCCCCCACAACACTAGAGTTTCCACAGTCTCTTATTTGTATTAAGGCTTATTATGTAAAGTTAGTGTCCCAAGATGTCCCTCAGTACAAGTTCATCTACCAGAGTTTAGTCAGCCTATCTAGTCTCTCTCTTCAAGAAGATCAGCTCTTCCTCTCCCAACAGTATTCAGCTACCAATAATTCTCTGACTAACATTGGGACTTGCTGTTCATTTCTACAGTTCTGCGCTGGGTTTTTGTCTAAGTTTGCATGGGGCTTATGCATGCTGACACCATTGCTGTAGGTTAGTGTTAGAAGGGTTCCAGGTGCCTATAGGACTATCTCCAAGTACGGCCATGCATTCCTCCCTGGCTTTTACAATCATTCCCCCCTCTTCCACAATGGTCCCTGAGCCCTGGGCGGGTGGACCTCTATATAGGAGACCTGTACAAGGACCCACACTCTGCCAACTCTTATTCTGAGTTTTGGCCATTTGTGACCTCTTGTGTTCCTGACCCTCAGCTGAGTGAGAGAGCTTCACTGATGAGAATTGAAAGATGCATTCATGTTCTCTTCATCCCTTGTTCTATGTTCCGTGAGTCTTAGGTATAGAGGCCTGCATCCTAGATGTGCCACTTAGGCTCGGGCAATTCACAGATATTCTCTGTGTGTGAACAGTGGTGTAACTCTGTAATAATCTGTCTGTTGAAAAAGAAACTATTTTGATGAGTTGTTCCTGGGATACTTGTCTGTAAATCTAAGGATCCATATTTTGCACATAGTAAGAAATTACATTTGTCTAGGGATATGAGAGCCTTGGGTTTTCTCTAAGATCTATGACCTCTCCAGCTACTGTATTTGGCTAAGTTTACAGTACCAGACATGAGCTTCCTCCCATGGAGTGGGCTTTAAGTCCAATTAGATAACTGTTGATTACTCCCAAGATAAAAGTGCCACTACTGCACCAATGTAATTTGCTGTGCTGCAGGCCATTGATGTGGCTTTTTAGGCCTTGAAGCTGGGGTTAGACCATCAATTGATGTTCTTGCTTATGGGCTTGTGTAGTGCTCTCCAAAGCTGTGAGAGCTAGCCTTCAGGGGAGGAGGCTTCCAGGTCAGCTCCACTTCCATTGCTCCAAATCCTGTGTCCAAAGTATGTCCTGTCTTCAGCAATAGGGTCTTACCATCAAGTTCAGGGAGGCCATCAAGGACTGTGGCAATAGCCAGTGTAAATTTGGGAGTCTCTTGGGCTCCCTGGCCAACAACTCAAAGGAAGGTTTCTCCCATCTGGCACTGTTTGTTATGTAGCCTTCCTTCAGCTATGCTCACAGACTCATACAGCGATATTGTATGTGTAACTTTTCAGTAGGTTTTTGGACTAATACAATACCCTGTGGTTTTTTAATGCTAGCTAGTCACTATTCATTTATTTGTTTGTGTATTTATTATTTATTTATTTTGGTCTTTTTGAGACAGGGTCACACACCTGAAATTTTAGCAGTTTCTTAACGAGTTTATTTCTTCATGAGTTAAATATACATTTGCCTTATAATAAAGTCACTCCGGTCTGAGGGAAAAGATGCTATGTGTAGTACAAAATTTGTACATGAATGTTCAAAGCAACCTGATTTGTGTGTTATCTTTTGAGTTTTACACTTGCATGTGAGGATCATATTTGACCCTGTCTCCAAATAAAAACAACAAAAATGAAAATGTGTTCTCACTCTAGATTCATAGAGCCCCTGAGTTCCCAAGACACAAAAAGCAGGATGCCCTGATAAATTCATCTGCCACCATGGAGCCCTTGCTAGGGACATAAGGGCTGTGATCACAGGGAGGGTCGTGAGGAAAAGGCTACAGATGAGCCCAGGAGAGCCCCTGAAGGAGAAGGGAGAGATGTGGGCTTGAGTCTCTTCTATCCTATGTCCTGCCTTTCAGAAATGCACTGTCCCTTGCCAGAGACTAAATTCCAAAAGTATGGTAAAGTGAAGCAGGAGAGACGATTTAAAGAGGCACTAACCAATAAATACATATGTAAACATCTCAAAAACAAGATGAAGAACAAAGTTTCAAACAAACGGAATCAATGACTCAGCCAGGACATCCTGAGCCTGCTGCCAACCCAGTCAGTGGGGTCACTGACTGACACCAAAGGCGCTAGGGGAAAAGGCTTTTCCCTCAAGTTTCAAGCTCCAAGGAAGACAGACAAGAAAAGGAAGTCAGCAGCACAAGCTCATGAGTCAGGCCTGGCTGTTTTCTTCCTCCTTCCTCCATCTCTACACCCAGGTATCTTGACTTTTGTAATCAGGTGCGTTCTCTACACAATTCAATTTAAAGCAGATCACTTTAACACAGGACATCTTCCTATGCACCTGCTAAGCCTACCGGTAATCTGTTTGTGTTTCTAAGCCAATGAAGAAATTGAAATTGGATTTACCACAATCAGAAGAATGTCCCTGCTTAGTATGACCAAAGAAAACTTAGGAGTGAAAAATTACAGCTACTCCCTGGAGTCAAATGAAGCAAAATGATCCTGACAGCCTAGAGAGCAGCACAATTGAGGTCAGTGAGTGTCCCTGGCACTGAAGCAATTTCTTTCTCCCTTAGGGAGACTCGGGTCACAGGGTGGCTTTGTTTCCCTGGATGCAGGTATGGGGTCTGACCTGCTTTGCACACATGGCATTCAGGCAGATAGATGGACTCCTGCCTATACCGCACATGTAAATCTATAACATGGTTGGCTCCTAGAGCTGGATCCTGCCCCAACCAATATACCAATGTCTTGCTTTTTTCCTAAACTAGTTCTAATTAAGCAAAAATTTTCCTGTTGCTGATTTTTTATTTTTTGTTTATTTATTTTTGAGACAGGGTGTCACCAAGTGTCTTAGTTTGTTTCTTCATTGCTATGACAAAACACTCTGACCACTACCAACTTGGGGAGGAAAAGGTTTATTTATCTTACATCTCCTGGGTCACAGTTCATCAGGGAGCCCAAGGTAGGAACTCAGGGCAGGAACCTGGAGGCAGGAGCTGGAGCACAGGCCATGGAGGAATACTGCTTACTGGCTTGCTCCACTGGTCCCTGCTCATCCTGCTTTCTTATGCAACACAGGCCCACCTGCCTGGAGGCAGCAACTGGGCCCTCCCACATCACTCAGCAATCAAGAAGATGCCTTACAGACATGGCCACAGGCCAGTTCTATGGAGGCAATTGCCCAATTGAGGCTGCCTCGACCCAGGTATGTCAAGTTGACACTAAAGCTATCCAGCACAATTGACCCCTTGTCAACTTGACACACAAACATCACTATTAAACCATAACTTTCCAATTTCTGTCCCCAAGATATGTTAACATCACAACTTAAGACAGTACAACCTTTAAAATGCCACAGTCCTTAAAAAATCCAAACATTTTAAAGTCCATAGTCTCTTTTAAAAGTCTCAACTGTGGGCTTCTGTAAAATCCAAAACAAGTACTGTCTTATTTCAAAGAGAAGAATCGGGCACACCTAAGCAAAACCAAAGTCCAGCAAAGTAGCTCGAGGCTTGACATCTGGGATTCACTCACGATCTTCTGGGCTCCAAAGGGTTCTGGCAGCTCCACTTCTCTGACTCTGCCGTCCACAGCACACTCAGCTCATCTCGCAGACCCAGGCCAGCTCCATTCCACACCTACTGCTGTCCTTGGTGGTCATCCCATGGTCCCAGCATCTCCAAAAGCTGGGGTCTCCATTGAAACTGAGGCTACACCTTCACCAATGGCCTCTTCTTGCCTCTTGGGGTGCAAAGCCTCAGTTTCTCTCCATGACCCCTTCAATTCTGGGGTCTTTGCTGTAACTGAAGCTGCACTTTCACCTATGGCCTTTCCTGGCCTCTCAGAGTGCCAAGCCTCAGCTGCTCTCTATGACCCCTTCATGCTTTCAACACCAGAACCATGCAGGAGACTCTTACACATTACCAAGTCCTGCTTCCAGCTTGAAATAGAGGTGCGGGTCCCCTCTGTGTGCTGACCCTGAGGAAATACCTCCCAGAAGACTTCACCACAGTGATGCTGGTCTCTTGTTACTTACAGCTGATTTTTCAGCCCCAGCTAACCAGCATCAATTGTCCCAGTAAAGCAAAGGTTTTGCTTCAGGTTCTGGTCTCTTCTTAATCACAGCTGATTCTTCAGGCCCAGCCAACCAGAACCCACAGATTCTCAATCCAAAATCTCACAGGAACAGCCCTGATAGTCTCTGCTTCCCTTTGAAGCTTGACAAGCCAGGCCTCCATCGTCTACAACTCTTTCAGCATAACTGTTCCAAGCTCCATTGTAACAAACTCTGAGCACGCAATGGCTTTTCCAGCCCAAAGTTCCAAACACTTCCACAGTCCTCCCAAAACACAAAGGTCAGGTCTGTCACAGCAATACCCGACTCTGTACCAATTTGTCTTAGTTTGTTTCTTCATTGCTGTGACAAAACACTCTGACCACTACCAACTTGGGGAGAAAAAGGGTTTATTTATCTTTCATCTCCTAGGTCACAGTTCATCAGGGAGCCCAAGGTAGGAACTTAGGGCAGGAATCTGGAGACAGGAGCTGGAGCACAGGCCATAGAGGAATGCTGCTTACTGGCTTGCTCCCCTGGCCCCTGCTCAGCCTGCTTTCTTATGTAACACAGGCCCACCTGCCCAGGGGTGGCACCACCCACAGTGGGCTGGGCCCTTCCCACATCACTCATCAAGAAGATGCCCTTCAGACATGGCCACAGGCCAATCCAATGGAAGTAATTCCCCAATTGAGGCTCCCTCAACCCAGGTGTGTCAAGTTGACACTGACGCTATCCAGCACACCAAGTTACCCAAGCTGTCTCAAATTTACAGTCTCCTGCCTCAGCCTCCCCAGTATCTAGGATTACAGATATGTATCATCCAATCCAGCCATTTTAATTTTAACAATAACTAACTAGAAACCAAAAATAACTAAAATCTAGAAATAATCTGTGGATTTGATTAAGTCGTAAACCTTTAATCTCAGTGGAAATCATCTCATGAGACTAACCATGGTGAAGAATTAGCACCCAGTGGGGAACGAGAATGTGTAGATGAGCTTTGAATAGTGAACAGCAGATTCCTGCACTTAAAGAACCAGCATTGCCTTTATTCATTCCAGCACCCCACATGCAGTCAATCTGAACGGTCCACATGGAATTAGTCCCAGGACCCCTCAGGAATACCAGAATCTGTGGATGCTCAGGTCCCTCGTATGAAACAACATTCGTATATAACCTATGCCCATCCTCTTACACTGTAAGCCATCTCTAGATTACTTACATTACCTAATGAAATGTGAATGCTACTGAAATAGCTGTTGGGTTCCTAAGATGGCTCAGCAGGTTAAACACTTGCCACCCAAACCTGACAACCTGAGTTCAATCCCCTGAGGCCATAGCGGGCAGAGAGAACAGACTCCTGAAAGTTGTCCTCTGACTCCACACACATGCCTGCACACACACACACACACACACACACACACACACACACACCATAGACACATAATTAATAATAATAATAATAATTTTTAAAAATTGAATAGTTTGGCTGCATTGTTTAGGGAGTGATGACAAGCATCAAGTCTATCCATGCTCGGTATAGATGCAATCATTCTAGGCCTAAAGGCCACCTCAGCAACAGCACAGCCTTTTTAGCACATGGTGGGTTGGGTCCATGGACATGGAAGGCTGAGAACCCATGCTTTGGAAGTTCAGAATTCCTCCAGCTGATTGACTTTTTAAAATATATTTTCAATTAATGCATTGTTTGTGTGTTATGTGCACTCGTGTTTGTGTGAATGCATTTCCCCTGCCTCCTGGCTGACTAGGGAGATCACTACCATCACACATTGCAATATTCTCTCAGACCCCCAAGAAAGGATTTCACCTTCTGAGAATCATTTTGTAAAACCTCTCTGAAGTGTATTGCTAGCAGACATCCTTTTATTCTGCGTTTAAGGATCACACGGTGTGGGTCACCGCAGCTGGCAAGTTTTTCGATTTTTTTCTCTTTTTTATGCCCCCTGGTTACTGAAATCTTAATCTTAAATTGTGCTAGTCCTTACACATACCGCAAGGGTACAAGCAACTATACCAATGTTATAAAGGGAGAAACAGATCTGAAGGAGTGGTGTGATGAGCCGCAGACCACGCAGATGCAGGTCTACCTGTGTCTACCTCAGACAGCCCACACACTGCATCAGTGCCTTCCATAGTTTTGTAGTTGAGCCACAGCATCTACATAGCCCACAAATTTCCACGTCACCATCCCCCCGAGCAAGGACCGAGCATTTCCATTTGTCCAGGAGCCCCCGGAGTTTCCTCTCAGGTCAGCCACCCCGCTGCCTCCACGTGCTCCATTATATTTTTCTCACCTTTGGCAGACAGCAAGGTACTTGAACAGGTGCGAGTTAAACCTCCTCCACCATCACCTGTGCAAGGGCCTTGCAGGGATTCTGTTGTCAGACCTCTTAGTCATGGCTAAGGGTGTGCCTGGCTCTGGGCAAAACACCAAGCACTTGTTTCTCAGTCCAGACACAGTGCCAGGTATCAAGAAAGTAGTAATAGCAAAGCTACAACTTGGCACTGTTCCCAAGTTCCTGAGAGTGAAAATGAGTTGATACTCAACAACCACAATGAGTACAGCAGTGGTGAGCAGTGTGAACTGAGCGGAGGAGCCACTGCGGCCATCCCCACTGCCATCCCCCGCTGCCACTGACCAGCCTACAGAGGGAAATGTAGCACCCAACTGCAGCCCATTCTAGCCAACCTGGCCCACCTAAGACAGGAGAAACTGAGACCCTCACAGCCCGGAGGCACAGGCATGGAATACATACGCACGCACACATACACACAAACACACACAGACACACACATGTGCATGCATATGCATCTTCTCGCACATTAATGAAGGCCTACAATTCAACACAGTTCATTTGACTTGGTATACCACATCTGGCTATCAAGACAATATTAAACAAAATGAAAGGAGGGAAAAAAATCACAGTTTCAATGGAAAAATATCAAAACCCAGATATGCCAGGATATAACAGAAAGCTGGGTGTGATAATGAAGACCTGTAATTCAAGGGCATAGGAGTCTGGGGAAGGGGTCCTGAGTTCAAGGCCAACCTGAGATAGAGGGTAAGAAACTTATGTTCAAAAAATAAAAAATAGTTGGGTGTGGTGGTGCCCACTTTCAATCCCAGCACTTGAGAGGGGGAAGCAGGCAGCTCTCTGTAAAATGGAGGCTAACCTAGTCTACATAATTAGTTCCAGGCCAGCTAAGGCAACAGGAAACCATCTCTCAAAAAAAAAAAAAAATCAATAAAATAAAAATTAAAAGGTTTTAATAGAAGTCAAGAATGTTTTTAATAGGCTTATTAGTTGACTGGGCATAGCTAAAGGGAAAAAAAAAATCTGTGAGCTTAAAAGTATCTTAAAATAAATCTCCCAAACAGAAAAGCAAAGAGAGCTGGGAGCAAGGGTTGTAAACAATCCCCCACATCCATACTGTGAGGAGCTCCTGTGTTCTAATACTCACTGAAGCACAGAGGTAAAGAGAAAGGGAGGTACTCAGAGGGAGGAGACACAGCTGAGAGCATGCGCCAGGGTTTGAAGGAGAGAGAGAGAGGAGAGAGAGGAGAGAGAGGAGAGAGAAAGACAGAGAGAGACAGAGAGAGAGACAGAGAGAGAGAGACAGAGAGACGGAGAGAGACGGAGAGAGACAGAGACAGAGAGACAGAGAGAGAACCGAGTGTGGGTACAGGGTCCTCATTTTTTTCTTGTTTTTTGTTGTTTTTCGTTTCCACAATAGCCACAAGGGATTCTGTTGGAGTTTGAAGTTACTATCTTTTAAAGGTTGCTAATAAAGCTAAATGAGATCCCTGGGAGGTTCCTGGTGGGTATCTGAGAGATTACAATGGGAAAATTGCCTGGGTACAGGAAGGCAGGACATCCTTACTGCAAACAAACTGTCTTGTTTCATTCGCAGGCCTTGTCTGGGGAAAGGAATAGGCCTGAGTCAAGGTCGTAGACATCCAGCCCTAGCCTGGCATACTTTAACATAAAATATCTATGTGCAAAAGAATCATTAACTCTATGTCAACAGCCTTTACAGCAAGTGTTGCTTCTCAGCTGGAGAGAGGCTCCCTCCCTTCTGGGGCTCCATTGTTCCCCCTCCTCCAGCCGGCCTCAGTCTGACACCTTGTCAGAGCTCTGGGAATCTCCTCTGGGAGACAAGTTCCTCCTCCTGTCTTTTCCTTCTACCACCAGACTACTGAGGAAATTTCAGTTTCTGGAGCCCAGAAAGTCTGATGACCTAAGGAATGGGCACAAATGTCTTTTTAGAACATTTTTATACTTGCCAGGATTGCTACAAGTTTATCTATTTCTACTTAACTTTTAAACTTTCCTTAAAATTTAAGCTTTGCATAATCTTTAAACCTTGATATAAATTATATTCTTTGAGGAAAGTAACCTAGAAAGCCATATACATACCTATATCCATTGTAAAAACATAATTCTCTCTTGAGAAGATACAGTATGTCCTCTTCCTATATGACTCTGTCTTAACACTTAATAAACTCACTAACTTTGTTTCACTATGGCTTGTCTTGACATTTTTCCTGCAGTGTTGTGGTCAAGGGTCCAGCTTTACCTGGGTGGAGGTCCCTAAAGAGAACGGAGCTCCTCAGACCTGTCAGCAGTGCTGGGCTGTCTTCCCACCGCCACTGATGGGCAGAATGCAGTTTTCCCATGCCTTTATTAAGCCTAAGAGGGAGCGAATAAACACGAGAGAAAGCTGCGATTTTAAAGATTTTCTTAAATGTTATTTTCTCCCTCCATCACTCTCGTGTGTGTAGGTGTGTGTGTGTGTGTGTGTGTGTGAGAGAGAGAGAGAGAGAGAGAGAGAGAGAGAGAGAGAGAGATACAGACAAGCACATACCTCTGTGTATGTGTGGAGGTCAGAGGGCAACTCCTGGAACTGGTCCTCTTCTTCCACCTAGTTTTTGGGTCAGAGTCTCTCTTGTTTCTGCTGCGCTGCATATCCCAGGGTAGCTGGCCCTTGAGCTCTGGGTTAATCCTCCTGTCTCTGCCTCTCATTTTGCTATAGAACACCGGATTATAGGTGCACACCAGTACATCTGAAATATATATATATTCTGGGGTCTGTCTTAGTTCAGGTTTTCACTGCGGCAAGTGCTTTTGCCTATCAGACCAGTCACAAATTTAAATATGTAAAGATGCAACCTGAGCATGGTGACACAGGCCACCTGTAATCCCAGGACCAAAAAATGGACTCAGTAGGTTGCATATATATAACAATAATAATTAAAGAAGAGGTCAGGAAAGTGAGAGTATGTGTATGTGTGGAAGAAAGTGGGATGAGTGACGGGGAAGAGAAAGAGGGATGGAGATGAGACAAGTACAATATTCATGTATGAATTTCTCAAATAATAAAACATGTAAATTATTAAAAAACTCAATAATGCTGAAGTGGGAAAGGGGGAATGCTTACTCACTGCTGGTGGGGGTACAAACCGGTACAGCCTATGGAAATCAGTGTAGAGTTTTCTCAAAAGCTAGAAATAGATCTACTACATGATCCAGACATACCACTCTTAGACATATTCCCGTAGGACCCCTACTGCATAGGGCATATCCTACTGCAGAAATACCTGTTCATCCATGTTCATTGCTGCTCTGTTCACAATAACCAGGAAACGGAAGCAATTTAGATAGCCATCAACTGATCAATTAATAAAGAAAATGTGGTACATTTATAAAATGAATTACTATTCAACTCTTAAGAAAAATGAAATCATGGGCACAACAGGGCAATTGCAGAGGACCTGGGTTCAGTTCCCAGAACCCTCATGGCAGTTCACAACCATCTACAACTCCAGTTCCAGGAGATCCAACACATTCTTCTGGCCTCTGGGGTCAATACATGACATGGGTACACTTATATACATGCAGACAAAATACTCTCACAGATAAAATAAAAATAAATTAATTTTTAAAAAAATCTCTGGCTGGGCTTGGTGGTGCACACCTTTAATTCTAGCACTTGGGAGGCAGAGGTAGGTGGATCTCTGTGAGTTCGAGGCCAGCATAGTCTACACAGGGAGCGGCCTCTGGGGTCAATACATGACATGGGTACACTTATATACATGCAGACAAAATACTCTCACAGATAAAATAAAAATAAATTAATTTTTAAAAAAATCTCTGGCTGGGCTTGGTGGTGCACACCTTTAATTCTAGCACTTGGGAGGCAGAGGTAGGTGGATCTCTGTGAGTTCGAGGCCAGCATAGTCTACACAGGGAGCTCCAGGCCAGCTGGGACTACAGGGAAACCCTGTCTCAAAAAAAAAAAAAAACAATTTTTTGACAATGTCTATATGATATAACTGGTAAGATGGTTCAGTAAAAGCACTTACTACCAAGGCTGACCACCTGAGTTTGATTCCCAGGATCCACATGATGGGGAGAACATGACTCCTACTGGTTCTCCTTCCTCTCTCTCTCTCTCTCTCTCTCTCTCTCTCTCCCTCTCTCTCTC
>NW_008352394.1:1132864-1151188 GCF_000622305.1 Nannospalax galili | reverse complement strand
TTTTGGTTGACTAAGGTTAATAGGAAGAGATGAGGAAGGGAAATGGGAAGTAACTGCCAATGAGTAGAGAGTTTCTTTGAGGGACGATGAAAATGTTTTGAATGAATATTGTGATAGTCATACAGCTATAAATATATGAAAGCTATTGGCTTAATCAGGTATGGTTGTGCATGCCTGTAGTACCATTAGTTCCAGCATTTGGGAGACAGAGGCAGGTGGATCTCCTGTAGTTTGAGGACAGCCTGGTTGGTCTACATAGCAAGCCTTGGAGGCCAGCTGGGACTACAGGGAAACCCTGTCTCAAAAAAAAAAAAAAAAAATTTCTGAACCTGTGTATTTAGTATATGCATATTTCTTTTTCATTGCTTGTTTGTTTCTGTTTGTTTTGTTTGTTTGTTTGTTTGTTTGTTTGTTTCAGACAAGGCTGGCCTTCAATCTGCTAAGGATGAACCCTGAACTCCCGATCCTCTTGCCTCTACTCCCCACCCCAAAGTGCTGAAATTTCAGGCGTGCACCACCACACCTGACTTACATTATGCATTTCTGTAAGATTAATTCCTAGACGTGAATTTTAGAGTCATCCAAGTTGTCACTTTGAAATGGTCGCCAGTTTCTAGTTTCTCAGGTGGCCAAAACCAAATCCCACCACTGAAGCAGACAGTAGAGGGCGTGTGGCCTGGAGCTTTGCACCAGAAGAGAAAAGCAAGGAACCAGCACAATAAGGAAGCAGCTGGAGATGGAAACAGAGGTTGACAGAGAGAACACAGTGGAGATGCTGATTTGGGAACTCCTTCTATGGGATAGTGAGGGCTGTGACTGCTCCAAGAATGACCAGATCCAGAGGAAGAGCCACTCTTGGGGTTAAGAAGGAGCAGTGAGGCACTTGAGGAAATGAAAGACAGCCAGGCAGACTGAGAGCTTAGCAGGGTTGCTGACTAGGGCTGCTGACTAAAGGAAAAGCCTGAGGAGGATATCCAGATGTGGCATGGAGAGGTTCAATCAAGTGACCTCTGGATTTTTACTGAAGGCCACAAAGGAAATATTCAAGATTTTCAAGACAGAAGCAGCTACCATGTATTGACTGCTCTGAAGACGCTCTAAACCTGGGGCTGAAGAGATAGCTCAGCAGTTAAGCACACTGGCTGCCCTTGCAGAGGACCCAGGTTCAGACCCCAGCATTCACATGGCAGCCAACAACCATCTGTAACTCCAGTTCCAGGAATCTGATGCCTTCTTCTAGCCTCCATGGGCATTGCACACACATGGTGCATTTATGCAGGCAAAACATTCATACATATAAAATAAAAATAAATAAATAAGAAAGAGAGAGAATGGAAGGAAGGAAGGAAGGAAGGAAGGAAGGAAGGAAGGAAGGAAGGAAGGAAGGAAGGAAGGAAGGAAGCTCTAAACCATTACAGAGGCACAGAGAGCACTGAAGTCTGCTTTCTGAACCCTGGTATGTCCCATCACCTTAACAGAGGGATACATCATGTGTACCTTGAACTTGTTCAAAGATCTGACCCCCAAGAGTACACAGCTGGTCAGTCCCCCACACACATCCTTTGAAGGGCTTATGTGGCCCACTGACCTTTGCTATGTCACACTCAGGTCATGCCCACCCAGGTGCACTCTACCAGGACTTTGAAGACCCTTCTCAGCAATCCTGTGAGGCTCATGGCAAGCCTCTATCTTCAGCCCTCAGATGTTGCAGATTCAGGGTACCATTGTTCTGACTACAGGCTATCCTCACTTTACCATAATTCTACTTACTATTTTTTCACTTTACCATGATGAGAAAAATGTACACATTAAGCAGAAAATGGACCTCAGATTTGGGATTTCTGTCTCTTACAATTCTCTGTCAATGCTGGGCAGTGGCAGTGAGCTGTAACTCCCAGTCAGCCTACCATTACCATAGGAAACATCCAGCACTGCTATATGGCTAAGCTGTAGCATTTGGGAGGTTGGGGATGGTCAACGAACTTTCACCTTACCATATTTTCACCTTACGATGGGTTTGCAAGGCTGTAGGTATGTGGTAAGTTGAGAAACATCTGTCCTACTTTTGTTAATAGCCAAAGGAAAAACAGTATGTCAGAACGGGTTAGAGTTTGGCTTCAGCTTTTGGCTTCACATTTGCTAGGCAATAACATGAGCCCAGGAACTTGACACCTCTGTGCCTCAGTTGCCTGAAAGGGAGGCAGTAACAGCACTTACCTCAGATCATTGTGAGGAGTGAGTGAGTGAATGTATGTGGTGAATAGAAAATGCTCTCCAGAAATGAAAGGCTGGCAGGGACAGGGACTGGGCTAGAAAGACAATGTTCTATGGGGCCACAGCACAGACTCCATCTTGCCTGTTTGGGTTTTGAGTCCAGCTCTAATGAGTTAGTAAGCTAACCAATCCATCTATATCCGGTTGCCCCCTCTGTGAACTGGGGACAGTAGGCTTTGTGGGGAGTGAGGAGGTAGTGGTATTCAGCACTTTCCTTGACTGACAGACCATGGAAACATATGCTCTTCTTCACCATTCTGGCAGTCAACAGGGCAGCATCAGTATAGGATAGACACTGTTTACTCAAAGGCTTTGGAAGAGTGATTAAACGTGTCTTCTTTCTAGTTCATTACTTTGCACACCATTCAAAAGGTGGTACCACCTCACACTGACAGAAAACTGACATGTTCTCTGCAAAGTTCTGGGTTCTTTGCATCCAAGGATTTCCTAGACTGTCACAGGAAATAAAGAAAATAAATGATTGCTGTCAAGTGCACTTAGCTCCAAGTACAATACCACTTTGCTGTCTTGCTCAATCTACGAGTACGCCGAGAATTCTTTTACGCTCACTTCAATTGCCACTGGATGGGAAGATTCAGATGTGCAGGCTTCTGTGTAGACTCCCTTTTTCGCTCTTTCCATTAGTCTAGTGCTCTCTAAAATGAGTAAGTATGTACTTACACGAAGCATGTAAGGTCTTAGAATGTCACTGCAAAACTTGAAAGTGTGTGCACAGGTAGGTGCTACAGGGAACTGGACAGAAGACCCCAGAAGCCTATGTCACCTGAGGAAGCCAGGAAGTCTTCAGAGAATCAGCCTAAGAGGAAGAGACCTGAAGGAGGACGTGGATTGCAGGCGGAGACTATTGGGGAGTGGGTAAGAGTTGTGGAAGCCACGTTTCATGTGGAGGAACAACGTGTGCAAAGCGCGGTGGAAAAGCACAGCAGGAAAGAGATGCCACAAATAATGGAGTAAGGGATTTCTGTGAGCCACCGGAGAGCACTGAGCAGGAGAGTGACAGGATCACACATCCTTGTGTGAAATATGCCGCGGCCAGCTCCAGGAAGACAAACTGGAAAGTCGGAGTAAGTTGGTTGGAAACTATGGCTATGGCTTAGGTGAGACGAGCTGAGGCCTGCACTGGGAAGGCAGTGAAGGCCAGGGTGGAGAGGCAGGACTGGTGATTGGCTCCGTGTGAGGGGTAGGAATAAATAAAGAAGTGAAGCTCTCCTCAAGGTTCTGGCCTGGGAAGCAGAATGTCCAGACCATGTGCAGAAGAAAACAGGAATGGGAATCTGTTTAGAGGTCTGATTTCAGCATTAGTCAGTAGGACGGACCTGTGGGGTGCCTGGGCGGAGATGTCCAGTGGGCCATTTCTAACCGTGGCACTTCTGCCCTCGGCAGACTTGGGCATCTGCACCCTTGTCTCACTTCCTCCCACCCTCTCTCTACTGGTTCTAGAGTCAGGGATGTGTGTGTGTGTGTGTGTGTGTGTGTGTGTGTGTACAGGAGGACAACCTCAGGTATTCCTCTGCAGCCATCCACCAGTTCTGCCTCTCCAGCACTGGGATTCCAAGTGTGCACCACTGCACCTGGCTTTTTAACGCAGGTTCTAGAATGCAACTCAGGTTATGTGCTACAAGGCCAGCACTTTACTCACTGAGCTGTCTCCACAGGTTCATGGAGTTTGGGGTTCTTAAGAATGATCATTGGGGGCTGGAAAGACGGCTCAGTGGTTAAAAGCACTGGCTGCTCTTCCTGAGAGGACTGGGGTGCCTAATAACTGTCCATAACTCCAGTCCAGGGAAATCCAGCACCCTCTTCTGATCTCTGCAGGCATTGCATGACATGACTGTGCTTACACACATGCAGACAATACATTCATACACATAAATAAAAATAACAATTAAAATATTTTTTAAAAAGATAATTATCAGAAAAACAAGAAAAAGTAAAAAAGAGAATGCCCATGAGGCTGGGAATATGGCTCTGCCACAGAGCACTTGCTTAGCACTCACAAGGCCCTGAGTCCCATCCCCAGCACCACAAATAAAATAAAACAAAATGATTGCCAAAGCTCAAAATCCTGTCTCCAGAAAAACATACAACCAAGGTGATTTCAGAGGAACTCCATTCAGGGACCTTTTCTAAGAAACTGAATCACACACACCTGGGGATGCTAACACTGAAAGGTGTTTAGAGAACCGGGTATGGTGGTGCACAGCTTTAATCCTAGCACTCAGGAGGCAGAGGCAAGTGGATCTCTGCGAGTTCAAGCCCAGCCTGGTCTACATAGCACATTCCAGGCCAACTGGGGCTATAGGAAGACCTTGTCTAAAAAAGACCGCGAGAGAGAGAGAGAGAGAGAGAGAGAGAGAGAGAGAGAGAGAGAGAGAGAGAGAGAGAGAGAGAGAGAAGGAAGGAAGGAAGGAAGGAAGGAAGGAAAGGAGGGGGGAGGGAGGGAGGGAGGAAGGAAGGGAGGAAGGAAGGAAAGAAAGAGAAAGGAAGGTAGGAAGGAAGGAAGGAAGTTGTTTAGAGGATGCAGACTCATGAAGTCACCTAAGGAGTAGGCAGAGAGAGAGGAGAAACAGGAATGAGAGGGCAACCAAGCAGACCCAAGGCTCAAGTCACAACAAGGACTACCAAGTGCTCCTGGACTTGCAGCCTATGGGGCCTTGGAGTGATCGGAGCACAACAGCCAAGGGGCAACTTGCAGGTGGCAAGGTGGACTGAGGGAATGTATCCCTCCCTCGTTTTATCGGTGAGGGTTTGAGCAGTTCTGTTGTCATTCAGAGCCCCTCTATACCCTGTAACTGCTTCCGCCCCTTGTAAGTAACCAGTAACCACATGGTCAGATTTGATATTAGAATGCTTCAAAGAATGGATTGAGGGACTTGAAGAGCAGAACGAAAAGAGAAAACAAAAACACAGAAGGGTGAAATCACAAAGAGGATTATGATTTATGGACTCAGGAATTATTTTCCTTTAAAGACTAGGCCCAAGGTGGCATGGTTGGCATCCCAAGGGCAGGGGTGGTGACCTGGCTGCTGACATGGCACCACTGGGCAGGCAAGGAGTGGGCTGAACCTAGGACCATGACCTGGTAGCATTAGATTATCACCTCAATGCATGGGACAGTGGCACCTGGGATGCTTCTGAAAGGTAGGGCCTCTCCCTCTTCAACTAAGGCAGTGGCAGGCCAGCACTCCTGGCCTGGTTCATAGCACTGAGAGAGCTCAAGTAAGCCTGCTGGGAGATAGGGGAGTAGCTAAGAGGAGCATGGGTCAGGGATTACTTACAAGAGCAGTATTGCGTGGCCATTTGTGGAAGAAAGTTTTGGTCCAGCCCAGCTATATGGGCATCTTTTAGAGCCCAGACTGTCACTATCAAATGACCTCCATAAATTCCTAATTTGGGGAACAGCTGGACAGGAATGATTCTGTTCCTTGGTACAGATGTACTATGGAGGGTGGTGTGCACCATAATCATTTCATCAGTGGTGGCAGTGACACAGACATGGCTCAGGCTGTCATCTGCAGCAGCCTGAAGAGGTCCTTTCATCTTTTAGGTATCTCAACTCAGATAAACCCAGAAACGTGGCTTGGATGCAGAAAAGAAGTCCAAGATGAGCCAGTAGTGAAACAGAATTGGAGATTTATTAGAAATAGGTACTCTGGAAAAGATCCCAAGTATATATACTGGCATCTCAAGAAAGAGTCACCGTTTATTAAAGAGTATTTTGAACATAGATTTTTAAGCACAGGATTAAGAGCAAGAGAGACACTTTGGGAAAGAAGTTCACCCAAGTGTGGGTATAGGCTTCTCAAGAGAGAACTGTCGAGTGGCTGTTGTGTGACACTATTCCTGGGGAGGCATGAACAAATGTCTACTCACCCCAGATAGGAAACTGACCACAGACCAAAGTAAGGATGCCACCGAAGTCCAACTCTGTGAACAATGAGTTTTATTGGAGTTACTTAGAGGAGTATGGGTCAGGGGTTTACTTACAAGAGCAGAAATGGCTCACAGCAGCATCACCAAAGCCTACCCCACATGGGTGACAGCTCATAAAAGCTGAAAAAACTTGGGGCGCACTGCACAACCTGCTGGCAGCTCCACAGGTTAAAGTGTTTTCTCCAAGCAGCTTGTCTGACCGTCCCTTCCAGGCAGCTCAGCCAGCCTCACAGTGTCTCTCAGCAGTCCTTACTGCTTATATAAGGAGGAATGGGTTTAGTGAATCTGGTCAGTTTCCAGAACTTCCTAAAGCTCCTGAATTGTTACTTCTTGAGGGCTTTTTTGTTTTGTTTCTTGGTTGGAGGTGGGGTGGTTTTTCATTTGTTCTGTTTTGTTTTTTAGTCTTTTGAGACAGGGTCTGGATTCGGTATGGAGACCAGACTGGACTCGAACTCACAGAGATCTGCCTGCCTCTGCCTCCTGAGTGCTGGGATTAAAGGCGTGTGCCACCATGCCAGGCTACTTTCTGGGTTTTAATGAGCTTCCCTGCAGGATGGATATTCTGCCTCCCTTTAGAATATCCTGAGTCTTAAGGAGCTTCCCTCCAAAATGGAATTTTTTAAATATTTTATTTATTATTTTTATTGTATGAGTATATTGTCTGCATGCATGTAGATGTGTGCACCCTGTGGTGCAATGCCTGCTGAGGTCAGAAGAGGGCGTGTCGGATCCCCTGGAAGAATCTGTAGAAATTGTGTCCTTGGTTTCCCGTTATGCTGCTCAAGATGCATCTTTTAAAACCAACAGGACAGAGGAGTGTTACCCCCTATATAGGTGTTGGGAATCGAACCCAGGTCCTCTGCAAGAGCAGCAATCTCACCAGCCATCTCTCCAGCCGCCAAAATAGAATTTTATTCTCCAGTAAACTGCTACACAACAAAGTCTAAGCATTAACAGTGTATGTACCATTTTGGTAGCTCTCAAAGGACATCTCAGAATATTGCTAAGACTGAATAAGTATACAGATTGAGAAGAAACTTCTCCCTGTCTCTTTTTGATAAATGAGATTGTAGGATGGCTGCAGGGTGCCTTGGGTGGAATTATAGTCCGATAAGGTAAAACCATGGGCCACTAGGGTTGCACAAGGGGCTGAGGACATGTCTTCTACTGTAAATGAGGTTTCTGATGACAGTCCTAGAGAACTGTAGGCTTCCAGCAAGGAAGGGAGAAAAGCCCAAAACAGATGTTAATGAGGCTCGAACTCTTGACTCTCCAGAGGCTCTAAACAGACTTCAGAGTGAGGGGCTCCTTTCCCTTCCCACGTTCCCCCAATTTCCATACTCCTATCCTGCCTCGGTTTGTATCACAAAAGAGAGACATTTTCAGTATTAAAGAACTTTGTAGTCAGGATTTTGTGTAACGTCTGTGAAGGAAAAATGAGCATTGTCATAGTTCATAAGGAAAAAAGAATCTGTAGAAATTATGTCCTTGGTTTCCCGTTATGCTGCTCAAGATGCATCTTTTAAAACGAACAGGACATTGCAAGTAGAACGGTAGCAATTATTATTTGACCCTAAATGGATTAGTTATGGGACAAATGGAAACAATTTCCTCTCTGCCATCTCTAAAGCATTTTCACTGGGTCCATTAGTCTAGGATGCCCACAGCTGGCTAACACCATACCAACAACTGCCTAGTTCACATGGGTTTGCTTCTAACCCTGTATGTGCCACCAAACACATTATTGCCACCTTTGAAAATAATCAGGGCCATAGTGGTGGAGAAAACGCTGCCTGGAGTCATGTGAGTTGCCTGTGCTCTGAATAGCAATGATGTAAAAAGGAAGCAGAGGGAACGCTCCTTGAGAAGCCCAAAACCCACGCGGGAGGATCTTATTCTTTTCTGAGTGTCTCTTTCTATTAATCTCTGTGCTTAAGATCTAGGTTGCAATGTCTTTAAGGAACTCAATTCTGTGTAAAAAAACAAAAACAAAAAGAAACAAGGAAGAAGAGGGGAAAAGTAGTGCAGATTATATCAAGTTTTTGTTTAAAGATTATAAATTACATAAACACATTAATAAATTCTAAAGTCAAAGACTAGACTCTGGATTATTTATTTTGCTATGCAAGTGAAAACAGAAATTAATAAACTTAATGGGAGGAAAAGTCATTTCACTCAGAGGCTACACACAGAGGCATTCCTGCTGGGCAAGGAGAGCAGATGCGCATTTACTGTATTTGCTTCATAAACAAAAGGAGAAAGGAACTATCACTTTAAGGTAAGCAGTGCACTTTATCTCAAAAGATATTCATGCCTCTAAGTAACTCCCATCTCCAATGAGGCCTTTCCAGGGCACAGACAGCACAGTATAGATGGATGGTAAAGGAGCACAGCAAGGGAGAAAACGACTCAAGATCCCCTCCTGTGAAAGGTGCAAAAATGGCTTTGTGCTGGGATTCTTGGGACTCTTGCTTCAGGACATGAGTTACTGAAATACAGGGATGGGCTCTTTGGTACCACTGGGAATTGGCTCAAGCAAACGTGTGTTAGGACGTACATTCCTGCCCTTCTCCAGCTGCTGATAAGGAATCCAGTTCACTAGCACAGCTTCTCTGGTTAAACCTGAGAGATTCATACAGAGTTTTGTTTTGTTTTGTTTTGTTTTTTAAAAAAACCTTATGATTAGCTGGCCATGTGTATTAGTTACTCTCATCAATGATGTAATAAAAACAACTTAAGGGAGGAGGTGATTATTTCAGCTCACACATCCGGGATGCAGTTCATTGTGATCGGCAAGTCGAGGCTGCAGTATCTTGAGGCAGCTGGTCACATAGCGCCCACAGTCAGAAAGCAGAGAGCAAGGAATGCTTGTGCTCAACTGTCTTCTTTTTATGCAGTCCAGGACCAACGCCCAAAGACTGGTGCCTCCTTCTTCCAGGGTTGGTCTTTCCAGCTCAGTTAGCCGAATCTAGATGACTCCTCACAGGCATGCCAAGAAGCTAACCTATTCAAAGTTATCCCTCACAGATATGCCTGGAGATTTGTCTCCTAGGTGAGTCTAGATCTTCTCAAGTTGATGGTCACCATTAACCACCACAGCATGGATGCACACACCTTGCAATTCCAGCACTTGAGAGCTAAGGCAGGAGGATCACCTAAATTTGAGGCCATCCTGGGCTACATCATAAGACCTTGCTTCAAAAGCAACTACAAACAAATAAGCAAATAAACAAAAACAAATGATTAGCATTATAACATATATAAGCATGTGAATCCCAGCCCCAGGGAGGCACAGACAGTACCTCAGAACTCACTAGCCAGGCACTTTAGTCTAATCTGTGAGCTCTGGGTTCAGTGAAAGACTGTTCTCAGAAAACAAGGTAAGGAACAATCAAGAAAAACACCCGTTGTGAACCTTGAACCTCTGGCCTCCACACACAGGCATGCATCCCTCACATACAACACACACACACACACACACACACACACACACACACACAGGCATGCTTACACACACAAAAAGTCAACTGGGGAGAAGAAACTTACTACCAAGAGTCAGACTTTCTCAGGAGTTCAAATCAAAGTACAAAACCTCTTTCCTCTGCTTCGTCACATAGAAATAACAAGCAGCTGGTGCCAGGTGAAGTCCCTGGAATAAAGGGATCCCAGAGGCTGCTCAGACTACTCCTCCATCTTTCATCTCTATCTGAGGTCAACTTGCTGGAGTGAATGGCCCCAAAATATATCTTTTCTCCTGGCCATAGATCACCAGAATTGTTAACAGAATTGTCAGGGTCAAAGTCTGAACCCTCTAACAAGTCAATCCCAGCTGCACTCCCTCAAAAAGTCAGTTGAGGTGTAATTAATAGTAAATACAGAAAAGTGAAACTTATTCAACGTGGCCACATTGGAAGGAGAAACGAAGGGATTCAGTGCCCCCACCAAGTCCTTCAGGGTCTAATGTGAAGTTTAAGTTTCAATAGTAGGCAAGAGCTATGCTCTGCTAAGCAGTCCAGGTCAAGGTGTGGTCGGCTGTCATCTTGATTATCTCAACTCCAGTCTTTTCCTGCAAGGTGGTCTGACCAATTGTCAGAACTGGGTGAAATCTCTCTGGGGACAAACTCCCCCTCCAGTTGACACCAGGCCTCAGCAGAAATCCATGGGGAAATTCCAATTTCTTAGGGTCCATTGTTTTCAATAGTGAGAGCTGAAAGGAGAGGCCTAAGGTCTGCTTAGAATCTCTTCATTCTAGGTGCCTAGGACAGTGCTTGGCTTTCAGGAAACACCTGAGATGCCCAAACTGACGAAAGAGTAAGAAAAGCCCAAGTCTTTAAGGCAGACAGGCCCAGCTGGGGTTTTCTGCTCCAGCTGATGCTAACAATGTGACCAGGATATGGATGAACCTTTTTTTTTAAGATTCTGGGCATTGAACCCAGCACCTGAACCACGAGATGAGCACTTTAACACTGAAGTACAACTGCAGCCATAGGGTTTGGCTCCTGAGCCTCCCTGACTTCTTTGAGCCTCAGCTGCTCATGGATTGGACTCTCAGCCAGTTCAAAACCCATTTTAGTAGGCAATGCTGCCTGGTTTACTCTCTCTGGCCAGAGCTTTGCGGAGCACAGTCTCTACCCCCCACCCCCACCCCTTCCCCAACCCGCTCCAAAGAGCTTGAGGTTCCTAGCCTCCCTGGCTCTTTTGTGATCAGCCACACCTTGAGATCAAAGAAGAGAGAGGTAAGGCTGGGGAATCAGGATTCCTGTTGACTTCCTGAAACTAAGCAGAGGGAGCGGCTGGGAAAACCCAGCCTTGCCTTGTGTGTGACACATACTGCCCACACTTTCCAGGCCTCTCACCCAGTCATTCAGGTCTGACATTCCCTGACCCAAGTCTCAGATGGAGACATGTAAATACCCCCATTCTGCAAGCTGCAAAGACGAAGCCATTACTTGCTATTAGAGTTAGGGAGTCAAGAGTCACTTCACATTCAATGAATAATTAGAAACTGAACTGATAAAAAGGAGTTTTGAACTAATTAAACTAATATTGGGCTACAGGTACACAGTCCTGACTGGTGCTGTAGGGGACAGTATGTAGGAAGCAGGCTTCAGTCACTCAGAGGCAAGAGCACTTGCCTAGCATGCACAAGGCCCTGGGTTTCATCCCTGGCATCACAAACAAGACAAATAAGAAGACCCCGATCTTTGTCACACATGTACCATGTACTTTTACCATGATCAGAATTCATCAATGAACAAAACATCCCTGCTTTCATAGGGCCTATAGCCTAGCAAGGGAGCAGGCAGCCCACAGAGTGGATATCTACAGCGTTCCTGCCCCTCGTCTTTCCCTCCACAGCACGGTGCCTTCTAAGATGACATGTGCCTTTTTTTCTGTCCTGAAGGAATTATCATAAAAAAATTAAAAATGTAAACAATTCTGTAGACAAATATTCACTATATCTAAGAAGAAGGACTGCCCTATATCAGGGAAGTTCTGTTTCATTTTGGTAAATTAAAAAAAAATAAAGTCCATATGCTGCCCACTGAGAGGGGAGACCATCAGATTTACTTTAAGCTTGACTGCATGATTTCCCGAGGCCAGGAGCACAGACATACTGAGTAACCTTCCTGATCACATGTGTGTATATGCATGTGTGCATGTGTATATGTGTGAGTGTACCCTTTCTTCCCCAGATATCACCTTTAATGCCCTCTCTACCCTGCCAACCTGTTTTCTAGGCCCGACATGCCTTACAGAAGCCCTGCTGGTGGCTTACTGGTGGGAGAGCCTGGACAGTGCATCCGATGCCTTGGTGGCTCTCAAATTATTCCCTGTTGGAAGTCTAGAAACCTGTGACCTGGGCCAAGATGAGTTGGGAAGGAGAGATTAATACCTACATGTGCTTATCATGACTATCACAAACATTAATTCAGGAAATAATCAGCATTTGCAATAATGTCCAATGGGTTGCTTTGTGAATGCCAGACACCCTTCCAACAATTTCCTGAATAGAAACCTCATTAGATCCACACAAGACCTTAAAAGGATCCCTTAAAGGATCTGAGAAGTTGAAGAAATGACTCAAGACCCCAATCTAGATGTTGGAAGCTCTAAACCAAACAGATGCTGACCTTGAGTCTTGATCCTTCTGTCTCCCCCTCCTAAATGTTGGGATCACAGACATGCTCTTCCATGTCCACCTTTGATTTTGGAAGTCTTCAAAAAATAGAAATGGGATGGAGAGATGGCTCAGCAGTTAAGAGCACTGGCTGTTCTTGCAGAACACTAGGGTTCAAATCCCAGCACCATCATGACAGCTAACAACTGTCTGTAACTCCAGTTCCAGGGGATCTAACACCCTCTTCTGTCCTCCGCAGGCAGTACATGACATGGGTGCATCTACATATGTGCAGGCAATACACTCATACACATAAAATAAAAATAAATAAAATAGGAAATTAATTTTAAAAAGAAAAATAGAAACTAACAGAGAACCAGAACGATACAGCCTTCCTATTGTGGCATAGCAGAAGCTCACTTGCTCTGATGGACCCACTTGAAGCAAATTGCCCCTTTGCATTGGGACTACCTAATGTCTTCATCATGCTGTGATGCTATAATGTCACTATTCCCTGAGCCAGGAAGTCAACTGCATGCTGTGACTTTGACTCTATATAACAGCCAGCACTCTGCCAACTACCCAGCCATGGACTTAACACCTCAAGGGGTCTCACAATCATTCTCAAATTCTGTCCTTCCCTTTATGTTTGCTGCTGGCCCTCCTACACAATGTTTAACTTCTTAACCACAGGGGCTGTTTTGGTTACCCTGAAACACACTTCCTCATCAATAGTCTAAATTCTTAATCGTCTCCTGCTGGGTTTTTTCTACAGTTTTCTTTTAAGAATCATAAAGTAGAGGCTGGAGAGAGGGCTCAGTGGTTAAAAGCACTGGCTGCTCTTGCAGAGGACCTGGGTTTGGGTTCCAGCACCCACATGGTATCTAACAACCATCTATAACTCCAGTTCCAGGGGACTGATGCCCTCTTCTGGCTTCTGCAGGCATTGCACAACACAGGCACACTTACATCCATGCAGGCAAGACACTCAAATGCATAAAACTTAATAAATAAACAAATCTTTTTTGTATCATAACATATTTATTTGGTTGGGCCTGGTAGTGCATGTCTGCAATCCCAGCACTGGGAATCCCAGCAAGAGGAAGACTGAAAGTTGGTGACCAGCTTGGTCTACATAGTGAGTTTCAGGTCAGCCAGACCTATAGAGTAAGATTCTATCTCAAAAATAAACAAAAAACACGTAAAACAAAAACAAATAAAATATTTATTATTTGACATTGTCTTAGTTTGTTTCTCCATTGCTGTGACAAAACATTCTGACCACTACCAACTTAGAGAGGAAAGGGTTAAGCTTACATATCCTGGGTCACAGTTCATCAGGGAGCCCAAGGTAGAAACTCAGGGCAGGAACCTGGAGGCAGGAGTTGGAGCACAGGCCATGGAGGAACACTGCTTACTGGCTTGCTCCCTTGGCCCCTGCTCAGCCTGCTTTCTTATACAACACAGGCCCACCTGCCCAGGGGTGGCACCACCCACAGTGGGCTGGGCCCTCCCACATCACTCATCAAGCAGGTGCCCCATGGACATGGCTACAGGCCAGTCCAGTGAAGGCAAGTCCCCAATTGAGGCTCCCACAACCAAGGTGTGTCAAGTTGACACTAAAGCTATCCAGCACAGACATCTATGTTAACTCATGATTTAAAAAAAAAAAACAAAACTATCTGAGTTGGGCATGGTGGCGCACGCCTTTTCCCAGTACTCTGGAGGCAGAAGTAGTTGGATCTCTATGAGATCCAGGTCAGCCTGGTCTACATAGTGAGTTTCAGGCCAGCTGGGGCTACAGGGAAACCCTGTCTCAAAAAGACAAAACAACTAAAAAAAAAAAAAAAAAAAAAAAAAAAAAAAAAAAAAAAAAAAAACCTATCTGGGTGGAATTATGGGGGGTATTTGAAGCATCATTATGAACCTATGGACTTTCACAGATCTGATATGTTTCAAATCATTATACTGATCCTTCTTCCCCGGTTCTCTCCTATGTGTTTTAGAAACAATGTCAGGCAACTTTAAAAATTCCCTTGTTTCTTGGAACTGGAAAGATGGCTCAACAGTTAAGAGCACTGGTTATTCTTACAGAGGACCCAGCTTTGATTCCTAGCACCCACATGGCAGAAAATTCCAGTTTCAGGGGAATTCGACACTTTCTTCTGACCTCTGTGGGGATTGCACAGGATGGGTACACTTACATACATGCTGGCAATACACTCATACACATAAAATTTTAAAAATTAAAATTCCCTTGTTTCTGGCAGAAGAAGTCCTGTCAGGTCCTGGTGGGTAGTGCTGTTTAGGAGGCAAGTGTCCATTGCTTTGTGATCTTCTATCCTTGAGTCATCTATGCTGGGCCTTGAGCCTGGTATGGGAGACTCTGTGATGAACAGGACAGTGTCTTGACCGGAGGTGGGCCAGGAGAAGGACTGAGTGGCCTAACATAGCCTCACAGAGAAGCTAAGACCTATCAGTAGGAAAATGCCAGTCTAGGGGCCAATCCAAGTTCCAGTGAGTACACCCTAAGGCCAGGACAGAATCAAGAGGGTCAGCAAGGAAAAGAGAGCAGGTGGGGTGAGTGCCAAGTGTGGCCAAAAGCATCCTCACTACCAGAAAGCAGTGAACCTCAAGTCATAGAACAGTCATACAAGGAAGCTAGGAAATACGATGCTTTTCTTGCCGGTTGTAGTTTGTGTTGAGTGAAGAACTGCAGGTTCTTTAGAATGACTTCTTCTGAATCATGCTAGTGACAACAAAGCTCATCAACAGCATGCGAACACTAACTGAAAAGAAACTAGATAATAGAAAGTATTTCTACTCAATGTGCCAAGAGATTCTTCGCCTTTCAAATGCTCTGCCACCTGATTTAAGAGCCAAGACACTACCTCAAGTCACTGTGGCGCGTAGGAGATGAGCAGGGCGGAATATGTGTTAGCTCAAAATATGGTTTGAAGCATTTTCTTTTAGACCTATGGCAAACTGTATGGGCAGCTTGCATGTGGTATGAATCCTTCCCTTTTTAAAAAATTTAATACCACTAACACTTGGAATGTTAGTATTCTAACATTCTGTAGTTCTGAGCCAGATAGCTTGAAATGCTGAATGGATTTGCAGCTATGAAGGAGTCCAAGAAGTATCTCCTTCATAAAGTTTCTCAATTGATGTAACTTTAAAGTTATAGAAAGTTTCAGAGCAATGCAAATTGTCACAGTACGTTCACCTTCAGCACCATCCTCACTTGCTCTGTTGATTTTGTCTCAACCTCATTCACATTTACATGATGGTGGTGCTGCTGCTGTTTTTATGAATAAACCATTTGGGAGTAAATCATATTGTTTCATTCGTAAATACTCCAATGTGCATGTCCTAAGACCATTTTCTTAAACAGATACAGTGCAAGTATTAATTGTGTGTGTGTGTGTGTGTGTGTGTGTGTGTGTGTGTGTGCGTGTGTGTGTGTGTGTTTGTGTGTAGGTCAGAGGACAACTTTCAGGAGTCAGTTCTGTCCATCCACCATATAGGTTCCAAGGATTGAACTCAGGTCATCAGGCTTGGTGACAGGCATCTTTACCAGGAGCCATCTCAACACTAATGAACACTTCTGTTGCTCCAGGACCTCCACAGGAGGGTATGATACATTCATTTGTCATGTCTGTTTACTGCCCTGTAATCTGAAGTCTCTTTGTCTTTGATGGTCTTCTACACAAGGACAATAAATACTGTCAGATGTGCCTTATCTGGGCCCAAGATTTCTTTATGATTACATTCAGACTGAGTTTTTAGAAGAAACAAAGTGGGAAGTCCTTAACAAATCCTGACTGGAGGCTCATAAACTTACTTTGTCCTATTTGGGGGTGCTTATTTGGTTAAAGTGGTGTCTGGGGTTTTCCCATTAGGAAGTCTGTTATTCGTTTACTTTAAATAGCATGTCATTTATGAGAAGACACTCAGAGACTATGGAAATGAATTTTTTCACCCACTAGTTTCAGTATCCATTCACAATCCTTGCCATGATGGTTATAAAACAGTCAATAAAGCATGTATTTGAGTCTTCTCTTTTCCAAAGATGGCAATTTTTCTTCCCAGATCAGCCCACCATCTAAAAATGCTTTGAAAAGTAAGAATATTTCTTACAACAGAATGGCCTGAGCTGTGGTTCTGTGGAAATCAAACCCGAAGTATTCAGATCTGGAGTCAAGTATGATCGTGCAAGTTTATAATCCAGCTCTCAGGATACTGAGATAGGAAGATTACAGAAAATTTGAGGCCAGTCTGAGCTATATAGTTACTTCCAGGCTGACCTTAGAAGTGTAGCAATGCCCTGTCTCAAGACAGCTAAGTTGGTAAAGGGCTTGCTACACAAGCATAAGGACCTGAGTTCAAATCCCCAGCACCCACATAAATAAAACAGGTATGATGGTGCATGCCTGTAATCCCAGAGACGGAGACAGGAAAATCCCTGGCCAGCTGTCCTAAGCAAAATGCTGAGCCCCAGGTTCTCAAAATAGGTGGAGAGTGATTAAGGAAAGCACGCACTGTCATCTTCTGACCTCCACATGTACATGTACACATTGTTGATGCACACACACACACACACACACACACACACACACACACCAGATTGGGTCTGCAGAGGTTTAAATTACACAAGATTGATATGCTCAGTTGCTCCAGAAGAATGGAACTGGCACTACTGTTGACACTTTTACAGATTCTTAAACACAAGACCAGTCCACGTAAAGCTGTCCCTGCTGTCCACTCACAGAACACTCTTTTCTCTGAATAGTACAGACAAATAATAATACTATTAAAAGGAAAAACTTGTTTCTGGAAACCTTACTTTCTCAGAATAGATTTCTTGGAAGACCTTTATTGACCCAGAAGTTTCCTGCTGCTGAGGCGGAGGCCTTGTCCGTTTGTGGTCCCGAGCCTTTGTCAACCTTAGCTGAACAGGTGTACTGTTATCATTCCTCTTGAACTAGACACTCCCAGAGCCCTAGGGAGTCCACGCTGGTGTCAGGGCTTAGCTAAAAGGCAGCTGCTGCAGGTATGCAGCAGTCCTGTGTGTGGACGTTCTCACCTCATGGTGCTGGACACTGTTCACCTCATTTAATCTTCATCACAGACCCAGAACACAAGTGTAACCAAGATCCTCATTTTGCAGCTAATGACAGTTGCTTTCAGGGTTGCTGGTGATCAACTTGCCTAAAGTTCCAGCAATTTAATGTAGTGAAGCCTGCATTGGAAGCCAGTCTGAGTTCACAGCCTGCATTCTGGATGTTAAACTTATCTGAAACAGACACTTTGACTGCTCTTGACAGAGTGAGCTCAGTAATGTGCCTATGGTAAGGTCAAAGCACGTACTAGTCAGGCTCAGTCTAATCCTGCACTTGACCCAGAGAGTGACTGTGACCCTTAAAATTTTGCACCCCAGGCTTTTTGGTTACTTCCAGCTCTGGCTCCCTAACCACTCAATTTGGAACTCACACATCATCTTTGGGACTAGCAGGAAGGGAGAGATTTCACAGTGGGTTAGGGCTGTGTTTGTTTGCTGTCCTAGATAGATATCAAGTTTAACAACGTACTTTGCTAGCTGGGGCACTGTGCTGCATACCTGTTGTGCTGGATAGCTTTAGTGTCAACTTGACATACCTGGGTTGAGGGAGCCTCAACTGGGGAATTGCCTTCATTGGACTGGCCCACTAGCAGGAAGGGAGAGATTTCACAGTGGGTTAGGGCTGTGTTTGTTTGCTGTCCTAGATAGATATCAAGTTTAACAACGTACTTTGCTAGCTGGGGCACTGTGCTGCATACCTGTTGTGCTGGATAGCTTTAGTGTCAACTTGACATACCTGGGTTGAGGGAGCCTCAACTGGGGAATTGCCTTCATTGGACTGGCCCGTGGCCATGTCCATGGGTCACCTTCTTGATTTTTGAGTGATGTGGGGGGGCCCAGCCCCCTGTGGGTG
>NW_008352394.1:1126626-1132785 GCF_000622305.1 Nannospalax galili | reverse complement strand
TTCCTCCATGGCCTGTGCTCCAGCTCCTGTCTCCAGGTTTCTGCCCTGAGTTTCTACCTTGGGCTCCCTGATGAACTGTGACCCAGGAAATATAAGATAAATAAACCCTTTCCTCCCCAAGTTGGTAGTGGTCAGAGTGTTTCATCACAGCAATGAAGAAACAAACTAGGACATCTGTAAACCCAGCACTCGGGGGCCTGAAGTAGAAGGATTGCCAGGAGTTCAAGGCTACTTTGGGATAAGTACCATGCCAGCCAAGATATTCATCCTGGATCCCATTCACTTCTAGCACAGCAAAGCATCCTGAGGGGGCAACAGACACTGGGTGGGTGCAGTCCCTGCCCTCTGTAGCTCTCTAGCTCACAGTTCAAAGCATTCATCCCCATTGGACTCAGGAAGGCCAGCAAGTACTTGTGCCTTGACTAAACATTGGAGGTCGAAGATTTCAAAGTGCACAGATGGATTAGACTGTGCTTCCCTGGCAACGCATTTGTTTCCTGATTTTCTTTATCTTTGCTCATTTGCCATGCTATGTGTGGCTTGCTTTCCAGAGTGAGCACTTTGGATACTAGGTCAATAGTATTTCCTTTAGGCTTAATTTCTTTGTGGAGTTTAAATAGGCGTCAGAGGCACGGGCTCAAATTTCGACTTTGCCACTTGTTTGTTGGGCTCCTGGGAAACTCACTTTGTCTCCTTGAACTGGCTAGTACTGCCTTGAAGCAGGAAAGGAAACAACGCAAGAACCTGATGGCACACGGCGTCCTCAGCATATGTTCCTTCTCTCCTCTTCCTAATTACTCTGTCCTTGCCACCAAAATCATCTTCTCGGAATCCTCGCTGAAGTGACGGTCAATGGCACAGTTGGGTGTCACTAGCTGCCAGAGACTTTGCTGCCATGAGCTCTCTGCAGCCACACTTGGGACCTGGTGGTAGAGGGTAACATCAAAAAGAAAAAATAAATAAATAAAAGTTAATGTTATAAGAAATCAAGTTCTGAAGAATTTCCAATTTTGAATATATTTTTTTCTTATTAAAATTATTTATGTATGTATTTGTTTGTTTGTTGATTGGTGTCGAGGTTGAGCTCAGGGTGCACATGTGCTAACACACTCTCTACTGCTCCGACGCATCTCCATCCCCAAATGCACAGCTTCTCTTCTTTTGGATGATCTAAATAATTTAAACAGGTTAATCGTTTCACTAGGTTAAGCAATTTATAAGCCATATGGGATTTTTTTTTTTTTTTTTTGAGACATGTTCTCACTATGCAGCCCAGGCTAGTCTTGAAATTATGATCTTCCTGCCTCAGCCTGTCAAATGTAGATATCATACCTGGCACATTTTTATTTATTTTTCGTATCAGGTCTAAGAGCTTTTTGAGTACAGGCTCCAGATTATAGATGATTTCAACTTACAGTTTCTCTGGATATGACCATTTGGGGTTTGTTAGGGTCATAGTTATGTGTGCAACTTCCTCATGTTGCAATTTTTCCTGGCATGGGGGGGGGTCTGGCTGTGTACCCCAGGTTAACCTTAAATCCACAATCCTCTCATGAACTGCATCTTGTCCAGCTTACTACATCTTTAACCAAACTGTACATTTCCCTCTGTTGCATGAAGAGACACTCTCAAATACCCCTGCACTGTGTCTATGGCCAATGGGCAGAAAACACACTGAGTTATGGTCACTATGTAGACCAGGCTGGCCTTGAACTCACAGAGATCCACCCACCTCTGCCTCCTGAGTGCTGGGATTAAAGGCGTGTACCACCACGCCCTGCCCTCATTTATTATTTTTATTTTACTGTATGAGTGTATTGCCTGCAGGTGTGTAAATGCAGTGCCCTTGGAGCTCAGAAGAAGGTGCTGGATTCCCCTGGAACTGGAGTTATGAATGGTTGTTAGCTGCCATGTGGGTGCTGGGAATCAAACCCAGGTCCTCTGGAAGAACAGCAAGAGCTTTGAATTGCTGAACCATCTCTCCAGTCCTGGATTTTAGATTTTTAAGTAATCGAGAAATAATTTAAAGGAAGAATACTTCATTATTTTTAATTTATTTTTAAGGGTTTCTTTAACGTGGCATCTTCATACTTGCTGTCATGCTGTGTCCTCAGTGGCCCACTCCTCCACTGTCCCTCCTCGTCCCTCCTCCCTCCAGCCGAACCCCATTCTTCTTCCAGTTAGTTCTCCCTTCTATATTCCGATTACATGGAGGGAAGAATATTTTATGACACAGGAAAATGACATGATATTCAAATTCCAAGCTGGGTGTGGTGGCACATACTTGTGATCTCAGCCCTCCAGGCAGAGGCAGGAAGATTGTTGCAAGTTCAAGGCCAGCATGGTCTAACGAGTTCTAGATTAGCCAAGACTATGTAATAAGGGTATCTCAAAAAAAGACAAAAAGTCAGGATAGGAAGATGGCCACAGTGGGTACTTGCTGCCAAGGTGAGGATCTGAGTTTGATCCTGGAAACCCATGGTGGAAAGTGAAGACCAACACCTAGAAATTGTCTTCCAGCTCCACACAGGTATTGTGGTACTTGCACGCCCTTGCACACACATAATAATAATTATTTTAAATTCAAATTTTAGTTTCCTGAAATGATTTGGATGGAACATAAGCATGTTTATGTGTTGTCTATGACTGACTGCTTTATTATAACTACTGACTCAATGGCTGACATTCTTGTGCTTAGCTTTTTTAAAAAAATTTTATTTATTATTTTTATTTTATGTGTATGTGTTGCAAGAACAACCAGTGTTCTTAACCACTGAGCCATCTCTCCAGCCCTGTGCTTAGCTATGAAACGCTGCAGTCCTGGGGCTGGGATGTAGTGCAGTGGTAGAGCACTTGGGCAGCAGGCATAAGGCCCTGGGTTCAATCCCCTGTCTCAAAAAGACCAAATAATAATAATAATAATAAATAAAATTTTTTAAAAGATCTAAAACCCATTCTTAGTTCTTAGGCCATATAAAAACAGGCAATGGGTTCAATTTGGCTTTTAACTATAGTTTGACGAGTTAAGAGGGAAAGCCAGGATTTGAGCCTATAAGCAATAATATAGTCTGTAAGAGGAAATAAAATATGCCAATCTGCCACTCATGAAAATCCCCCTCCAGAAATAGCTTCTATGGCTAGTTATTTCATGCACTTGCCCACTGTTTTGTAGTATTAAATTTTGTAATTCTAGTTTTTCATTAATGAGAAGCTGTACAATAATGATAATTAGACACACAGTTGCTCATTTTAAACATACTGGGAAGAAACCCCTCGTTTGAAACTCTACAGCTAATCTTCCCTAAATAAGGAATAATCCTATTATGAAGTAAGCAGTTGGTCTCCTAGTGTGCCTGCGCCACATCTCTACAATCCTGTACTTTGGATTTTGAAATCCTCTGTCTGCAGCAGGGGGGCAGTAAAAGTCTTTGCAATGGCCAGGCCTGCACTTGATTCTCCTTGCCCCTTTTATTGTCTTTCCCATACCTCGGTTTCTCCAGGGGGAATCTAAAACTGTGCATATTGTACCCACCACGTGCCTGATGGGACCTAACCCTGCGCCACACCACCAGCTTAGTCCCCAGCACCATCCACAGGAAAGAGCCGGTTTTGCAAAGGACCACACAGAAAGTGACATTTCTCATTTGTGCATTATGAAAGATTTCTCCCTAGGAGTGGGGATGAGAAGCCCAAGCAGGGCATCCCTGGAAAGAGGAAGGAGGTGGGTGTGACTAAAAAGAGGCCTCCCCAGCCGCCCTCCCGCCCCACCCGCCCCACCCCCACTTTATTGCAAAGTTTCCAAACTGAGGCAAGTGCCCAGGGCTCACACAGCAGGTAGCCTTCTGACATAGCAGAGGCTGAGCTCTTCTCTCCCAGGCAGGAGAACCTCCAGGTCAGACAAGAACCTCCAGGTCACAGCAGGGACAGGATTCCCAGACCAGTGGCAGCGAAATGGACCTAGAGCTGAGGCCAGCAGCCCCCGGACCCGATGGCCACAACAACGCAGCCTTCCAGGTGAGCAGGGCTGGAAAAACCTGGCTTTCTTCAGGTCTGGCAAGGTTCTTAACCAGAGCAGTGGGATTGCCGGGCCACAGGCAAGATTAATTCTTTAAATGGACACGTTTATCGTGTATTATTTTTCCGTCTTGGGCTCTTCTGGGTTGACAAACCTGAAAAGTCTCTTTCTAGGTCCTGTGTTGATCTTGCTTTGTCGCTCAGAAACAAGCTGCCTTCCTCACGTTTTCTGCCCCTCCGCTCACAGCCCATGCCAGCACTGACCTTCAGGCTCCTTCTAAACCTGGAAGTAAAGAGCAGGGTCCACAGATCCAGATGGAGGTGTCAGAGCCCCGATGGGTTCTCAGTCCCTGTGGAATGTGGCCAGAGGAACCTGCCTACTTTTGCAAACCTGTGTGTCCTCAGCCAAAGCTACTGAGTAATTAATACTTCTAGTCCCTGGGCTGGGTGCCACAGGTGGCCCCAGAGAGAGGCCTGTCAGTGACAGCAGGCCACTAATACCCTACCCTGCCTGGGTGGGTGAACTGGGGAGAGGGAGGGTCTGTGAACCTGGATTTGAGTTGCTCCTAGATGTGTTGTCCTTCCTCACTTAGAAAACAGCATGAGAGCTTTAGAAAAATACCAAAGTCCACATGCAAGGGGCTCAGCAACCCTTGTGCTTTCTGGGCCCTAGATGGGCAGAACACAACTTTTAAATGTTAACAAAAGAAGAAAGTACTAGGGCTTCACATGAGCCCTGACTCTTCCACCCACAAGTTACTGTAACTTCCCTGAGCCCCAGGTTGATTGTGTATTAGTTGCAGTGATGCCTGAGCTGTGAGAATTAAACTGATAAAAGACAAGTTAATGGGAAGAAAAGAGATGCAATTTTTTAAAAACTGTATTTATTATTTTTATTTTGTGTATGAGTATATTGCCCACATGTATGTAAGTGCACTTGTGTCATGCAATGCCCATAGAGGTCAAAAGAGGCTCCTGTGTCATGCAGTGCCCATAGAGGTCAAAAGAGGGTGTTGAGTCCCCTGGAACTGGAGTTACTGGCTGTTCTTAGCCTCCATGTGGGTGCTGGGAATTGAACCCGGGTCCTCTACAAGAACAACCAGGGCTCTTAACCGCTGAACCATCTCTCCAGCCGGGCATGCAATTTTTATTCATATTTTAAATTTCACATGTATAGGGTCTCCCAGAAAAGAAGTGAAAAGTCCACAGGCGTAGTTAGAGTCCAGAGCTTGTGCACTGTTTACCACAATGTGGATGAGAGCATAGGAAAAAAGGCTTTAGAGTCTATAAATTATGAGGGGCTGATGTTTGTTTATGCAGATTTATCCCAGAACCTGGTGATAAGGCCCTTCTCTGCCTTGAGTGACCCCAAGGGAGAGAAACCTATGAGCTGCTTTAAGAGGACAAGGAGGCCAAAGCTCTGGGCTTTCTCTTCTGTGCCTTCAGTTCAACATATTTTTAGGTGACACTGGCATATTTTGAAGGTGGCGTATCCAGACGTCCTTCGTAAGCATTGGGGGGGCAGGGGGAGGGGGTTAAACATGGGACCATCACTCAGAAGAATGGGAAGGTCGGCAAGGGACAGAGTTAAAGTAGAGTTCGCAGTGATTTGGATGAAAGAAAGGGCGTCTGCAGCAGGTCTGTGTCACCAGGACCTGACTATTCACAGACAGGAGTGTACAGTAGAGACTCTGTTTTATTCTATCAAAACAGACCATCCCTGGATTCCAGGGTTCTTAGTGGGGCACCCTAAGCCCAGTGGTCTACCATAACACTGACATCATCCCTGGCAAGCAGAGGCTCAGTTATTTCTTCCAAAGCTTGTTTTTCCACAAGAGTTTCTGGAGACCCATATTTACTCAGCAGAATCATTAACTGTCCCCTAGATATAGCCAGAGCTAAGAGGGGAGACCAATTCAAGCAGGCAGCCCAGCCCTTGTCCCCAAGAAACAAAGCACTTACAGAAAGATGTGATGGGGAAAAGTACCTTGAAAATCAGCATGGAATTGGAGCTGAGCTTACTGGGGCACGCTGACAGTGCCACAGAGGGAGTGAGAACTTCGAAGGGCTTCCAGGTGAGCAGAAAGAGAGGGTCAATGGAGCATTCAGGCAAAGACAGCGATCTATGCACAGACCTCCCCCCCC
>NW_008352394.1:1122812-1126162 GCF_000622305.1 Nannospalax galili | reverse complement strand
GCTCCTGATGCCAGGGCAGTGAGAAGTGAATGTTTCCAGGTTGGGATATCAAACTGGAAGAGATTCCTTTTGTTTAGATAGGACATCTGGAAGTAAAGGAAGAGAATGAGCTCCATTTGAGGCCTGTCGGTTGGGAATCCAGGTGTCTCAATCAAGGTGTAGATGCAGTAGGAAGCTTATGTCCTTCTTCCATTTGCCTTACTGTCTACAAATAGCCACTGAGGCAAAACAATTTTCTATAACTGACCTTTACTGGAGATTCAAGTCAATGGGTGAGGGGGCGGTTACATGACAACAGGGGAGCAAGTATCTCATCTTTAACATTCCTATGACTATCCCACCATGATCAATATGTAGTTGGACATGCACAACCCAGATTTCTCTGCTCCCTCCACGTCACTCCTAATTTACTATTGAATCTAATGCATAGAATTGGATACAAGTATCAGAGTGATTGTTTCTCCTCATACCTACCTATGAATAATTCATTGAAAAAATGTTCAAACAAGCTCATTTTCCTCATAGCTTTTAATTTTTGGATGTTTTCTGTCACATGCCTCCTTACACTACTTCATACACTTCTATAGACACATGGTTTTCCAAGGCTCTGGCATAAAATTAAGGTGTATACCTCTGGGACCCTGAGGATTTCTGAGAGATGGACTTTTATTTGGCTTGAGAGTGAGGATACAGAACCAATGTAAGAACTGAATCAGTCAAGGTGCCATGAAATATTTGTGGGCATTCTTGACATGTCCCATTTCTATGGGACTATTCCATGTCAACAAATTTTTGTAGTCATTTTTTGAAGCACGGTCTCCCTGTGGCCCCAGCTGTCCTGGAACTCACTATGTAGACCAGGCTGTCCTTGAACTCACAGAGATCCACCTGCCTCTGCCTCCTGAGTGCTGGGATTAAAGGCATGTGCCACCACGCCCGATGAAAATATAGACTTTTATTGTGAAATATATAGAAAAATCTGTAAAACCAAATATACATCTTTCTACAAGTGGACAGCCACCCAGATGAAGGAGCAGAGGCTGCCATCCTTATAGCACAGCCCCACACAGAGCTGACCAAGGGTTAGCGCTGCCCCAGCCTGCTTGTGTGCCTTGACTTCTTCCACGCAGCATTTGTACTGTTCTTGTTTTTCAATCATGTGTATTTGTGTCTGAGTGGGGGGGTGTACATGTGAGTGAAGGCGACCATGGAGATCCAAGGCATTAAATCGCCCTGGAGCTGGAGTTATAGAAAATTGTGAGCTGCACAAAGTGGGCGCTGGGAATCGAAATCAAGTCCTCAGGTCCTCTGCAAGAGCAGTATGTGCTCTTAACTTCTGAGCCGTGTCTCCAGCCCCTCTTGTACTGTTTTAGACCTCTACTACACAAAATGCATTCTTTACCTATCTTACATCCTACATGTCCAGGCATAGTGGCACAAACCTTTAATTCCAGCACTCAGGAGGGCAGAGGCAGGTTAATCTCTGTGAGTTCCAGGCCAGCCTAGTCTACACCTGAGTTCTAGAGCAGTCAGGGCTACATAATGAGACTCTGTCTCCAAAAAAAAAAAGGAAAGAAAAAAAAAATGACCTACATAGAATCACGTAGGGTGAATGATTTGTTACTGACTTCTTTTGCTGAATTATCTGAGATCCAGTCATGGCATTGCAAACAGCTATTCTGTTCACCCAACTGCATTGACATTAGTTCTCTGCCCCATAAATAGTCCACAATTAATTCATTTTACTGTTAATGGGCACAGGAGTTATCACATTGGGGCTGTTTTTGGCTTTGGGTGGGGGGGATTTGTTGTTTTGCGTTTTTGTTTTTTTAGCTTCTGAAAAAGCACACTTGCATATGCCCCCTGAGTACCTGGAATAATTTACTTTAGGTTGTGCTTAGGGTGAAATTGCTGGGTCATTGAAATATGTATAGACTTGTGTGTGTGTATGTGTGTGTGTGTGAGAGAGAGAAAGAGAGAGAGAGAGAGAGAGAGAGAGAGAGAGAGTAGGGCAAGATCTCTTTAGCACAGACTAGCTTCCAACTCTCTATATAGCTGAGGACAACCTAGAACTTGTGATCCTCCTGCCACTACCTCCCAAGTGCTGAGATGACAGGTGTGTGTGCAAAAATACCTGGTTTATGTGTTGCTAGGGCTCAAACTGAGGGCTTTTTGCATGCTAAGCAAGCACTCTACCAATGAAGCCACGTCCTAGCCCAGACGCTTTCAAGTTTTTCTAAGAATGCCAAACTGGTTCCTATATAATTGTGCCAATTTACACATCCATCAGTGGGGTATGAGTGCTTGTTTCTCCTCCACATCTTCACGGATTTTCAATTGGGTTTGTAAGTTCGGCCATTCTGGTGGGTGTGTAGCAATACAATTATACAATTATGCAATTATCAACACAGTGCATCAGACGACTTTGTTATTGTACAGATATCGTCTTTCACACAAAGCTAAACAGTACAGGCCAGCCACCAGACATGGCCTCTGAATACATCCAAGAGATGAGGTAAGCAAAACGTACACAAGTTGCTGCCAGTATAAAATGGCATCTGTAGTACAGTAAGCCTTTCTCTCCAACTAGAAAGAACACACTCTTAAAATAACAACAAAAAAGTGTACCATAGTGGCCAGTAAGAGGGCTCAGTGGGTAAAGGCACCTTCTGCCAAGCCAGATGAGCCCAGTTCCATCCCTGGGACCTATATGGAGGAAGGAGAGACAGACTCCCACAAGTTGCCCTCTGACCTCCACACATACACCGTGGACACACTCTAAATAAATAAATATAATATTTTTTTAAAAAAAAGAAATGTAAGGCCGGGCATGGTGGTGTATGCCTTTAATCCCAGCACCTGGGAGGCAGAGGCAGGTGGATCTCTATGAGGTCAAAACCAGCCTGGTCTATCGAGCAAGTTTCAGGCCAGCTGGGGCTACGGGGAGACCCTGTCTCAAAAACCCCAAAACCAAACCAAACAAAACGAAACAAAACCAACAACTTTGCCTGAACTTTCACCTTTAGGAATATGAGCTTTGTGTGAACTCCCCACGGTCCGTCATCTCTGGATTCTTCCCCATCACCTTTAAATTTGAAAAACAGTTTCTTTATTCCAAAAAGCCTCCCAAATATGGAAGCCAGCCTTCCTGCCTTCCTGCCTTCCTGCCTTCCTTCCTTCCTTCCTTCCCTCCCTCCCTCCTTCCCTCCTTCCTTTCTTCCCTCCTTCCTTCCTTCCTCTGTGCTGAATCTGAGTTCAGTGGCTTCCCAGAAAAATGCCTTGGCAGGAGTTTGAGTATAATCTTTAATTTTCATTTATTGGACTGGGATACATGTTCACCTCTCTATTCC
>NW_008352394.1:1114969-1122741 GCF_000622305.1 Nannospalax galili | reverse complement strand
AAATAAAATATTTTTTAAAAACTTCAAGTACCTTTTTTACCCTTTTTTGAGGTTCAGAATCCCATCCTATACTTCATATAATTTTGGTTCATACTGATTATTTTTGCCCTCACTATTGCAGATCTTATTCTTCAGATTTTCTAAAATTAAATAATAATTCTACATCTTTTAGGTGCTATTTAGCTCATGTGTTTTTCCAAACATTTTATTCTGGTGAGATCTCAAATTTTCATATGTAATAGCTTTGGATTTATAAGCTAATGGCACATGAATATCATAAACATTCTCCATCTCAGAAACAAATTTCATTCTAGTGTGCAGAGAGTAAACACAGCTGACTGGAGACAATGATTTTAATTACGACTTCTTTTCTTTGTGCCGGGACATCCATTAATCACTGCAGCAGTGCTTATTAGCCCATAAAGACCCTGAACATAGTTTTCCAAAACCCAATTTTCCCCTTTATTTTCCCTTCCCTCCCCTCCCTCCTTCCTCCCTCCCTCTCTCCCTCCCTCCCTCCTTCCTTCCTTCCTTTCCTTCTTCCTCTCTCTCTCAACTTTCCTCCTCCTGGTACATAGTATCAGCCTTGCCACAGGTGACCCTCAGCTTGCTCTGAACTCAGGAGAGGTGATACTTGTCTATAATCCCCACACTCAGGAGGCTGGGGCAGGAGAATCATCAAGTTTGAGGCTAGCCTGAACTAGTATAGTTCAAGGATAGAATCCTCCCCTAACATGTATAAGGGTCTGAGTTCCATATCCAGCACCACAAACAACAGAACAGATACAGTCAGTTGGGTGGAACCTACTTAGGCAAGTTTGGGGGCAGGAAATGAGCCGCTACTCTACACAAAAACAGAAGACAGGCTAAATGACTCAAAGAATGGGCTGGCGAGCCAGCCAGGCAGGTTTGGAGATCCTGCTTGGTAGAGATCAGCTGAGGAGGTCATGTAAGTATAAGCCCCATCAGGGATGAAAATTGTGGAAAGCAGGCATGGACTCCCAGAGGCAAACAGGTTCTGTGGTCAGAAGGAACTGCAGAGTGCTGCCTGGGGGCCCCACAGCCACATGCAGATTGTTCACTAGTTCTCCTGGAACTCAGGACGGGTTTGACAGGAGCTGCCTGGAAATCTCTCCACAGTGACTTAAAAGACAGAAAACACACAACAATAGCTTGCTTGTGTAAAGGAAGGGTTTTTACTAATTTTTTTATTTATTCTTTGACAGTTTCATACATATACACAATGTCTCTTGATCACATCCCATCCCCACCGCGTCCTTCCTCCCCCCTCCATTTCATCATCTTCATGCCCTTATTTCTTTGTAAAGGAAGTGTTTAAAATGTGTACTCTACTCTGCTGAAATTCACTGTGCCTGTGCCTAACTCTAGGGAGAGAACCTGAGTGGTAACTATCACCAAAGTCGCTTACATGGCACCCCATAAGACAAGGAGTTAGGTGTTAGTCTTTTCTCTGTTCAAACACTCCTGAAGTGGTTACCTTTGAAGGAGGAGCCACTTATTCAGGAGTTAAGGCCTCAGGAAGAAAGGACAGGTTGTTCAGTTTGTGGCCACACAACTGTTCACCATTACCTTCAACATTCTCGTTTGGTTTTGTTTGGTTGAGACAGTCTCTCTGTAGCCCCAGCTGACCTGGAACTCACTATGTAGATAGACCAGGCTGGCCTCCATCTCACAAAGATCTGCCTGCCTCTGCCTCCTGAGTGCTAGGATTAAAGGCATGCACCACCGCACCTGGCCCCTCCTAAAACTTTCTTTTTATTTCTGTAAGTTTCACAATAGTACCCTCACATTTCCCATTTTATTTCTATTTTCTCTCTCTCTCTTTTTTCCTTTGTCTATTAAAGATTTGTCAGTTTTGTCCTTTTCAAAATACCAACTTTTGGTTTTATTGATTTAGTCTATTTTTCTGGTTTCTGTTTCATTTATTTCTAACCTTGTTTCATATGGGTTTGCTTTGAAAGCATGCATCGAGTTGAACCCAGGACTTTGCATGTGCTAGGTGGATACCATGGCAGCCACACTCCAGCCCTCCATCCTAATCGTCACTGTCCTTGCACTGGATTTAGTTTGCCACTTTTTTTCTAGCTTCTGACAGTGAAAGGTTAGGTTATTGATTGAAGATCTTTTCCTTTGTTGATACAAGCAATTATAAACTCTGAATTTCCCCCTAAGTGCTCCTTTAACTGCATCTCATAAATTTTTGTATTGTACATTTTTTTTTTGAGACAAGATCTGATGGCCCGGGTATGGAACTTGCTGAGCAGCTAAGTGTGACCTTGAGCTTCTGTTCCTTCCTGACCCGAACCCCACACTCCACTGCTCCACCCTATCATGGGAAGTGCTGGAATTCCATGTCTGTGCTGCTACACCCAATTTGTGAGGTGCTGGAGAGCTTCAAGCCTCCTAGGGAAGCATTCTACCAACTGAGGTACATCCCCAGCCCTCTAAATCTCTTTACTATACTTGGGATATCTGTCTCATACTGTCCTCTAGGTTTTTTGTTGTTGTTTTTTTTTTTTTTAACATGATTCCCTTTGGCTTTCTGTACACATTTAAAACAGATAATATAATGTGTTTGTCAACTAAGTTCAGCATCTAGGCTTCTGAACCGGCAATTTCTGTCACTGTTTTTTTCTTTTTGTGTGATCCACCACATCTACTTGTGTTATGTCTCTCCTAAGTTTTTAGTGAAAATTGAATTTTTAAAAATATAATGTGGCAGCTTTGAAAAACAGATTATTCACTCTTTACTATTTTGTTTTTGTTTTTTGTTTTGTTTGGTCTTACATGTTTGTTGTTTTATTTTGTTTTGTCTTTATTTTGAGGCTAGGGTTTACTACGTAGTCCTAGCCAGCCTGGAACTCCTGAAGATCAGGCTAGCCTTGAGCTTGCAGTGATCCTCCTGCTTCAGCCTGGTTTATGGTTTTTTTAGTTATTGTCATTTGTTTGATGACTTAACTAAATTAATTCTTTGTCACCAGTATTCTTTGTCTTGTGTTACATGTGATATTAGAGAAGTTCCTGGAGTTTTTCAAATCCCTAGGGCTGGAGGATTTGCCTAGTCTTTATAATGCTCTAGTTTCAATTTACAGCAGAGGGTCTGGGCCATATTAGCACTCACAAACACACATCAACAACAACAACAAAACTTTCAGATTCCTTTTTGGACAGTCATTCCCCAGATTTTCTAATATATTGCTGCTCAGTTTCTGCTTTCTCCCTTGTCCAGTGCTTCTGCAAGCTGCCCGTGTTAAACCATCACCCTATGAGAATGGAACTTGATGAACCTAAGCCAGATTCGGTAGGCAAGCTTCATGAGGAGGAGCTTCTAGGAAACTTCAAGACTGATTAAATGCTGGTGGTCTGGGGGGAGCTGGACTTTGAGAGTGATTCAGAGCATTTTAGCCTCCATGGCTGCCAAGCCTCCTGCTTTCTTTAGGGTTCAAGTATGTTGTTACAAGACCATCCTGTGTCTGGGGAGAGAAGAGAACTGGGATACCATAATACACTACAGAGCTAGCTAGCTGTGCTGAGAGCCTGTCATTTCACTTGGTAAACACTCTTGGGGTTGCTATAAACCTTTGTTCTTTTTCTAGCGTTCTGAAGACATGATTTTGGCAGTTTTGCCAGTGGGCACAGTATAGGCTGGAATGCATTGAACAATCAAGCAGCAGAGAGGGGCTGAAGCTCCAAGTCTTGCAGCCATCACTGTTGCTTTTTAACAAAAGTAGAGAGAGAATTTCTTCATCTAAACGGTCACAGGAAATGGAAAAGAAGCTATTGAGTGAGATGCCCTCCTGGAGGCTTCTTTGGGGGTTTGGGGGAGTCCACATTTGGATTGTATGGGATAAGACCCAATTTACTATGCATCCCTGGAACTAGCTGAATTGACACATTGATGTCATGACAATCCCTTTTTTTTTAAATCAGCCTCAGGGCCAGCAACTGTAACTGACTCCTGCAAGCAGGTCCCCAGCCATAGGAGGGTAGACTACAGAGGAAGAATGCTCTGTCTGGTTAGGATAGAACCAAGACTAGTTCCCCAACTCTGGTTTTGTCATTTATAGATGATAGAACCTTCTCTCTACAATCTCTTAATTTAAAATGAGGGAAATAGTCCCTGCTAAACTGTCTCATCTAGACACTACTGATATTGAATGGAATCTGAATGTTAGCCGAACCATTCATTGCTTGTCAAACTGGAAGAGAAATCAAAGGCAAGAGTATCTGGAATTTTATACAGAAAGGATTCTTGTGAGCACAAACCCCAAGTCTCCAACATCCACAGAAGTTGGGAACTGAGATCACGGATATAGACAGACAGTGCAGCAGTTTTTACCCGAAGTCAGGACTCCAGGTCTTTGGAGACAGCTAATTCCACGGTGAGGCAATTGGACCCGAAAGGAAGAGAAAGGAAGACGGACTAAGGAAGCAAAGAGAGAAGAGGACCACGCACATGCCCAGAGGGAATAAATAGAACAGTTCTGTTAGGGAAGTTACTCTTGTGTGCACGTGTATTCCAGAACAGAGATGACCACCAGGAACCGTTGAGTCAGGAAGCAGGGGAATGTACCTGAAGGCCTCCCAACCTTCTCTCCAGTCTCCTGAGTCTATAAACTCAAACCTTTGTTTTTGTTTTGTTTTGCTTCCAAAGCCAAAGTGTTTGACAGTAAGTGTGACCTATTGATTCAACAGAAGTTTATTGAGCCTGACACTGTGCCAGGCACTGTGCTAGTAGCTACAAACAGAAAGCTACTGTTTGTTTAAAATCAAACAGTGGCAAACAATGCCACTCGGTGATACGAAATGCTGTTCCTGAGACAAAAGGTGACTTCACCATGTCTGGGAATCAGGGAATCACTGTTTCCACTTGTGCCAGATGAGCATTTTATATATGCTTCCATTCTTTTGTTCAGTCAACAAATTATGTTGCGCTATAGACCTTTGCAAGGAGGACGTTAAAGAACCTTGGTCTAGTTCATAAGGTGGACACACAGGATATTATTGCCTGAACTGTTTTTATGTCATATTTTATCTGGCGAAATCAGGTCCTGAATGGGCGAATAGGAGAAGCATGATCAAGGGACAGGGTAGAAAAGAGAGGCAGACAGACCAGCCCTCGGGAGGCAGAGGCAGGTGAATCTCTGTGTGATAGAGGCCAGCCTGGTCTACAGAGTGAGTTCCAGATGGGCTGGGGCTAAGGAGACCCTGTCAAGGAAAAAGAGGGGGGGAGAGAGAGAGAGAGAGAGAGAGAGAGAGAGAGAGAGAGAGAAGGGTTTGAATTCCTGGTCCCAAGAATTCAAACCCAGTAGCAGATTTAAAACTGAATTGATGTATCCTGTGAACTCAAGAACATTCTAGAATAAACTAGCCAGCCAAATGATAAGGAGATAGTACTAAAGTACTATATAAATTCCTTCATGAACATGATGCAAGGAATGTAGAACATACTACCAGAAAGCAGCCTGCTGATGTGAGGCAAAGCTCTTTACACCCTGGGAAAGTGTCGGCCACAGTCCAAAAGGAGCCAAGGCAGGCAAACCTGAGAACTATGGGCCCTAGATTATGCACTGTCCTCGCCTGCTGGACTTTGGAAAAATACCAAAGAACACAGCTGTGGAGCGGTCAAGTTGTCGCCTGATGGTCTCTACCTCTCGATCAGTGTCCCTCCCTTTCAACTTTATCATTTTCCACCTTTCTGAATCTTCAACCATTTCTAAATTGAAGTAACTGAATCCTGGGTTTCCTATTCACAAAAGTCTACTGTTTGGGGAGTATTTGCAAGGAGGAAGTTAATTAAAGAATCTTGGTTTAGTTTGTACTGTTAGGGAGCTTTGAAAAGAAAAAGTGTGTAGCTGAGTTCCTAGCCCATATAGCTAAAGCAGATGGGAGCAAAGCGTAGTGGCGTGGTGGACTGTAATCTACCCAGCACGGAGGGGGTGAGACACAGGTGTCAACACTGGCATCCCAGAAGCTGTCAAATGCTAGGCTTCCTGTTGGCCCACATTGCCACTTCCTCGTTCCCCAGCAAAATGTAGGCCTTCATGTCAGAGAAGAGAAAGAAGTTTCTGAGGGAGGTGAGCCAAGATAGCCCAAGTGAGGGGCGGGGCAGGAAATGCTGTCCTCAGTGCTCCAAGTACTGACTGTACCAAATGTGGCCTAGACCTTGGCTGGATATGACAAGTGGCCTCGCCAACAGGAAGACAGTGATAAACTTCTAAAAAAGGAAGCACCACAGACTGGAACACCAAAAGCCATACACTGTGTAAGGAAGGCAAAACGGAGGATGTTCAGGTAGAGCTGGGTCTCCAGCTGGATCCGCCCTTACCCCCGCCCTCAGGCAAGTTTCCTAACCTCTTTCCACCTAGTTCTTATCCCAAAATAGGTAAGTTAATGTCCCACATCACGGTACTATGGGGACAAGAAAGCCCCATGCCATGAGACCCTGGGGAACCATTGGGAAATGGACACAAAGCACCAGCACCCAGCGAACACTGGAACATCAACGATTAGTCACACCATGCACTTGGGTGTGCTGCTTTGATCCAGACCAAACCAAGTTAGGAAGCCAGGTATCAAGTCTGTCTCTTCTTGTATGAAACACTGAGGTCTGTGGCGAGGTCTGTGAAAGACACCACATGCAACTTCCCCTGTCCCGCACCCCTCCCCACAATGCTGGGGGTTGGATCCAGGGCCTCACGCAAGCGTTATAGCTGAGCTACATCCCTAACCTTTTTTTTTTCTTTTTATTTGAGACAGGATCTTGCTATGTTGCCACAATGGCCTTGAATTCACCCTGTAGCCCAAGCAGGCCTTGAATTTATTATCCTCCTGCATCAGCCCCTGAGCAGCTGGGATTGTAGGCCTGTGCCATCACACTCCATACACATGCAGCTTTGAATTGACATGTCAACATAATGTGAAGCCTCCAAATCTTTGGGTCCCTGGCAGCTGGGCACACTTGGCTCCCACCTGTGTCTCAGGGAATTTATGAAGTTACTATTCAGAGATTTGGGATCATTTCTATTTATTTCCTGCTTAGACAAATACTTTTTTTTTTTTTTTTTTTTTTTTTTTTTTTTTTTTTTTTTTTTTTTTTTTTTTTGTTTATTTTTTGAGACAGGGTCTTCCTGTAGCTCCACCTGCCTGGAAATGGCTAGGGAGACCACATTGGCCTCTATCTCACAGAGATCTACCTGCCTTTGCCTCTGTCTCCAGAGTGCTGGGATTAAAGGTATGTGCCACCAGGCCCAGCTATAGGAGTCTTTATGGTCCATCCTAGACTCTGGAAACCACAACAAGCTAGGCTCAGCCACCTGTGCTCAGTATGCCAATTAAGGAGGTAAATGGTGAAATGCAGAGAAAGGATATTATTCAATGTAGCCACATTGGGAAGGGGAACAAATATAGGTCAACCCCCAGTCCATCTTCTGTGTATTGACATGAGGTTTAGGTTTAAATAAAGGGCAAGAGGTATGCATAAGTAACCAGCCCTGGTCAGGGTAGGGTCCTACCTATCACTGACCCTTGGCCTGCCCTTTTCTCTGCTCTGGTCAGCCAAACCAGATGATTTGATAAATTGTCAGACCTATGTGAAATCTCTTCTTCCTCTGGCCTGCCTCAGGCTTCAGCCCTTCCCTGATCACAGGATGAGATTCCTGGGGAAATTTTAATTCTTTGGGGTCCATTATGTCAATAGTCTGACAGTGTCTTTCTTTAAAATATCTTCTCCTGCCAAGACAGTTATAAAC
>NW_008352394.1:1110345-1114914 GCF_000622305.1 Nannospalax galili | reverse complement strand
GAGGGAGGAGAGAGAGAGAGAGAGAGAGAGAGAGAGAGAGAGAGAGAGAGAGAGAGAGGTTTCCTGTTCTCAATTTTAGAAATAAACCATTTTCTGACCTGTCTAACCAAACTGCTTCCCAAACAGGTGTTGTTATATTCTTCATGTCTTTTGGCATGCTGTGTTATAAAACATATAAGATTCCTTAATCAAACTTTATCAGGAAGCTTAAAGGAAAAAAGACTTCTTATTATTGGCCTGGCGTGTGCAAGCTGAAAGCACTTTTATAAACAGCAACAACAAAAATTCGTTGGTGATCACTCTGCAGTCTGCGCTTTATATCCTTGTTTATTTTCTTTCTCACCTATAAGAACCAGTAGGTAAGACTATTTCCTGTTTCGTATATAAGCAGGTTATGTTGGAATTTCAGGTATAGCCAAGTTCATTCCAGCTAGCCTACAGAAGGAGCCTCTTGAGGAACGAGGGATGTAGCTCAGGTATAGAGCACTGGCCTAGAATGCACAAAGTCCTGGGTTTGATCTCCAGCACCACAAAAGAAGAAAGAAGAGGAAAAAGAGGAGGAAGGAGAGGAGGAAGAGGATTGGTGGGTGCCATTACTAATGCAGTGCTAGGTACCCACCTCTTTATGAGTGAAAGAGTTATACTTTTCCTCTTGGGTCTGGTTTTCCTGATAGAATTTTTTATGCCACACGTGCCCCTAGAGTGTCAATTCAGTGATAAATATATAGGGTGGCATCCTTTCTATTCTCAGGAGTAAGTAATTTATCAGTCTGTGCTGTGTGAGTGGTACCAGACAGAAGGTGCAGGTCACATGTCCGCCCAGGTGCACAGTCACCCTCCACCCCAACATGGAGTCCAAAGCTGCTTGTGAAATAAGACCTGAGGGCAAGGCACAGCCTAAGAAAATCGGTGTTTTACACAATGAGTAACATAGAGCAAGGCGTGGTATAATCTCAATAATTGCCCTGAGTTCACAACCAATCTTAGCTACATAGTGATCTTGAGGCCAGCCTGGGCTACATGAGACCCTAGCTCAGAAAGAGAGAGCCCGCACTTCAGCAGCATGCTAAAATTGGAATGATGTGTAGAGAATAACACCGCCCTGCACAAGGATGGCATGGAAATTCATGAAGCATTCCATGGTTTTCCTTAGTAGGTTTGAGAATATGCCCATATTTTCTGAACATGCTTTTTTATTGGTATATTCGAATGTCTACCCATAAGCATGAATCTTTGAAGCAGCTTGTACATTGCTAAACAGCAGAGCTGTCCATCACTGTGGTATGTATCTAGTACATGTTGCTAACTTGACAACAAGCCTGACTAGTCTGGGGATAAGGGTGTTGTGCTCACCACGCTATGACTGGAACTATGCTGTTGCATGTTTCCATGCAGCATGGGAATCAGCACTCATGAAAGCAGAAAGCCTACATGCTGATGCAAGCATGAGTCTTGTTTAGAGTCTCACTTTTTTTTTTTTTTTTTTTTATCTTTTTGAGACAGGGTCTCCCTATAGCCCCAGATGTCCTGGAACTCACTATGTAGACCAGATTGGCCTTGAACTCACAGAGATCCTCCTGCCTCTGCCTCCCATGTGCTGGGACAACAGGCGTGGGCCACCACACCCAGCTAGATTCTCACTTTTTAAAAGGACTGTTTGTTTAAGTGTGCACAGAGTTTTCTGTATTCTCAAATGCATTTATCTGGAGTATTCATACTTGCTTGAGTTTCTAAAGTCTCCGTGTAAAATAAAAGATTTTGTATATTATACATTATAACTAAAGATTTTTTTACATTTATTTTTTATTTAATCTTTATTTTTTTTTTTTATCTTTTTAAGATAGGATCTCCCTGTAGCCCCAGCTGGCCTGAAACTCACTGTGTAGACCAGGCTGGCCTTCAGCTCACAGAGCTCCACTTGCCTCTGCCTCCCAAGTGCTGGTATTAAAGGCATGTGCCACCACACCTGGCAACTTTTAAGAATATTTTTAACAAAAAGAATATCTTTGTTGATTCTTTGAGAATTTCATACATTTGATTATATTCAGTCCCCTCCCCCATCTCCTCTCAGATCCACCCCACCTTACTGTCCCCCCACCCTCGACTTCACATCCTCTATTATTTTTTTAAAGGCCTATCAAGTCTAATTTGTGTCCTCAAATGATCTTGGGTATGAGTCCATCCCCTAGAGCCTGATCAACCTACCCAGCAACACACCTTTAAAGAATACTGACTCTCTTTCTCCCAGCAGCTATCAATTGCCAAAAGTTGCTCAGCTAAGGTTCGGGTTCCTTGCCCACATCCCCATGCTTGGTTTTTGTCTGGCTTGGGCCTGTGCAGGTCTTGTGCATTCTGTCACAAGCACTATGGGTTCATATGTGCAACTGCCCTGTTGTGTCCATAAAACTGTTTCCTTGTAGTCATCCACCATTTCTGGTGCTTACAATCTTCCCCCCTTCCAATCTGTCCCCTTCCAAAATGATCCCTGAGCCTTGGGACCAGAGGGTGTGATATAGCTGTCCCATCCAGAGCTGAGCACTCTGCAGTCTCTTATTCTCTGCACACTGACCAGCTGTGGGTCTCTGCTGCAAGAAGCAGCTTCTCTGGTAAGAGTTGAAAATGCACTAATCTGTGAACATAAAAATAAGTCATTAGAAGTCACTTTAATACCATGTTTACTTAGCAGAATGATAGTAGTAGGTTGTCCCCTATGGCCTGTGACCTGTCTAGCCACAGATTCTTGGCCCTGATAACAGTGCCAGGTGTGGGCTCTATTTTGTGAGACAAGCCTTAAATCCAATCATAAAGTGGTTCGTTACTCCCATAACATTTGTGTCACTATTCTACCAGTGGACATATCTTGCCAGACTAGTCATTATTGTAGCTCACAGGGTTCAGAGCTAGGTAAGGATGGTGATTACTTTTCCCTTCCAGTAGCAGGCATAGCACCTTCTAGCACTATGAAAGCTAGTCAGTAAAGATGATGCTTCAAGGTCAGACTATTTTGATTTCTCCTTGTTTGTTCTACGACTCACATATGTAGTATCTTCAGCAATAGGGACTCACCATCAACTTCTGGCAGATAACCAAGAGCAATGGCAACAGCCCATATTGTTTGAGGATCTATGGAACCCTCCCTGATCAACAACTCTAAAAGAAGTGGGGTTTTGGCATTGGGTTTTTAATTCTGGCATTGAGCTTTTTACTTGCTAGCCTGTGACATCTTGTTGGGACATTATCTCCTCGTTATAGGGTAATTCCATTTAAACACTCCATTTTTTTTATTTATTGTCTGTTTAAGTGTTTAGCCTGCATGGATCTAAGTGCACCCACACGTACAATGCCGGGAGAGGTCAGAAGAGGGTGTTGGGATCCCCTGGAACTGGAGTTTCAGACAGTTTTTAGTCACCATGTAGGTTCTTGGAACAACCTAGTCCTCAGCAGAAGCAGCCAGTATTCTTAACCACTGAGTCATCTCTCCAGCTCCTCTTTTTAGATTGTATATGTATATATTTAAAGAAGCTTCTATAGTAGTAGATTTCCATATGACTTTTTCAAAAGGCCTTTAGTGTTAATTGTCCTCCCCATACTCCCTCCCCTGCACTGTCCTCCCGTTCTCCAGCCCAATTAACCCTTCCTAGTCCATCATTTCCCTTCCTCCTTCATATCACTGCAGTCCATCTCCCCTCTCAAGTGGCACCCTCTCCCAACATACTCCCCCCACACTAGTTTTCTGACCTCTAAGAATTTTCCAGTTCAAACATGCATATCTAAAACTTCAAAGCTATGGGAGAGAATATGTAATGTTGTTTTTCTGGCCATGGGTTATCTCATTCAAGATGATTGTTTCCAGTTAAAGTCATTTACCTGTGAATTTCACAATTTTATTTTTCTTAACAGCTGAATAATATTCCATTATATAATTGTACCATGTGTTCACTATTCATTCATCAGTTAATGGACATCTAGGTTGTTTCCATTTCCTGTCTTTTGTGAATAGAGCAGCAATGAATGTGGATTAACAGGTATCTCTGTGGTAAGATACAGAGTCCTTTGGGTGTACGCCCAAGAGTGGTACAGCTACTCATGTGGGAGATCTATTTCTAGCTTTTTGAGGAATCTCCACACTGAATCCCATAGTAGTCGCACCACTTTGCACTCCCCCAGCAGTGAATAAGTGCTTCTGACTTGGGTAAGACACAGAGTACAAATCTCAAAGTAGTTTTAATTTGCGTTCCCCCGACGGCTAAAGATATTAAACACGTACAAAAACATTTCTTAGCCATTTGCATTTCATCTTTTGAGAACTTTCTGTTGAGTTTCTTGCCCCTATAATAGACATTTTGGCTGGTATAGTAATCTGGGTTGGCATCTGTGGTCATTTAAACTGGGAATACTTTGGTCCAGGCTCTTCTGGCTTTCATATTTTGCACTGAAAAGTCAGCTGTAATCCTAATGGGTTTTCCTTTATATGTGACTCTTTTGGAGCTTTCAGTATTATCTCTTTGTTTTGTATGTTTAGTGTTTTTACTACGATGTGCCGTGGAGAGTTTCTGTTCTGGTCCTGTC
>NW_008352394.1:985812-1109907 GCF_000622305.1 Nannospalax galili | reverse complement strand
TACTCCTCTAGAGGACTATTGGTATTTGGTAGGGATATGTTATTTTGGTTTTTCGTGTTATTATTTTTTCTCTGTGATTTTGACATGTGAATTTCTTTTGTAGTTTCTGTTTCTTGTGTGAGACTCAGGCTTTCAAGTTTAGGTCTGCTTCTTTTTGTGGACTTTCTCTTTGTGGATTACTTTTTGGGTGTGAAAAGGTGGTTCCTCTAAGCTTCCAGTTTTCTCTTTTGATTTTATATTGGAAAGGCCAGATTGCTTTTGTCTTTAGGAGTTCCCACAGAGGCCTAAGTCAGATGAGGATCAGATGCTCTCAGGCTTTCTCCTAAGGTCTGGATCCCTCCAGGAAAGATTTTGGCTTCAGGAATTTGGGGGTTGGACTGGCCTGGAAGCAGGGCCCAGGAAAGATGCTGGTCTAGAGCAGCTGGTGGCCATGCCACCCAGAGATGCAAAGGAAGATGGATGCGGGAAGCATCCTCAAGGGCTCCTGGGGACTGCACTGAGGCGCTGGGTTGGTCTGGATGCAAAGGAAAGGTCAGCCCCAGCGTCCAGGAAAGAGTCTGGAGGCTTGTGCAGGCCCAGGGAAGCAGAGGGAGGTGAGGGCTGGGACGGGCCCAGAAGCAGTGCTCCTGGGGACCAGAAAAGGAACTGAGTTGCTCTGGATGCAAAGGATCAGGAAGCAGTGGTGGTTCCCCAGGTGTTTGGGGTACCAAAACAAGGAATGGGACAGGATCCAGGCTAGAAGGAGAGACCTGCGGGGGAGATGGGAGGGTGAGTGAGGCTGGGGGAGTCAAGGCGCGGAGGGCGCTGTTGACTTACCCCAGAGTGAGAGGCCTGCAGGTCGGAGAGAGCTATTATTTTTATTTTATGTGTATGCATGTATGTGAGTGCACCCGTGTTGTGCAATGCCACGGAGGTCAGAAGAGGGCTTCGGATTCCCCTGGAACTGGAGTTAAGGACGGTTCATAGCCACCATGTGGGTGCTGGGAATTGAACCCGGGTCCTCTGCAAGAGCAGTCAGAGCTCTTAACTGCTGAGCCATCTTTCCAACCCCTTAATGATTTATTTTTATCTTTAACTATGAGTACTTGTATGTGTCTATGTGCACCTGTGTGGAGGTACCCACAAAGGCCAGAATAGGACATTGGACGTCCTAAAGCTGGAGTTACAAAAGACTTGAGTCACCTGACATGGGTGCTGGGAACTGAACTTGGGTCCTCTTCAAGAGCAGTATATGGTCTTAACTGCTAAGCCATCTCTCTAGCCCCTTAAAGTAATTCTTGAAGCCAAAGCAATGTGGCATCATAGGCACATCATTTTGTAGGCAAAATTTTCAAGGGCTGCCATATTGAGTCTTTCTGTTTTACAATGGATTGTTTGTAAATTGATTCAGTGAAAGGAAATTAAAAATAGCGTTAGCATATAGTAAAAGTGGATGCAATTAATTTGCGAATAGACACAATTTAATCCATTATCGGACAATAGTAACATAAGATTTTAAAATAATTGGGAAAAATAGGCATGGTGGCCTACACTTTTAATACCATCAGAGGCAGGCATAGTGAGTTCCAAGCCAGCTGGGGCTACAGGAAAACCCTGTCTCAAAAACACCGAAAAAAGGTAAGCAATGTATTCATCAATGAGCAGGGATATAGATAACCCACAGATTGTGTTTTTGGTATAAACTGAAATGCAGCACATACACTTTGTATCCCTTCTTAATTGGTGTGGGGGAAGGTGAGAGGTGTTTTACCTTTTGTATAAGTCTATGTCACTTAGAATATATTTTTAAAATATTTTATTCATTACTTTTAATTTTTTACGTGTCTGAGTGTATTACTTGCATGAATGTAAATGTACCTGTGTTGTGCGATGCCCAAGGAGATCAGAAGAGGGTGTTGGTCACCTGGAACTAGAATTACAGACAATTGTTAGCCACCATGTGGATGCTGGGATTTGAACCCAGGTCCTCTGCAGGAGCAGCCAGTGCTCTTAACCACTGAGCCATCTTTCCAGCCCAGGATATAGTTGGATAGATGATAGATAGATGACAGATAGATAGATAGATAGATAGATAGATAGATAGATAGATAATAGATAGATAGATAGATAGATAGATAGATAGATGATAGATGTAGATATAGATATATAAATTATTTAATACTTTTATTTCTATGAGTGTTTTGCCTGCATGCATGCAAGTGCACATATGCATGCAATGCCCACACAGGCCAGAAGTGGGAGTCAAATCCCCTGGAATTGAAATTTTGGACAGTTGTTAGCCACCATGTGGGTGCTGGGAACCAAACCCTGGTCCTCTGTAAGAGCAGTAAGATGCTGAGCCTCTTTCCAATCTCTGAGTTATGTTTTACTTTTCTTTTTTGTGTGTGTGTGCGGGGATTGGTTTGGGTTGATTTTTTGAGACAGGCTCTCACTAAGTAACCCTGGCTGGACTAGAATTCAGAGATCTACCTGTCTCTGTCTCTATCTCTGTCTCTGTGTTGGGATTAAAGGTGTGCACCACTGTGCCCATCCTGCTTAGGATATTAGTATACTGCACTCTTGTATGGATTTCTGTGTACTGAAGATTCATTTGAATTTCAAATTATAGACATGTGCTGGGTGTTACAAACTCACAACAGCACAGCTAGTGGCAAGGCTAGTGTAAAACATTTACTTCTGAAAATTATGAAACCATTGCTGAAACTGAATCAACATGAGCGCTACATACACGTTTTGCCTTTGTGCATTTTAAAGTAGCTTTAGTGATCAGCTAGCTATCTTCGGCTTTTCCTTTTTGAAGTGCAGTGTTCTCTTAGTTTGTATAGAACCTATTTCCAAGTTTTAGCCATAGTCTTTTATAATAAATCATTGTCCTATATGAAAAAAGTGAAAGGCAGCTCAGTAGGAGCAGGGCAATGATGTTGTGGGGTGGGCAATTCTGTGTTTATGGCCTTCATTAGCTTCTGGCTGCATTCCTAGAAAAATCTTTAAAATCATTCATTTGGAGAAATCAAATTTACATCTTTAGGTCTTATCTCTTGTAAGGCATATATCAAAGAACAAAGCCATACGTTAATAGCAGTAAAAAAAGTTTCACTTCTTAATTAGCTTGAAACCAACTCCACATCAGTTTCTGCAGAGGTGACCCAGCATGTGAAGGAAGAATGAAGGAGAAAAGGAAGTGTCAAGAGGGTCAGAGGAGTGGCAGTTGCAAAAGGCAGGAAAGGGTAGGAGGGTCGTCAACTAAAACCTGGATGTGCCAACTGGCACTGAAGCAAGTTAGGTTCCAACCTTCTCAGACACCTAGGAAGGTGGTTTCCATGAATGTTTGCATTTCAGAGAACACTTAGAACAACTCTAGGCAGAAGATTTCCAAGAAAGGATTTATAACAATGAGCTTTCTGAATAAAATAACTGCTCCAAAGGGCTCAGGGTCTGCCTCCCTTTCTCAAGGTTAAGGCTGGAACAAGGGTTAGTAACTTCTGCAAACAGCATTGAGTTTTCTCAAACAGGCATTTCATGGGACATGGGGTCATCCTGGGCATGAATCTTTCAGCTTTTAGAAACCACGTTAGTGATTGTTCAAGTCTCTTCTTGTGGGAGGGTGAATAGAAATCATTTGTGCATAAAGTCTGTAGTTTTTAATAGGCCAAAAGAAAGGTCCAAGCTGAGAGGTTTAAAAGTGCCTGACTGGAATTTGGCCAAGGAGAGAGTCTTTGTCGTTAACCACTTCCACATATGTGCAGACCACACTACTGCCCACATATGTGCATACCCACAACCAACACAGCTGACATTTCAAGTTCACCCATCATTCCGGAGCTCCTTTGGGATTCAGTGTTCACAAGAGTGTCTGATTCTCCCCTCACCACCAGGAAAAGCATCACCACCACATTGATTCAAAAACATCTAGTAGGTGGTTTGTGGTACTGTTTCTCAAGCATCCCAAAGCATCCTTTATAACTTAGTTTCTTTTCCTTCTCTTGTTGCTAAAATACCCTAACAAAAGCAATTTAAGGGAGAAAGGGTTTATTGTGGCTCATTTCAAGGATACTGTCCCTTTGGCAGATAAGTCACAGCATCAGGAGCCAGAAGCAGCTGGTCATATCACATCCACGGTCAGGGAGCAGAGCACATGAATTCATGGCCTTAGCTAGCTTTCGCCTCTCTGTACAGTCCTAGACCAAGCCCAGGAAGCTTGGGTTAAAAGAAGTGCTACCCTCTTTTAACGTGGGTCTCCCTACCTCAATCTATTCAACAAAACCCCTCACAGGGCATGCCTAGAGGCAAAATAATCTCTCACAGATGTGCATAGAAGCATCTCCCAGGAGACTCCAGATCTGTCAAGTTGACAATTGAATCCAAACATCACAACTTTTGAAACAGTGACTTGGTTTTTGCCTCTTGCAGTTTTCACATTCTCCAACACTTGTTTTTCATGGCAATGGCATTTTGAATAGTTCAGATTAATGACACAGAAAAACACAACTCTCACATCAGAGGGGATGAGATCATTTATTCTAGAGACAAATATGAGTGACCATGGCCTGGGAACTCAGATTCAGGTCACCCCAAATTCTGTGTTCCAATGTGGTAACACTTTCATGAAGGTTTTAGTAACAGAATGAAGAAAGTCATAAATCACACTTTTCAAGTACAGTGGTAGAAGCATCAGGGGTGGTCTTCCAGCAAGGTGATTGATAGCCCAGTTGGATTAACTCTGAAGGGAGGAGAGAGTAGTATCTGACAGTGTTCTAATCTGACCAGCCACCTTAACCACTGAGCCATCTCTCCAGCCCCCCTGGTTTTTTTCTGTTAATTTAATATCCGTTGAATTCATTTAGTGCTGCTCATTTGTGCATGGGTGTGGGACCATCTACTGGTCGCCTCTCAGGGCCTGCATCCCTGAAGAAGTGACTCTTCCTCTCCCAGTAGCCATCAATCATCTAGCTTCTTAGACATGTGTGGGACTTCCATGAGCCTCTCCATACATGGGAGGCAGGATTCAAAGCTGGTCCTGAGGGAGGGGTCTGCTAATGCCTGTCTAGCTGTGGAACAGTTTAGCACCCTGACACTTAATCAGTCCTTGCTCCTAGGGCCTGCTAAAGCAGACATGGGGCTTAGGAGCCGCCCTTCAGCTCAGCTGCTACCCAACGGCTCTGGTGGAGTGGTGCCCCCAAGTGGACGCCACTGGATAACCACACTGGAAATACAACCCAGCTTAAGGATTCCAAACAACCATGTTTAAAGAAACCATAACATAGGCTTTTACATAACTAAGCAGAATGCTTAAACCAATTACTTACAGTTAAAACTCTAAATGACCACAATGCAAATGAACTCAGGGCTGGAAGTGTCCACGCCTGGATCTGCTATACTGACTGGAGTGTAATGTGGATGGATCCCAAAGCAAAAGCAACATCACCCACTATGTACAAATAAGGGGAAGGGGGCTCTCACTGATGGACCCACTTATTACTTTTTCTTTGTTTGTCACTGGGTAGCCCTGACCTGGAACTTGCTATGTAGACTAGCCTGAGCTTGAACCCACAGAAATCTACCTGCCTCTGTCTCCCAAGTGCTGGAATTGAAGTTGTGTGCCACCTTGCCAGGCTTATCATTGTTTTTTAATTTAGAGTTGCATCACATGGGGGGTGGGCAAAACCTTGGGGTTTCTGGGGAGGTTGTTTACTTGCTTGGGATTTTGTTGGGGTTTTTATGTCTTTTTCTTTTTTTAAAAACATTGTTGAAAGAGATATATTGCTGTATCACAAATTTGTTTAAATATCTAATAACTTTCTATATAATCAGTTTCCTTTAATCCTATACATTTGATTAATATTTGTTGTTGTTTGTGGAGTGTTTTAAGACAAGGTCTTGCTCTGTAGCCCAGGCTGGCCTCAAATTCATGGACGAGCCTCTTGCCTCTGCTTCCCAAGTCCTGGGATTACAGGTGTGAGTCACCACAAGTAGCTCTGATTATATGTCTTTAAAACATTCTGAAACCTCAGGCCTCATCTGCTCCTTACCTTGGGATAGGGTCCAGCAGCTACGAAGGAGGCCTAGAACAACACTTTTATGCTGGATGAAGTTAGGCCCTGCTAATAGTCAAGGTTCTGTTTCTTTTTGCCTTCAAAAAAAAATTTTTTTAAGAGACAGAAACTTATTAAGTTGATTCGAAGGGTGAAATTTCTCATGTGTTCAGAAGTGAAAGGTTAAATACACTACATTTTATGCATAGATCCGTACTTTGATAAGCCATTCCTTAGATACTGTATTACCAGGGATTCTGGGTCCTCTCCTTTTGGGTCCACTGAACACAACAAAGTCTCTTGAGCAGTCCTGATGCCTTAAGTGAATGAATTTGGATGAGCCCAGTGCATGGGTGTTCATTCCTTTATTTGGGTCAGGGAGTAGGATGGGGAAGGGACGTTGTTTCACATAAAGCTTAGCTCACTATTTTTCTCTTTTACGGACTGCTCTTCCAGTGTTGAATGTAAAGACTCATCGTCAAGCCCAAGACCATATGGATGTTTTCCTAGAAGATTAACAATTCTGAATTTAGATCTGTGGTCCATTTGAGTTAAATGTGTAAAGGCTATGTCTATAATTTTTCTTTTTATATAAATAACAAAAATATTCCAGTGCCATTTTTGGATAAGATTATCTTTCTCCGCCAAATTGTCTTTGTTCTTTTAACAAAAACAATTGATTATATTTGTTTGGGTCCATGACCAAACTCATTATGTTCCATGGTCTATATGTCTGCCTTTTGGCAATACCACAGTGTCTTGATTACCTAAGTATTGAAACTGGGTAGAGTGAGTCCTATATGATCAGTGTTCTTCCATATTTCATTGGTTATTCTAGGTCTTTTGTATTTCTAAATAATTGTTAGCATATCTGTGTTTATAAATCACTTTTCAGGAATATTGAGGTTACCCTTAAATTTATATGCCAAGATGAGGGAAAATTGGCACCTTAACATTGAGTCTTCTGATTATGAGCATTGCAGAGCCCTGCATTTGCTTTGTTTCCTGATTTCTTTAATCAAGTTATAGTATTCTTCATATAGGTCTTGTGCATGTTTTTTTCAGATTTATAGTTACGTATTTCATTTTTTCTTCTTTCACTTATTTATTTTTATGGAGCTTTTGGGTACTCTAACGTTCTCCCCTCTGAAGAGGTAACCCTAAAATCTTTTAGGGATTAGATACAAGCTCCTAGATACTTTTGACATTTTTGGTCTTTGGAACAGAGTGTGTTGCCATTTTGACTTTTAGGCAAGAAACTGGCTACTTTTCTTTGGGGTCTTTTTACCCTGACTGCCTAGCCAATTCCTACCTCCTATTCTTATCACACCATCCTCTGAAGGGGTTACCCAAATTGCCAATAGGGAATAGGGATGCTGACCGCTCTGGCTTCTTCCATGGTGAACAGGCCTTTTTTAAATTTTTAATTTTTATTATGTGTGTGTGTGCCTGCTTGTCTCTCTGTGCACCACATACGTGCAGGTACCGTCAGAGTCCAGAAAAAGGGCATCAGACCCCCTAGAACTGTAGTTACAGGCAGTTGTGAGCTGTCTGATGTGGGTGCTGGGACTGTAACCCAGTCCTCAGTTAACAGCAAGTATTTTTCCCTGCTGAGTCATCTCTCCAGCCCCTCAAAGTTCTGTTTCTGAAGGAAATGGAGAAACAGCAAACTGCCCTGGTCACTGGGCTCTGTGAAGGCTGTAGACTTAATGGATACAGCTAGGCTCATACAATTATTTTGATTTTCTTTTTCTTTTACCATCCTCGGTTACATAAGGCCACGTTCATGCAAGTTTATAGTGTACCTTGAGCATCCCCCTCATGCTCTACTTCCTCCTCTCTCTCCCTTCCCTGTCCCATCCTTTGATCCCCTGGACAGTTCTGTTTCTACTTTCACAGCATCTTTACATACATGATTTTATGTAGCTATGCAAAAGCTAGGACCCACAAATGACAGAGAGCATGCAGTATGAATCTTTCTGAGACTTGACTTAATTTGCTTAATATGATTATCTCCGGTCGTACCCATCTTCCTACAAACAGCAGAACTTCATTCTTCTTAACAGTTGGAAAAATGATTGTGTACATAAAACACATTTTCTTTATCCATGCCTCTGTTGATGAACACCTAGGTTAGTCCATAACTCAGGTATGGTGGAGAGTGAAAAGAGCCTACAGACTGGGAGGAAATCTTTGCAAGAGGATTAATACCTAGAAAATGCAAAGAGCTCAAAAAACAAAATAGCAGGAAATCAAATCCAATCCAAACAATGAGCTAATGAGATGAGCAAGTTTCTGGAAGATGAAGTACAGGTGGCCAATAAACAGAAAAATGCTCGGCCTCATTAGCCACCAGGAACTACAAGTTCAAACTACGCTGAGATTCCATGTACTCCAATCCTAGAAAGAAATCCAAGAAAACAGAAACATGCCAGACGATGTAGACAAAAGGATTCTCTCTCTCTCTCACAAAACAAACAAAGAAAAAGAGATAAACAAATAAACACTCACACTCTCTCACTCACGCTCTCTCTCTCTCTCTCTCTCTCTCTCTCTCTCTCTCTCTCTCTCTCTGTGTGTGTGTGTGTGTTCACATGGGCGGGCACACATAGAAGCCAGTAGGTAATGTCAGTGTCTTCCTCAGTTCTCTCCAGGTCCCCACTTTGTTTCTGAGCTGGTCTCTCACTGCACCAGGAGCTCACTGGCCGACTGGACTAGCTGACCAACAGGCCAGGGAACTCAAGTGGGTCACACTGCACATTGTTTAGAAGCACGAGTGCAGATTCCTAAAACGTCTCCATCCAGTACTGCGGGAGGTTTCACGAGGAGAGCCGGCATGCTTGTAGGTGTTAGGGTACAGCGATGTTAGTAACCTGAATTACTAAATGGAAAGAAACAATGAGCTAAAAAATAATTATAACCCCCAATTATTGACCCACTATTGCCATTTGAAAAAAAAACAGAAAAACTGGTCATTTTCTGAACACCAATTTCCACCCCCATTACTTAAGTTTTAAATCGTGGAGGGAGAGGCATTTTTCTTCCTGAAAATGCAAAGACCAACGTATGACGCTGTTGGACAACCCAATCACAGTACACAGCGAAAAGCTTATTTGAGGGTGCCCGTCGGGATTAAAAGCAGCACCCACGCCGGCCCCCAAACACACGCACATGCGCAGTCCATGTTCACTGTCACAGTACCCTGCATAGTCCTGAAGGATTCAGATGCCGCCAGTAGGTGGCAGGAACCATCAGCAGCAAGAGACGGAAACTTAAAAAAGAGAAAGAGAAAGCGGAAGCTTCTTAAAGTCAGATCCGAAGGTTCTGGAAAGGCAAGAAAGGAGAAGCTTGTCTGGAGGGGCAGCTGAGGCTTAGACGCAGCCCGCTGGTGTCACTCATGTCCCTAGGGACCTAATGCTAGCCACACCTGCAGTTTCGGACCCTGTCCTCTAGCAACTGGGACTTGGGTTTGTTTTAAATCTGTTAAGGAACATTAAGCATCCATCAAAATAGGAAACTGCGACCCACGCACTTCAGCACCTAGCAGTGCTTGTCCACGTCCCACACAATACGGCTCGGGATTTTTCCTTCCATACCTTTGCCAGAAATTTAGAGGAATCCTACCAGAGTTGCCAAGTTTCCCGGAAATTGGTGTCCTCTCTTGGGATTCGTAGTCTCATTAAAGAATTAAGAATGGACTCAAGGAAGCTTGAGGACTGTTTTATTAACGTAATAAGAGAAAAGTCTCAAAGCAGCAAGCTGTACATCTCGGCGGCCGTCTGGAGGAAAGAGAAGAGGAAGTGAGAAGGTCTTGCTTTTGAGTTAGGCATGGAGGACAGCCACACAGAGGACAAGCAGCCACAAGGCAGAAAGGGGAGAAAGTGGCACCCAAAGTATGAGAGAGCCTGCTTACAACAGAGGAAGAAGATGCCGGGCGTGGTGGCCCGCGCCTTTAGTCCCAGCACTGGGGAGGCAGAGGCAGGCGGATCTCTGTGAGTTCAAGGCCAGCCTGGTCTACATAGTGAGTTCCAGGCCAGCTGGAGCTACAGGGAGACCCTACCTCAAAAAAAAAAAAAAAAAAAAACAGAGGAAGAAGAAAAGGAAGTTAGGCTCTTCCAAATTTTCAGATTTAAGAAGCTGCCCTAGGGGCGGGGAACTCTGGGAAGGAAAAGCACATTAATGTTAAATGGATAACCATTTCTCTGTCTTTTTAGTGGTCATGCCTTCCTGAGGGGTGGTCCTGTAGCCCATGATTGACCTGCCCTGCTGTAAGGTTAGGTTCCCCCACCTCTCCACCCCTTCCAGGCCAGAGAATCTATTCTCTTGACCAGAAAGAGTTTCCCTTAATGGATCTTTGCTGCTGCTCTAACAATAGCATATTTTATCCCAAATACCCACAAACACAATATCATTATAGTAGTGCAACATTAAAATCACCATAGTTCATTAATTCAACAAATGGTTTTTACTATCCACAAATGTACAAGGAGCCAACTTTTATAAAGACAAACGTCTGGGATACGAAAGAGAGGTAGGCAACAGACTGTCAAGTTTTATGTAGGTTGATGTGGTTTTGTGTTTCAGTAAATAGAAAATGGAATATGTAGGCATTGTGATAGTTCCCAGATTCTTGGAACCATCCAGTGATCTAAAGTTTAAAATAAAGACATACATAATCCTTTTTCCCAGACACCTTCACAGCCTTAAAAACAACAGAGGGAGCTTTTCCTGTACCACTTATTGGTTTCCTTTTCCTAGAAAAAACCAAGTTGGAAGGAAATGGGGGAAGATTAGACACCTCTCAAAATATCAGAACAGTTTTTGTTCCATCAAGGTAGCCGAGCTGAGTAAAATCCAGACAGCTTCAAAGGTGGCCTGATGGCAGTGCATGCTAGCAATCCCTGTCATGGAGAAGTGGGAGGATCAAGTTCTAGGCCAGTCTGGGCTACACAGTGGCACCCTGACTTAAAAACAAAAAACAAAGGTATTTTCTTCCTTTTCTTTTGCTCATGACTACTGAGACCTCTGTACGTCTAGCACAGTTTAATGATTCTCAACTCCAACATGTAAGAGTAAAAATTCTCTAACCCTAGTTTGCTACACTGTGGTTCACTGTAAGTTTCAAACCATGTGTGATGCAACAAAATGCTGCCCCACGTACCAGCTCTGCTTCTTAGTGTGCCATGGAGCTGAAGAAGGGCAGCTGCTCTCATCCCTCAGTGTACAATGCCTGGATCTTTCCTATCAGAACAAAATAAAGCAAAACATCATATGTTTCCTTCTAAGATTCACCGGGCGCTTCCTTGAGTCATGTGCCTCATGGGAACCTGGCCTTGGCTTGTCTTGTTCCTCACAGCCCTCTGGACATCTTCACTGAAGCACATTTGTGTGTGGGCTCTGACACAATTTTTGTACTCTATGCTTTTTTTTCTTAGGATGAAGACTTCCTTGAAGACAAGAACATGCCAGGAAACAGTTCAATCAGGAGTAGAGTTGTACAAAGCAGGGAACGAGGAAACGCCAAGCAGGTAGGGTGAGTGTGGAGGATGATTGAGGAACTGTTACCATGGTGACACTGTGCTGCTTGTAAATGACATGTGGTTAGTGGAGGAAAATACACACTCCCTAACAAAGAGACTTCGTTGTTATAAACCTATCCTCAGAGTTCCCTTAAAGGGAAACCATCCCAAGGCAAAAAGTCCAGGTTTAGACCAGCATGGTGGCCCACTCTTGTAGTCCCACTCAATCAAGGGGCTGAGACAGGAGTCAGGGACAGCCTAGGCTACATGGTAAGCCCTTGTGTCAAAAAAGAGGGGAGGGGGAGCATCCACTTGAGCAAAAGCATTCAAATCTTAAAGTGAATGAGGCAGGCAAGAGCGAAGCACCATGCTGTTCTAAAGCCACCATCCATCACATAGGAGCCCCTTACAGAACCTTAGCTTATACATCTTAGAACCTCTTTGTGTGCGAGTGTGTTTTGTTTTCTTTTGGGTTTTGTCCGGTTTTTGTTGTTGTTGCTTAGTTTTGTTGAAATAGGGTCTCACATAGCTCAGGCTGGTTTCAAACTAAATATGTAGCTGAGGATGACCTTGAATTTCTGATTCTCCTGCTTCAGCATCCCAGGTGCTGAGATTACAGGCATGGGCCACTGCAACTGGCAAGGAACTTTTGTACTTTGCCTATATATAGATTTCTTCTGCTAAAAAAAAAAATGTGAGACATTTTTTATGTACATCACTCTTTAAAAAGTAAATCTGAGGAGCTAGAGAAGAGCACTGGCCACTCTTGGCAGAGGACCTGGGTTTGGTTCCCAGCACCCACATAGTGACTCACAACCTTCTGTAACTCTGGTTCCAGGGAGTCCAGTGCCACCTTCTGGCCTCCTCAAGCAATAGGCATGAACATGATGCACATGCATGCATGCAGGAAAACGTTCATATGTAGAAAATAAAAAGAAATATTTTTTAAGTAATCCTGGGGGATACAGAGATGGCTCAGTGGTTAAGAGCACTGGCTGCTCTTACAGAGGGCTAGAGTTCAATTAATAGCACTCACATGGTGGCTAACAACGATCCATAGCTCCAGTTCTAGGGAATCTAATGTCCTCTTCTGGCCTCCACAGGCATTGTATTCATGTAGTACACTTATACGCCTACAGGCAAAACACTAATGCACATAAAATAAAAATAAATAAATAAAATTTTAAAAGTAATCCTAAGTGCCTAAAACTTGGAAAATTATTGTATTGTATTAAAAATTAGAACATAAAAATTGGCCTTTAATTCAAGCAAAGAACATCAGTGTGTACTGACTTGGAACCTCACCTGCTTTTCTGCAAACATGCTCTTGGGAACATGCTGACCATAGTATTTATTAGTTATCTATCTCACTTAATATATTGTGAAGTGTTTGTGTCATTGAATGTTCCGCAACAAGCAATTCAGTCTACATGAAAGCTAGCACACAAATATTTACAGACACTTTAGTCATAATCGACAAAACTTGGAAACAGCCCAGATATCCATCAGTGAATCAGTGGGTAAACAAATGGTGGTCCGTCCAGATAATGCAATCTTCCTCAGCACTTGAAAGAAGCAAACTATGAAGTCATGAAAAAAATTATAGTGCATAAAAATAATAATAATAGTAATAATAATAATTTTAAAAAAATAAGTGAAAGAAGCCAGTCTGAGATGGGGTCATATTGTACCATCCCCAATGGACAACATCTTGAAAAATGGAAAATTATAGAGACAGTGAAAAGATCAGTGGTTTCCAGAGGTCAGGAAGGAAGAAGGGATAACCAGGAAGTCTTTCGGGGCACTGAAACTCTTCTGTACAATTGTGCACAGCTACGATTATGCATTTATCCAGATATGGACTGAGCATACCAAAACAATGAACCTGAATGTCAGCCACAGAGCTGGTGCGGTATATCAGTGCAGGCTCATCAGTGGTGACAAACAGAGGATGTTGGTGGGGGAGGATGGTTGTGTAAGGGTATATGAGAAATCTCTAGACTTCAAGCTTATTTTTACTATGAACCTAAAATTGCTCTAAAAAGCCTACTTTTTAGTTGTTTCCCCAAAGAATGAATCAGAATTTCGATAGTTTACAGTTGTAAACCGTAAAGGAACGTGTGGCCTGAGTTGCAGCTAATTTGGTATCAGCGGGCTTTGGGTGAGCTTGGAGGAGACTTGAAAGGGATTTAAACACAGTGAACTGAGTCACGAGCTAAGCAGTCAGTGGAGTGGAGTGTGAGGAAATAGCCACAGAAGGAAGCTACAAAGGGAGGGGGGTGGTGCCCCAGGACAGTGGCGGTCAAAAGACTTTGTTGTTATGTTGGTTTTAAAAGAGGAGAAAAGATTAAAAAGAAGATTCTAGACATTCTGTCAGTGGCAAGGTATCTTGGGACACTTTGGCCACAAGAAAATCATGATCATTTAAATAAAATAATTCTCAAATTATTGGCCAAGCTAGATGTCATACAAAAATAAATGAATAAGACTCACGTTTGTCCACCCCTGCCCTCAGTATCTGAGGTTTGGACTCAGCTGGACTCTCTTCCAATTACTTCTTACCTTCCTAGTACTTGAAGACCATCCCAGAAAATGAAGGTGATCAGGTGCAGAAGTGTAATATGTCTGACCTTGAAGGATTATGTGACCTCTGAGTATCTTTCTGGAACAGAAGCGTGGTTTATTTCGATGAATTAGAGTACAGAGGATCAAAGGCCACACTGGATCCACCAGAAAGAAAACAGCCAAACTTTACCATTGTAACTGCCATCCCACATTGAGAACTTTCCCACATCTGTGTACTTTCTCCCCAGTCTTCCTTGTTGTTGGGTTTAATGGCCAACCTATCAGTTGAAGCATTATGGAATGGAGAGAAGGAGGAAGCCCTTTGAACTGTTCTGGAAACAGAATGGATCATAGATATTTGAGAGCTAGCTTACACTGTTCCCAGAAAAAAATGTCCATGAAAGATGACCCGTGTGTACGCTACACTTAAGTCATCAGAGCAAGGGCAAACGTTCCGCTATGTCCCAGCTGATGGCAGGATGCTAGTCCCAAAGGAAGGTTTGTCAGCTCTTGAAGGATGAGGCAGAAATTCATACCTACAAAGCAAGTCTTGAGTTTGGTTTGAGTTCTTTGTGAATGGTCTGGTTCAATGTAAAGGGAGAATAACACAGCCTTTGCTATTTATGATCTTCAGTTAACCCTTACCTGAAAACATCTGGGGTTGGATGATTACAGCAGCGACAGGAACGAAACGCAGAAATATAAACCTGTTTCCTTTTCCAAAAAGGTGCTTGTAGGGAATGCCAATGGCTCCTCTGGGAAGAAAGGAAAAAAGGTGTGGTCCTGAATTTCTCCTGATTGTAAGAGGAAAGGAATGTCTGAAGTAGATAACAGGAGCCAGTCACTTGGATAATGATTTAAAGGGACTATTAAAATTCCTTGCCTGAATTCTGCAAAGGAGCCCAGAGTCTGTGACACCGGATTCTCATTCTCCTCTCTGCTCCAATGTTCGATCTCCAGGATGACAAGCCGGTCACGATTGAGCAGGATCCCCTAGGAAACAGAGAAGACCTGGAGAATGACCAAGATGAGCATCCAAAAGGGTACAGTTCTTAAACCAGGGAAACCACCACATCTACCTCATACTTGCTTTATCCCTTGTGCTTCTTCATTTTGTCTTACCCTCCTCTATTTTTTAAATTTATTATGATTGATTAGAAATTGCCACTACCTCCAGCCCCACCCACCCAACACTACTTCAGAAAAGTTAATGGAGTTCTAGGATGATCTATGTGGTCAATTCAACCTGTTGGTGCTTTAGAAACTCAATATTTAAACTCACCAAGGAGAGTCTTCTCATTAAACTTATAAATCACCAACGAGTTGCTCTAGTCCATGCAAAAGGAGTCAATTCATCTTCTCAGTCAGTATCAATCAATAGCAATTGGTTTTTCAAAGCTCAACCCACTTTAAATCTCAGGAAACTGTTGCCCTTGAATTTACCATTCTCTTGCTTAAATGCTAGGGTTACAAGTGTGCGACCCCATACATGGTTTAGGAAAGATTGTTATCTTTATTTTTGGACTAGTACAATGAAGCTGGAAAAAGTGACCTGCCCAAGTGGTAGGCAGCTTGAGAACAGAGCTAGTTGGGTTTTCAGTCTAGCACCATCCTCATAATACTACAATATATGTCCATTTTCTAAATTCCTATTTATATTTTAGTTACATTTCTACATCTCTGAAGAACCAATTTTTATGTATCAGAATATCTTCACTAAAACCAGTCAGAATTCAAGTCGAGAGGTCTTGACACATATACACCATCAAGAATATTTACCATCTCAGAAATGGAGCAGAGTTTCATCCTTCCTTTATGAGGCTCTTATCTAGGAGATGAAGGCCCGTAAGAAAGTCTCTTGAGGGATCCTCGTCTTCAGCATCACTGATGTTAATGGCGCCAGGGGGTTGGGAATTGTTGGCCTAGACAACCACATGAATCCAGTTCTATGTCCAGCTACTTTGCTTTCCAGGGTTAGGTTGCTGTCATGGACTGCATACTTTCCCTGAAATTGAAAGATCTGATAAAGGATAAAGTCAGCAAACAGTGGATGAATGTATCTACAAAAAGTGACTCTAACACTGCTCCTTAAAAGAAAATTGCTGTCTCTTCAACTGAGGGCCATGTATTACTAGTTTTTCCTGAGTTAGACCATGAGAAACTTAGTCTTTACTACACTTGTATCCCCCTAATATCTCTAGAGCAGCATTTTGGGTTCTCAGCATATGTATTCACAGCCCCAGCAATCAAAAGTGTCCCGTCATAGCAGCAGTCAGTGTGCATGTGAAACTCTGACACTTCTGAAGCAGCCCAGTCCTTCCATGCTTTATTTCAGATTTGGTTGTTATGCCAGGGCTGTATTTTCTGCCCCTCTGATCCCTTCTGATCTGATACAATGATGGTTAATTCAGGTTATGGCCATCTTCAGTCTAAAATTAAATGAATGTCCCATTTCTGTTTTGCAATACATGGCTTCCAGAGTTCGTTTGTTGTTGCTTGCTTTACAAAGTCTGTCATAGGCTTCACATGACAGCTTATTTCACGTTTGGATGTTTACTTCTGCCTGTCTTTTCACTTTTATGTTGCAGGTGTTTGGAAAGGAAGTATGATACAATTTGTGGTTTCTGTAGAAAACACAAAACCGTTCTTCGGTACATCATCTGGGCCATTTTACTCACGGGTAAGTACCAAAGGGCAATGATAACTCTATTGTCTTTTGGGGGAGAGCTTTCAAGTATTAGCTTTCTATGAAAAGAAAGTAAACCCCACCCCCTTTTCCCTGGGCCTTACCAATCAACCAAAGTAGTGAAGTCAAGGAACCCCAGTGAGGGAAGCCTACCCAGATTGCTTCCCTGCCTTATCTATGAGGCCAGTGGGTCACTTTTTTGAGTCACCTACTGTATTAGTCTACTTTCTGTTGCTATAACTGAATCCTATCATCCTGCAGGCTGGGAAGCCCAATACCAAGGCACCAGCATTGGTGAGGACCTTCTTACTATAACATAACAAGGAGGAGGGCTTTAACGCATATGACAACACACATACTAACCCAATTCTCTTCTCCTCTTACAAAGTCACTAGCAACAGCACAGAGGCCTCACCCTCAGGACCTCATCTAATTCCCATTACTTCCCAAAGACCTCACCTCCAGTACTATCAGCATAGGGATGTGAAAATTAAATCTTCAACACACGAACTTTGGGGAGACACATTCAAACCATAGCACCTATACAACTCTTGGGGTTCATAGAACTTTTGTTACTGTGACATGTGTTTGAGGGCTCATATTGGCTAATGCGCTTGCCAGTAACTGGAAAACTTGGCAATGAACACAAGATAAAAAACAAACAAACCAAAAGCTCTGTGGGAGTGAATACAGAATAAGGCCCAGGCTGTCTGACCCACTCTGGTCTACAGGCAGATAAAAGTGTAGCCTGATTTTTCTCTTTCCAGAACAAAGGGCTTCAAAGCCCAATGTAAAAACCAGTCTGTCTATAACATGTAAACACTTCTCAATCCTGCAGACTTTAATCTAAGCCTACTAAATGAGCAATGTCAAGGGTTTTGCTGATGCTCAAGCAGCAGGAACAGGAACAGCAAGACTGATCATCTTCCCTCTTACAGGCTTGGCTATTTGGGGCATTCAACCTGCCATTGTAATGAAAAAGCAATCACACATGATACATAGATAGCTGAGCCTGTGTTCCAATATAACTCTATTTGGAGGAAACAAACACACATAAGCAAATACTATTGTGCTTGCCACCTACCTAGATTAAAAGCAGCCAGACTTAGCTTGCAGACCACTGTTTGCTAACATTTCCAAATTGGAAACCTTATTCTCATCCTAGAATCTTCTCTTTAAATGCAGCCACCATAGTTACTGAGCTTGCCTTTCTTATTTAAACTTGGACGAATCCTAAGTGGCAAATTAGGAAATCAACATCTCTTTGCCAGTGGTTGCTTGAATACCTGGCTTTTTAGCTCACCTGTTGGATGGTGAGTTAGTATTCAGGGAGAGGCCCATGATCAAGCATCAGGATTCAAGAACCCAGAAGAAGGCGCTCTAAGAAACAACAAACCATGGTGAGCCTCTCCTCCATCATGGTGAGCTCTTAGGGACTTGCGTGAAAGAAAAGCAAAAGCTCAGCCAGAGAAGCCAGTGCTCACATCAAATACACTGCCTTCAACATCTGCCTTACTAACTCCCCTTGCCTAAGCCAGATCCAGGCTGGAAGCCAGGGTCTTCCGGCTTTGGTGATGCTAACCTGCATTTGCCTCCTGCACAGGTGTCCTGGCCCTGGTGACTGCCGCCTGTGTGCTGAACTTCCACAGAGCCCTTCCTCTCTTTGTGATCACCGTAGCTACCATATTCTTTGTTGTCTGGGATCACTTGATGGCCAAATATGAACATCGAATTGAAGAGATCCTGTCTCCAGTCAGAAGACTTCTAAATAGCCATTGGTTCTGGCTGAAGTGGTAAATACAATTCATTCTCCTACTGCAGCTGAGGGAGTGTTAGTCCTTTCCGACACTGTGTTTTCCAAAAATATGTTCTAAAATTCTGTCTTCATTTGTGAGATTTTGATGCCAGAAACAACCTCCAGAGTAATCCATTATAATACCTTTTTACAAACAAGAAGGAAGACTATTTGAAAGGTATTCCAGTGTCCCTCAAGCCTCCTTAATTCAGATGCTGGCAAATGTCCTAAGACAATCTACCAACCTTCATGCCTGTGTTAGAGACGCTTGCATACCTGCATGCTAATATTCAGCCAAGAATTTAGGATAATGCAAGGTTGTAGCCATAGAAAGGATGGCTTTAGCTCACTTTCCAACTTGTAGAATGGCATCATGATCAATTAGTAATGTCTGTCTTGTCATGGGTCAGGGAACAGCAGCATGGATGCCATCTAATCTCAGTACTTACTTAAAGCATTAGTTTATAAACACAAAATAGTGGAAATTGATGCAATGTGAGCTTGCTTTTTTGCTTTCTTTCTTATATTAGTTATACATAATCTCTTTAAAATTCATTTACAAAATGGAGATCATAGAATATACTCAATCTTGAGTACTTTATTTCTTTTATTATTTTAGTTTATTTACCTACATTTCCAAACAGGAAATGAAGACCAAGATGAGATGATGACTTATTTTTTTATTTTATTGTTTTGATTTTTTTGGATTTTTTTTTTTTAATGATGTGTATGAGTGTTTTGCTTGCATGTATGAGTGTACCCATGCATGCAGTGCCCAAGAAGGCCAGGAGAGGGTATTGGATCCCCTGAAACTGAAGCTACAACAGTTGTTAGGTGCCAAGTGAATTCTAATAGCTGAACCCAGGTCCTCTGCAAAAGCATCCAGTGCTGTTAACTGCTGAGCCATCTCTCCAGTCTCTATTTTTGTATTTTGAGTATGGAATGTAAACCTTCTTATTTATTTTTTATTAACTTAGGCCAACTGGTATCCCATTATTTGCATTTCCTTGTTGGCACTGAATCCAATATTTTTTTAAATTTGGCCTTTTCTAATTATTTCCTATGTCTTTTGCTCCATAAAAACTAGAGTTTTAAAAATTGCCTTATTGAGGCTGGAGAGATGGCTCAGCAGTTAAGAGCACCGGCTGCTCTTGCTGAGGACCTGGGTTCCATTCCCAGGTACCCACATGGTGACTAACAGCATTCCATAATTCCAGTCCCAGGGGGATCTGATGACCTCTTCTGGCGTCTGTGGGGATTGCATGCATGTAGGCAAAACACTCATATATACAAAATATAAATAAATAAAGTCTTAATTTAAAAATTGCCTTAATGCTGAAGACCATAGCACTCAACAATTTGTGTAAAAAGTGTATTAAAGTCATAATTTTTCCTTCCATCATCCCATTTTAAGAGAACTACCTATCCTGTATGTTGTGTAAAATCATTTGTTGTTGAAATCAAAAATACAAAAATCTTATGACCTCTCTGCTTACCCTTAGCTAATGATCCATGGACACAGGTAAACTCTAATAAGATGGCTCCATCTCCTACTAGCATAAAGCCAGTGAAACACCCCATTTTTCCTTTCTCCCTATAACCTGCTTCTAGACTAACCTAAAAGCCAGTATTAGATGAGGGTAAGGACAGTTCTGACTTGAAGAGGTGTTTCCTGCTCTGGACTTGGGTCTGGCCCTGGGGAAGCTAGCTCTCCCTTAGAAAAATGCACATCTTGCAGTGATACCCAGGAATTTTCTTTGCCTCTCTTTGTGGGATCTCCTCTTCCTTGAAATGTCCTTATTCAACACTTTCCAGGACTGGTTCTTTCCATGGGCACCCACATGGGATGCCCAGGGCACTTCATACATCCTCGGCCTAGTGCATCAGTACTGTGCAGTCCCCACACAGTGTCCTTTCTCATTCTAAATCAAAGTCTATCATGTCCACTAGAGTCCAAGGGAAGGCATAACCCAAAGTCTGATTTAGCTCTGTTGAGATCCCCCAACTGCAAGAGAATACATTTCAAGTTCTCTCGTGAAGGGAAGAAGGTGATGCCTTACCCACCATGAAACACAGGTTAAGAATAATGGTTTTCTCAAAGATCCCTCAAATAGAGACCAGACATTCCTGTCCAAACACCCATTCTCCCCTCTGATGCTTGTGGGAATATCCTTGAACTTGCAAAGGGCCCAAGTTAGAGAGTAAGACAGACATATTACTTTATTTTTTGCATATTTGTCACTATAACCACAACTAAAAAGCATCCAAAAGCCTGGGCTTCCTGGTGCTGGGGTGTGTGGTCTCATTAGCATTTTTGTTTGTTAGTTTAAGCCCCGCTACAGTGCTACAGTTAGCATGATCAATGATGCCTGCGCCTTCCTTCCATTCTCAGGGTGGTTTGGAGCTTACTGATCCTGGGGGTTATTTTCTGGCTGATCCTTGACACTGCCAAATTGGGTAAACAGCAACTGGTATCCTTTGGCGGGCTCATCATGTACATCATCCTGTTATTTCTGTTTTCCAAGCACCCAACCAGAGTAAGTAGGAGCTGGTCACTTTGGGAGGGAGGGGGGTGTTATGTTTCATTTTGGTTGTTTTGGTTTGATTTTTTTTTTTTTTTGCTACCTCTCCCAGATGTAAACACTTCAAAAATAATGATTGTGAGTATATTTAACTATGCAGTGTTTTCCATGCTGTGATTAGGGTGGCAAAGGTATTCTTCTGGAACTCTTTGATTTTCAGTAATTTCCATTTACATAGCAAGTGGAACATTCTTCTGTGTCACACAGATTCCACTCCAGTCCCTCTACCCCATCAACTGAGAAATTCATTTATTTGATCCAGACTTTTTCCAGTCTATCATTACCTAATATTCTGTACTTAATCCTGTACCTTTGGGGGAAGGGGGGGTGTAGAGATTTTCTGTGTCCCAGGCTGGCCTCAAACTTGCTCAAGGATGATCTTGAACATCTGTTCCTCCTGCTTGCACCTGTGAGTGCTGGGCTTGTAAGAGTGTGCCACCATGCTCAGTTTATGAGGTGCTGAGGACTGAACGCAGGGCTCTAGCATGCTAGGCAAGCACTCTACCAACTGAGCTATATCTTCAGCCCTCAATCCTGTGTTATGAAAGTTTCATTTCTAATTTGGGCTTTTTCACTTCAAAAATTTATCCTTGCACACTTTCCCCCAAATGAATCCAATTCTCACTAGAGCCCATGAAATGGGCATGAATTCTGGGACTGGAAGCTCTTACCTGTGAATCACTGTGGCAAGCTATGGAAAACTTTTCTGGCTAAAAGACTGACCCAAGAGAAAAGCATCCATCAAAGACCGAGTTGACCTAATCTGATTGAAATGATTTTCCCTGTTCAGGTGAACATCTCCATTCTCTGTGCCATCCATTCCAAGTTTTGAGGACACTCAATTCTGCTCTGAGAATAAACACAGATGATTGTCCATTTCTGCTGTCATCCTAGGTCTGCATTAGAGGTCATTGGGTTCTTCTACAGTGAAACAAAAGCCCTTCAACTCAGCAGAATTCATATAATTCAGCTCAACGAGTCTTGAGCACAGAGAAATCAAATTCTGCCTTTCCGTTTTTCGAGTGGGAGAAATAGTTGTTCATGTAATGCTTACAGTGTGGCTAGGATGCTTCTTAGATGATATTTTGTGTCCAAGGTATTTATCAGAGCTTAGTGGTTATATGCACTCTCAGACTTCACACTGAAATATATAGAGGTGACCACAGAAATCCCCCATTGCTAATGTGATTAAACAAAAATGAGTATTTGGTGTTTAAATGTGCCTGTTGAACACCCAGACATCAGTGAAACCCCTCTTGAAGAAATAATGAATTCTTCATGCACTTTGAATGCTTTTGGTAAAACTATAGAGGCCTACCCTTCCTCTCCCGGATGACTGTAGTCTGTGTCAAGTTGATAGTTAAAGCTAATCATCACAGGGTCCTACCTGCTAGTCCTGTATTATGATAGGCTATTGATAGATTCTGGAGAGGAGGGGGTCCTTACGTTCAGTTGTTCACCCACTGTTGAACCCACCAGGCTCCAATGGATATTCCAAAACACGTGGTCACACAGATGGCCCTGGTTAAACTTAGTGGGCTACAAAACAAAACTAACAGACAGGAATGTAAGAAAGATATTTGTAGGGTAGAGAGAGGAAAGAGGTGGGAGGGAGAACGGAGAAGGCAGACGGTGAGAATGATCAGTATGAATTATATACATGTATGAAACTGTAAAAGAATAAACTTAACTATTAAAGAAAACGATACTCTGCTTCTGGCTGCTTGTGCTCCTCTAGCCACATTTGAGAATGCTACCAACGGAGCAGTGGGCCCTTGGATGTTTGTGCTGAGGTCAATGTTAATTTTATAACAAGATCACTACAAACAAAGGGATCTGTAGCAATTTCTGACAGCATAGCTTCTCAGTTCCCAGGTGTGACTATCCTTAGCAATTTTTTGTGCATTTAAGCCTCATTACAAAATCCAAATAGCACAACTTACCAAAAATCATCTCACTCTGCACAGGTTTACTGGAGACCCGTGTTTTGGGGAATTGGATTGCAGTTTCTTCTTGGGCTCTTAATTCTAAGGACTAAACCTGGATTTATTGCTTTTGATTGGCTGGGCAAACAAGTTCAGGTAGGTGGTTCAAAACATAGCTGTGTGAGGTGGCTCATGCCTATAATCCCAGCACTTGGGAGCTAGGGGTAGGAGGACTAGTAGTTCAAGGCCACCCTTGGCTACAAAGCAAGTTTGAGGCCAGCCTGAGCTACATGAGACCTTGTCTCAAAAACACACACAAAAAACCAAAACTTTTATGGTACTTTAAACATTTGGATATACTCCTCAAGACATTTGAGAAGCAGATTTGTTTATCTGCAATATTTACCCTAATTTTAATTCCATAGCATAAATTAGACAAATACTTGTTTGTGTCAAATATGTTCATCTATGTAGTTTATCAAGGTTGTCGCTGCCCCTTACTTGTGCTAGCCACTGAACCCCTTATCCCTAGTGCCCACGGCATTCACTGGAGAATCGATGCTGAGAGCATCAACTTTCCATGTCTATCAAACCAGTCTTCTGGGTCCTCATCATCCTCAGAGTCTCCCATTCCTGTGCTTATAGCAGCACTTCATAGGTTGTAATCACCTCTCTTTCTTGAACTCAGACTTTTCTGGGGCACACCAATGCTGGAGCTGTATTTGTCTTCGGTGAAAAATACACAGACCACTTCTTTGCATTTAAGGTAAATCCAGACCCCCTTTCTATGTCTTCCTATTAAAACTAATAGAAAGCTCACAGTGAGCTCTGAATGCTGACACTAAATATGTTTTAAATATACTATTAATAGATTTTTTTTCTAAATTAGATCATGCATAAATTGTGCTCGTCATTCTGTGCCTCTGGCATCAGCTTGCCTCTGGCCATTTAGCCTGGGAACAGTTGGAAAGGGCAAGGTCGGCCGGGGGGCAGGCTTTGTGTCTATGCAAGGTGGAAACCACTCCCTCTAGAAGAAATGCAGGTTGCAATGAAGACACTCAGAGAGGAAGGTCTAGGAAAGCACACAACCAAGCTGGTCTCCAAAATGTGATCACTTTCATAGTGATTAAAAATTTACAGATAAAAGATTATTATCTTAAAGGCTCAAAGCATAAATGTTTACTTTGTATAAACACTGCATGCAAGCATCAGCCATGCTCTGCCTGACCTGCACAGCTACTACAGACAAGGATCTAGGCCACAATGTATCACGAGCCAGGTCACTGCTTGTGGTGATGCCCATTTCTTCCTCCCTCCCTCCCTCCCCTTTCCTTTCCTTTCTTTCTTCCCTCCCCTCCCATCCCTTCCCCCCTCTCTTTCTTTTTTTCTTTATTTCTGAGGATGGTGTTGGAGATTGGGCCCAGGACTTTGTACATGCTAAACAAGTGCTCTACCACTGAACTACCTTCCCAGCCCCTAAACCCAGGTCTTTTGAATACCATAACAATAAGAATATTTGTTGTTGGCCTTCAGTGTATTGATCTAGTTGTTACCAATTCCCTCAGAGCCGTAGATTTTCACTAAGTAAGAGAAGCTCGTTATAGAAGAGGGAAAATGTCATGGTTCCTGTGAAAAGTACACTTGTCTTAATGTGACTTCTGTTATTATAGCAAACACCTAAGGCCAGTCAGTCTTTTAAAACAGCTTATTTAGGCCACAGTTCTAAGGCTAGGACATCTTATATCAAGGTGCCAAGTGCTAGTGAGGGCCAAAGGCATTATGTGGTAAAGCAGAGTAAAGGACACCCACTAGGATGTCTCTTCTTATAAAGCTGCCATTGGGCCTGGGGGTGTAGTGACAGAGTGCTTCTTAACATGTACAAATTCTAGGTTCAGTCCCCTCCCAGCACGGAAAAAAAGGTTACTTCTTCTCTTATGGAGACCCCATTTTAATGACTTCATCTAATTTTAATTACTTCCCAAAGTCTCCATCCCCAAACACCATCGCCACTGAATTTGTAAGCTATTTAAATATTCACCACATGAACTTCAGGAGATAGACTTAAACAACTGCAGCACTCAAGCCTGCCCAGAACTTAGGGCTAGAATTGTCCAGAGGGCAACTGCTTGACCAAAGCATTCTTTAGTTCAGAGGCAGTTCTGGGTCTATAATGATGTTTTGGTGAGAGGAAAGGAGGTAGGAAGGAGACTTGCAGTACAGCTAGAATCAGCACTGACCTGTGAGCACCTGTCCCCCCAGATCCTGCCTATTGTGGTTTTCTTCAGCACTGTGATGTCCATGCTCTACTACCTGGGACTGATGCAGTGGATCATCAGAAAGGTACTGGGATTGGGAGGTGCTTGGCCACCGTGTAGGGCTATTTCAAGCTCAGAGTTCTAAATGCTCTTCCTGCAGGCAGTCCAAAGCACCTTTGTCTCTCTACAAAGATTCACCTCCACCATCACCTGAGTTATATTCAAACTCAAAACGTCACTCCTGCATGTGTCCGTACAGAGGATTTTAATGTCAGGAACCTCCAAAGGGACTTTGATTGTAGCTCACTGGATATCTCCATGAAGCCAGAGCCGTTGCTTCTTTAGCCAAGGAGCTGAGGTCAGACCCCAGCCAGGGGGAGCACTGCTGCTGCTTCCTCCAAGCTCTCACTCTTGCCTTAATTGCCACAGCTTCTCATCAGGTTCCAAAGCTAGGTCTGGCTTGCAGATAGGAGAGAAATCAAAGCAAGGACTTTCTTCACTCCAGAGGGACTTTTATAAGCATAGACTTTGTTCTGAAAGGAAGTTAGTCACATCCTTGCTGCCACAGCAACTGGGTGCTGTGACTATCTTAATCAGAAAACAAGGAGGCCAGAGAGATGGCCCAGTGGTTACAAGCATTCGCCACTCTTCCAGAGGACCAGAGTTCCATTCCCATCACCTTTATCAGGTGGCTCACAACCACCTCTCACTCCAGCACCAAGGGATCCATCGCCCTCTTCTGGCCTCTGCAGGTACCTACATACATGTGGGATACACTCACACAGACACACAGATGACAACACACACACACACACACACACACACACACACACACACTAAAATTTTACCTGCTATGGTGGCACACACCTTTAATCCCAGCACTTGGGAAACAGATCTCTGTGAAATCAAGGTCAGTCTGGTCTACATAGCGAGTTCCAGGTCAGCAGAGGCTATAGGGAGACCCTGTCTCTAAAAACAAGAAACAAAGAAAAAAAATAATTTAAAAAAGGTTTAAAAAGTCTGAATATTTTTTTAAAAGAACTTTGTAAGCTAGTTTGGATGCACATGGCAGCTGAGAGGCACATAGAGCTTGGGGCCAGTCACAGCCGTCCTTTGATCCCTGTAAATAAAGTATAAGCAGAAAGAAAAGAAGGATGGGAAAGAGCCAGGATAACAGTGGAGTCAGAGTTGCAGGATTGCAGCAAGAGTTCCAGAGCTCATAGTTTCTTGGTTTTTAAAATTTTTTAAATATTTTATTTTTATTTTTTATGTGTATGAGTGTATTGCCCGCATGTGCATCCGTGTTGTGCAGTGCCCACAGAGGTCAGAAAAGGGCATCAGATCCCCTGGAACTGGAGTTACAGATGGTTGTTAGCTGCCATGTAGGTGCTGGGAATCGAACCTGGTCCTCTGCAAAAGTAGTCAATGCTTTTAACAGTTGAGCCAACTCTCCAGTCCCGGGATTTAAATTTTTATTTATTTTATGTATGTGTATGAGTGGCTTGTCTGCATGTATTTAAGTGCACCCATGTCCTGCGATGCCTGTGGAGGCTAGAAGAGGGCATCGGAGCCTCTGGAACTGGCGTTAAAGATGGTTGTAAGCTGTCATGTGGTTGCTGGGATCCTGCAAGAGCAGCCAGTACTCTTAACTGCTGAGCCATCTCTCCAGCTCCAATAGCTCATAATCTCTTAATTGTTGATTTAAATGTCTGGAATTACTGTACTTGAGTCCAAGCAAAAAGAATATAGAGAGGACAACAGGAAGTCTCCATCCTGAGGTTGGTAGCACAGTCTTTGTTGAATCACGGTGTATTAGTCAGTTTTCTGTTACTGTAACAAGTATCAAGATAATAAAGTTACAAAGAGGAGGCTGGAGAGATTGCTCAGTGGTTAAGAGTGCTGGCTACTCCTGCAGAAAACCTGGGTTTGAATCCCAGCACCCACATGGTAGCTAACAAGCATCTGTAAATTCCAAGGGATCCGATGCTGTCTTCTGTCCCCCATAGGCATTGCACTACATGTGTGCACTTATATGCATGCAGGCAATGCACTTGTACACAAAAAATAAAAATAATAAAATATGTATAAAAATTTTTGAAAAGTAAAGTTACAAAGAGGAAAAGCTGATTTGCATGGTGGTTTTGGAAGTTTCAGTTCAAGACAAGCTGGTCCTGTCCTTTAGGTGAAGTAGCACATCACAGCGGGCAATGAGGCAAAGAAAAATTGCTTGCCTTATGCCTGGAAAGCAAAACACAGAGACCAAATGCCAAATCCTCCTCAAGGGTACCCTCCAACAACCTTCGACCTTCCACTAGGGCTTCACCTCTTAAATGCCACCACTGTGGGCTTTGTAACACTGTGGACTGGGAAGCAAGCCTTTAATACATGAACTCCTGGGGCCATTCTAGATATAATCTATCACACAAAGCCTATATAAATGTGGAACCCGTAAATCACGTTCATTTGAATTAAGTAGGAAAAAAACTTCAAGTACATCATCCTAGTATTTATTAGCTGGCTGGCCTTTAAGAGAATAACTATTTTGTGCATTGGTTTCCTCTCCTGTATAATGGGCTGATTATAGGGCCTGCTTCAAAGAATCAAGTTTAAATACATTGCCCAGGTCTGGAGTTTACAATAGTTTCTGGAATACAGAAAAGCTCCCTGTGAGTGACAGCAATTATTTATTCATGACTCTTATATAATCTGTAGGAATTAATTTCTACATTGTTTGAATGTATACACAATGACTCAGACTTAGCACTCAAGCAGGAGAGCTTGATTGATATGCAGTGTGGGCTGGGTGAATTATACTTCCGTTTGCCACCATCACTAGCCTGCCAACAATCTTTGAAGGCCTCAGTATTTAACACAGCTTAGATTTTTACAAAGAGGAAGTCTTTGTAAAAGACTTTGAAGTCTTTGCTAAATAAATAGCTCTTCACTGACCTTGACCAGTTTCCTTTCCCTTCTTTTCAGGTTGGATGGCTAATGCTCGTCACTATGGGCTCATCTCCTATTGAGTCTGTGGTTGCTGCTGGCAATGTATTTGTTGGACAAGTAAGTTATAGTAACAAAAACCATAAAAAAGCAAAATACTTACCGATAGAGATAGTCTCTTTCCCAAACATAGAGTAAGAAGATATCATAGCTGTGTCATCGCTTCTAGTGAAGAATGTAAAACAAGGAATCCCTAGTATTGACAATGTCCATATGTGTGTGTCTGTGTCTGTGTGTGTGTTGGGGAGGGTACAGTGAGTGGTGTGGAATTGGGTTCTTGAAAACATGGAGAGAGGACCATCATGTTGTTATAGCATAGGGTTTCTCATGCACCAATTGTCAGCAAATCTGCCCTGGTGCATTCTTGAGGCCTTTGGTCCACCCTTCAGAGGCTGTTCACATTGAATGAACCTCACCACGTAGGAGAGGCAGATAGGGAACAGGCAGCCGCATATTCTATACTACAATGCCTGTAACAGTGAAGGATGCTGGGAAAGGCTACCCAGCTGTGTCCTGTAGCCACACAAATCCACTGCGTTCTCAAATTGTTTAGCTACCTGCCTTTGCTGAGCCTGCAGAAAAATGTTTTCAGGTTATTTTCATCTCATCGAAGATAAACTTTTAGGCTACAATTGTCACTTCCCTAAACCGTCACATGAATAAATACCCTTTTGCTTGAAGTCCATTTAAGCAAAGAAATGTAATACCTCAAAACTGTTGCAACCCTAAGGAACAGATATATTAGGAATGGTAATGAGCGACATCACTCAGAACACACAGCTTTCGGGGGAAAGGACTCACACAGCAATGAAGGCAAGTGGGGTTACTTGGCAGCAACACAGCCCAAAGACATTGAACTGGAAGCAAAACTCAGGTCACCCAGAGAAACACATGGTCCCAAATCCCGGGCTTACAACTGCTCCAAGCTGGCTGAGCTTCTTGGTAAGCCTGGCTCACTAGCCTGAAGTAGTCTTTAGTAGTGTGTAGAGGGCATGGGGGTGGGGGGAGTAATACTTCGTTCCCTAGGAGTTGAAATTATAATAATTATAGTCATAAAATCTCTCAGGACTAATTAAGGCACCATCTTGAGATGATTGCTGGTACCTGTGGGGTAAAAGGGCTCCTACTTAGTCTATAAATTGAGCCTCAATGCATTCAATCTCATAGAACAATTAGAAATAATGAGCAGAAAATTGTAAAATTGCACACATGCATCTGTGGCACTCAATTTGATACTTAATATTCTGAAAGTGCTGCAATTATTGATGGAAAGCCCCACATTGCAGGACGCCTGCCCTCCCTAATGACATTCAAGACTGTTCAACGACACCCCGGCCTGTCAGATTCTCAATTTTGAAAGGGCCTATGGGTACCTGCTGGTACTCCTTTTTCTATGCTGGTCTCTATTTCCCCCAAACACATAAGAGTCTGTCCAGATAAACCCTGGAGATGGAAATCACAGTGACTTAGAAATCCCCAGGCTGCAAGGCCAGACTACTGGGTAGAGTTACTTGGTCAACCTGTAGAAAAGTATTTCATGCCTTCATGGAGTCCAGCCGTAGGCTAGGTAGAGGAACTCTTTAATTAGCCTCACAAATTGCAAGGCTTACACAGCCCTACATGCGTACACTGACCTACCTAGAGTGCAAGAGACCCAGATGCCAATGGTTCGGGGCTCGCTGCAAACCTTTGAAGCGCCTTGAGCACATACATTTCTTGGGGGTGGGAAGAATGTTTTGGAGAACACTTATGCAAACTTCAGTCTCTTTCTTGTTACTTCTTTTTGTTTTCTTTTTCTTTCTCATTCCTGGTGGATAATAAAACCAAGAGGGCCCTCTTGTTCAATATATCAAAAGGTGCCCACTCTGACACTTGAATGTAGGCACCCCAAGGAATCGTGTGCCAGAATCATCTGGAGAGCTGCTTGCACCAGATCACTGGGTCACCCTTGAGTTTCTGATTCAAGTTGCAGACCTTGCATTTCCAGTGAGCTCCTGGTAGCTGATGGAGATGATCTGAGATCCACCCTGAAGTGACGCAGGGAACACAGTAGGGTGGTACACCTCCTCACATTTAAAAGGAAACATTTGATCTTTGCCCCCAGACAGAGTCTCCACTGCTGGTCCAGCCATATTTATCTCATGTCACCAGGTCAGAACTCCACGCCATCATGACAGCCGGCTTCGCTACAATTGCTGGAAGCGTCTTGGGTGCATACATTTCTTTTGGGGTAAGAATGTTTAGGAATAAAATTAATTTATGCAAACTTCAATCTTATCCTTCTTATTTCTTGTTCCTCCTTTTCTTTTCCTGTCTCATTACTGGTAGAAATGACGCCAAAAAGTGTCTCCTTTTTCAGTATGACAAAAGTTGCCACCATTGCTCTGGAATTTGAATATAGTGACTCCAAGGAGTCTGGGGGCTTCCATTTTCTACCTCCAATAGGCTTCGCTTTTTCTTTCCAGAGGAGCAGTCCAAAAGCCTCAAAGGGAAGAGAGACAGAGCAGGAGTTCATCCGGTGCCAGAGAATGGCATTTCCTTGGAGGTTTAGAAGATCAATTCTTCTCAGAGAACCTCCTGACATTCCTGCCTGAAGTCATATCTAAGCACAACAAAATGAAATCATACGATAAGATATTTGAGCTAAAACTTTAGATCTGTGTGAAAAAAGAAAAAAAAAAAACTATCATTAACGTTAGAAAGATGACCTAAATCAGAGTCCAGCAAACTATGACCCATGGGCCAAATCCAGGTCTTGCTAGTTTTTGCTACTAAGATTTGACTAAACTAGCTATTCCTATTCCTTTGCCTTGAGCAAGTTGAGTAGTTTGGACAAAAAAGTCAAAAATACTCTGGCCCTTGGGAAGGGAATTTTGCTCTAAGCAGTGGTTCCCAAGCCTTACTGCACATTAGAATCACCTGGAAGTTATTATCACATTAAAGTTATTAAAGGCTCTAAGTTCCATACCCACACCCAAGGGTAATTAAACTAGAATTTCTTGGAATGAAATCTAGTTGTCAATATTGAGAAATAAATTTAAATTGAATTTTTGCAATTTGCATACAATTTGATGGTATTCTCACTTTATTGCCCCTTCCCAATTTAATGTGGGAATATATATATAGATATATGAGATAGAATAATTAGACTACAGAGTCTAGTGTCCACAAATATCCTTCAGTGTGGGTCCACCCACTGGCGTCTGGTTAACCTACCAAGAGTTCCATCCTTGCAAGAGGCTGTCTCTGCTCCTCCCAGTTGCCCTCAGCTGCCATGATTTCCTTAGTTGGGGTTTCTTACCCACTTCCTCATATCTATGCTGGGGTTTTGTCTGGTTTGAGCTTGGATGAGACTTGTGCATGCTGCCACCATTGCTATAGGTTCATATGAGTAATTAATTGATCAGCTGCCTGAAAAACTCTGTTTCCTTGTGGTCATCCACCACCTCTGGCTCTCACAATCTTTCCTCCCCGCTTCCACAATGAGCTCTAATCCTTGGGAGGCAGAGGTTTGATACAGGTGTCCTATTCGTGGATATGCACTCTATAGCCTCTGGATCTCTACAGGTTGGCCAGTTGTGGGTTTCTGTGTTAATCATCATCTGTTGCATAAGAAAATTTCTCTGGTGAGTTGAGAGATGCATTAATAGGTTATCCCCTATGTCCTGTGTCCTGTCTAGCCTCAGGTTCCTAAACCTGATATCAATGTCAGGTATGGAGTAGAGACAATCCTGAGAGCTGACAGCCAATTGTATAAGGCTGAGGAATGCTCGGCAACTGGTATGTGTGCCCCCAGTCATAGACTACACAAGCCCCACAGTGATACAGACGCCAATGGGGAAGCAGCAGTGCAGTGTGATTCCGGTGGTAAGGATTTCTAGGAAGATACACGACCTTCATTCTGGGCCTTTATGTGGGCCTGCAAGGACCAGTTAGTTGGAAAAGCTTAAGAAAGAAACAGGATTCCATACAAATAAACAGTCCAATTCACAGATGGTCCATCTCGCTCCTGCTGTGGGAGTACTACCTCAGCAATGAGCTAGGTGTAATGGGAATAGCGAAGAAGATTCTGGGATCCTGAAAATGTGGGGCAGAAAATCCAGAAAAAATAAAAATATGGGGCTGGGAGGGAACTTGCCATGAGGAAAGCAGAAATCATTTACAGAGTAAAGGGACTGTGGATAAATTAATAGTGTGTAGACAGGATTTCAGGAGATTAAAGTGGATGGAGTGCACCCAGGTCTGTACACAGCTCAGAAGTCCTTTATCCATGCCCTTTCACCCACGGTTCCCCCCATGGAACTGCAGATGTGGGGAACAGGGACCGGTTGAGTATTCAGAGACAACAGAGAAGCTGCGAAATCCTTGAAAGGTCTTACAAGGCAGAATTGATTTTTATCCAAAATAACTGAGTGTGGTTTTGTGCTTTTCCCCAAGGATGTGGTCAGTTAATACAAATTCCTCCCTCATCCTCTGACTCGAAAGGTGATGCCAGACAGGGCTCCTTGAGAAGAGCTGTTTTTCCAAACCTCCAAGGAAACGCTGTTCTCTGACACGGCATCAGCTTCTGCCCCATCTCTCTTCCCTTTGAGGCTTTTGGACTGCTCCTCTGGAAAGGACAACTAAGCCTGTTGCTTCTCCTCAAACTGCAGGTGTCATCCACACACTTGTTAACAGCCTCAGTCATGTCGGCACCTGCATCACTGGCTGTTGCCAAACTCTTTTGGCCTGAAACAGAGACACCAAAGGTAACCCTCAAGAATGCCATGAAACTGGAAAATGGGTAAGTGGGACACATCACCTAATTAACAAGCTGGGACAGGGATGCCAAATTCAAAATTTGATAATAGGAAAACACTGCACATTATGGTATTAGAATGATATTACGTTTAATTTCCTTGTGACTTAGTAGATTTTACCTACAAAACAAAACTCTTCCAACACTTTAGGAAAAGCTTCTAAACATCTGAATGTCAGTACATGTCTTAAGTATTCATTGCAAAGATTCATCACTGTAAGAACTGCGACACTGGCTTAAAACTGTTGGAAAGTCATGGAATGAATGTTTCAGAAATCTCTCATGTAATAAAAAAGTTGGTTTATTTTCTTTTGGCCTATGAAGAAGGAATAACAAAGAATAGAAAGCTTCAGGGAGCTAAGACATTTATAAGCATCATGAAATCACATAGTTTAACCAACATGTATCTGAGCCTCATCCCTTAATTATGTGAAAACAGGGTCATAGCCATGAATGAGAAAGCAGGTTGCCAAAGGATTAAATAAAGGCGAGTGCCCCTAACCCACAGTCTAAAATCAGGATGAAGAGATGACTCAGCGATTAAGAGCTCTTGCAGAGGACCTGGGTTCAATTCCCAGTACCCACGTGGTGGCTAACAACTGTCCAGGGGAATTCAATGCCCTCTTCTGACCTCCGTGGGCATTGCACAGCATGGGTGCACTTACACACGTGCAGGCAATCCACTCATACACATAAAATAAAAATAAAAAATAAAGTATGTTTAAAGAAGTCTAAAATCAAACTGCTCCAAAATCAGAAACATTTTGAGTGCTGGCATCATACCACAAGTGGAAAATCACATTCCATTAAGCTTTGCTTTGTGCACAGAATTATTTAAATACTGTATAGGGCCAGCAGAATGGCTCAGCAGGTAAGAGCAGGTGCCACACAGGCCTGGGTGACCAGAGTTTGATCCCCAGAATCCACATAAAGGTGGAGGGAAAATAGTGACTCCTCAAAGTTCTCCTGTGACCACCACACACATGCACCCCAATACACACATATGCACCCCAATATACATAATGCACACATACATAGAAAACTTAAAATTTATAAAATTACTTTCAAGTCATGTGTGTTAGGTATATATGAAACATCAGTTAATACCATGTTTACATTTTAAGTCTCACCCCCTCAAGATATCACATTATGATTAATGAAACTGTCCCAAACTCTGAAATATGAAACACTTATGGTTCAAAGCATTTTGGATAAGAGATACCAATCTGTGGCTTCCTCTTACAGAGGCAGTAACCATGAAAATGGGCATGGTGTACTAATTAAGGATACAGACATGGAGGAAAATTGTAAAGAAAGAGAGATAAATGGATTTTAGGGAAAGGTAGCTCTGGGATTAGAGGGGTTGACAGGAGACGCGGAAGATCGTGCAGTGGAATTCAAAGGTGATGACATTTCATTTCTTTTTTTCTCACTGCATGTTTGATCAGGTCTTTATTCAAATAGGCTGAAAATATATCTATTCCATAAAGAAGCAAATAGACATTCCATTTCTTAAATGAAGTGTTAGTTTTTAGTGTCATGAGATTTTTGTAAGTATTCTCAAATAGCTACTTTTAATGAATAATTTTAATTAATTTTTAAGACTATTTTTATTTTATGTGTATGCGTACTTTGCACGCATGTACATAAGCGCAACCAAGTCATGCAGTGGCCATGGAGGCCAGAAGAGGGAATCAGATCCCCTGGAACTGGAGTGATGAACAATTGTTAACCATCACATGAGTGCTGAGAATCAAACCCGGGTCCTCTGCAAGAACCACCAGTTCTCTTAACTGCTGCACCATCTCTCCAGACCCTTAGTAGATAATTTTTAACCCTACGCTGTTTTATGATTTCCCAGCTTTTATTATAGATGTCCCAGATTTTAAAAACACAACTGGGGATGTGGGTGAGTGCTTATCAGCATGAAGCCCAGGGTTCACCTCCAGCACCAAAGAAAAAGGCAGTGTAGCAGTAGAGTCAGACACCCCCACCTGTCGTCAGTTATCAGCCCCATCACAATCACATGGCATAAGTGATTATTTTGACCAAGGTATGCTCCTGAGGGTTCGCCTCTCACCCACTAAACTATAATTAGGCCATTTCTGTGTCTGTGACATCCACCCAGAGACACTCCTTGGTAATTCTAGAATTGCTATCTTTTAATGAAGTGATTCAAGGAATCTCCTGGAGGCTGCAACACAGGGCGCAGCCTCCTCCATCCCCCTGGTGGCTAACATTGCTGCGAACCTGATTGCCTTCTTGGCCCTGCTGTCTTTTATGAATTCAGCCCTGTCTTGGTTTGGAGGCATGTTCGACTACCCGCAGCTGAGTTTCGAGGTATGATTCCACCATACTCCTGCCAAGCTTTATTTCTGACTACCTTTGCTTAAAAATAAGTTAGAAATCAAGCGTGGTGGCTCACGTATTCAGCCCCAGCACTCAGGAGGCCGAGGTAAAAGATAGCCGTGAGTTCAAGGCCAGTGTGGGCAGCATAGTGAGTCCCTGTCTCAGAAAACAAAAGCAAACAAACAACAAAAACGTTTTAGCACCCTCTCCTAACTGCCTCTGGTTTGCCCTCACACATCATAGAAGCATCTCTGCCCCCATTCTTCCCACTCCCATGCTGTCTTCTGTTGCCCTCTTTCCCCCTAGTAGTCATTCTCTTATGACCTCTTCCCCAAGAATATGTGTTACCTCAAATGACCAAGTTCCATCCTTGACTCCTGCTGTAGTCTGTTTTCTGTGCTACAGAACACAAGATTGAATCATTTTATAAAGGGGACTTAACTCGGTTCTGAAGGCTGCAATCTGCAGTGAGGTGGTTACATCTGACCAACTTCCGGTGAGGGCCACATGCAGCCCATATATGACAGAAAAACACAAAGGACAAGAGGGCACATTTTAAAAGAAAGGAGAGACCAGAGAGCTGACCTCTTTATTAACAACTACTCTCTCAAATACTAATCCGTTCCACAGAGAACTAATGCAGTCCCATGAGAAAGACACTTATTGATCTTAAGGGCCCTAGACCAGCAACATCGCTACCTGGAAATCAAGCCTTAACACAAGTTTGGTGAAGACACACCATATTCTCCTGCTACATAAAGATGGACAACTGCATGCAAGGGGTGCTTTGTACCCAAAAGGGGCAGAAGAGGCAGGAAGAGTCTTGTCAGTGAGATGAGGAAGCAGATCTAGAAGCAAATTCCTGTATTAACAAAGTGTCACTACTTCTGGGGTTTTGCAGCTCATATGCTCCTACATCTTCATGCCCTTCTCCTTCATGATGGGAGTCGACTGGCAAGACAGCTTTATGGTTGCCAAACTCATAGGCTACAAGACATTCTTCAATGAATTTGTGGCTTATGAGCACCTCTCAAAACTGATCAATCTGAGGAAAGAGGCTGGACCCAAATTTGTGAATGGTGTGCAGCAGTACATGTCGGTGAGTATGCTTCCTCATCAATAGATACACATGCTCACTATTGAGAGTATAGTTGAATACCATCTATAACTGCTTGTTTGACTTTGGGCCAGTCACTATCCAGGCACTTAAGTTCTATAAGAACAAAACAACCCAAAATCTCCTTCATCTTATGGAGCTCATAAGGAACACTGAATGATTTCCAGTTGTGTTGAACTGATCATATGATATTTGTGTGGAGAGAGGAAAAACTAATTTATACCACTATGATGAGTTACTTTTTAAATTGTTTTTAATTTTTTTTTAAACTTTATGTGTATGAATGGTTTGTCTGCATGTATGTAAGTATACCACATGTGTGTGATGCCCACAGAGGACAGAAGAGGGCATCGGGTCCCCTAGAACTGGATTTACAAACAGTTGTTAGCTGCCATGTGGGTGCTGGGAACTGAACCTGGATCCTCTGCAAGAGCAGCCAGTGCTCTTAACCACTGAGCCATCTCTCCAGCCTCATGAGTTACTTTTAAAGACTGTACACACAGACCTAGAGCCATATACTGAAGATTTATCAAATACCATCTATGCTCAGTGTAGTAGGTACTGAGGCCCAACAGCACTGAACAGGTCAAAAGGCCCTCTGTTAGTCACTTTTGTCACAGTAATAAAATACTGAAGACAAACAACTTATAGGTTGAGAGGTTTCTGTTCATGGTCCATCACCCTCATTGCTTTGGGACCTGTCCAAAGCAGAATGTCAGTGTGGGAGCAGACAGCAGAGGATGCTTGTTCACCACAAAGCAGCTAGGAAGTCAACAGAGAGAAAGAGGGATGGGGTTCCAACATCCCCTTCGAGGGTGTGGTCCAAGACCTAGCCTCCTGACCTAAATCTTCCTCTACCTCCCACCTTCAGCATATAGGCCTTTGAAGGATATTCAGCAACCAAATTATAGCAAGCCTTACCTTCATAGAACCAGTAGTCTAATGCTCATGAAGGTCTCTTCTAGCATGAGGGGTTTTATGAGTTCTAAGAAACTAAATGTAATGTTGTGCGTAGTCACCTTCAAGAAATATTGCTAATGTCAAAAGGGATGAGGGGAGAGAAAGCACGATGTCTGCCATTAGAAATCCCTGGATGAATCACCCTAGAATCACGCCAGGCCTTCAAATCTATAGCATGTAAAGAGGTGCTCACGGCTACCTAAGCTTTGATGGGATGAGGAACTTAAGACAAGGACATATTTGCAGCTGAATCTCTGATTATAATTTCCCTCAAAAGAACAGTATTATCACATGAGGAAACTAAGGGAAATGAGTGTTTCTGACCATCCCTGTCACTCGGTGGACCAATCCATTTAGGGTTAATGTCCCAGGCTTTAACACACGCTACACAGCCCAGCATGGTAATACTCATCCCAGACAGCAGCACTTCCCTCCTGGACTCCCAAAGGCCAAACAGATGGATCATGCAAGTCTTCCCCAGAAGAGTGCTGGTTTATATTCTGCGCTCTGGGGCACACAGACCCACACATCTGATAGAAATGGGCTTGTGGGTCTCCTATTTCCTACGTGTTCATTTTTCAGCTAACCGTACAGCGGAACTTGGCTAGTTCTCCTCATTGTTTGGATGCCGCCTAAACCATTTTGTTTCCCTGCCAAAAGTAAACAATAGGCTAAATTAAGCAAAATGTTTTCAACTTTCCAGTTGCCAGGAGAAAGTACTTTTGTTAATGAGCAGAGCAAGCTGCCAGCTCTGGCAGCACTGAGCTGCTCTGTGAAAAGCCTGTTAGGTAGGCAGAGCCTGAACTGTAGAGCTGTTTTGGTTTGGGGCTGAGCCCAGCCTGAGGCACACAGGGCACACGGGAAACAGCAGCCTCGGTTACTGTTGAGTCACAGTAGCCACAGCAGCTTGTTACTCACACACAGGAGAACAGAGGGGTGTGCATCGTCTTTCCAGTGCAGTCCAGCTCTCCAGTTACAAAAGCAAAGTGGAGACAACCTTTTCTTCTTCTGACAAAACCACACATAGCCACATCTGCATACCCCTTCCCCTGGATCCTATCTAAGGAAGAGAGATCACAAGACCTTTATGTTCTCTCTCTCATTCTCTCTCTCTCTCTCTCTCTCTCTCTCTCTCTCTCTCTCTCACACACACACACACACACACACACACACACACACGGCTACCTAAGCTTTGATGGGATGAGGAACACACACACAGTTTCTTAATGAACATGTCTGTTGTTGGTTTTTGTTTTGGTTTTGTTTTTGAGACAGGGTTTCACTATGTAGCCATGGCTAGCCTGAAACTTGCTATGTAGACCATGATAGCCTTGAACTCACTGAAATCAGCCTGGGCAGAGCCTCCCCAGTGCTGAGATTAAAGGAATGCACCACCACACCCAGCTGGTGTGGTTTTGAATTACTGAATGAAAAGCAATGGAAGATCAAGAAACAAGAACCATCTTGTCCAGGAACAGTGGACCACACACGTACTTTTTTTCCCTCCTGCTTGTATGCATGCTGTTTGAAACTATATCAGAAACTATTAGAGAAAAGACAGGCCTCATTAGAAAACCACAACGAATCTTGAATGGAGATTTTCAAAAACCCAGTTAGCCCAAGGGGAGAAAAATACTGCTCTTGAATGTAGCATTTATTTGAGGCCTTTTCCCCTTGCACTAAGTCATTTGCTTTTCAAGAAACTGGAGAGGAAATTATTGTTCCAAATGTGTGAGTACCTGTTGTGAGGGCACTAAGTCAGAAACATAGACATGTTTGTGTCTCCAGTGTCAGAATTTATTAACTAAATTCACAAGCTGTATCAGTTCACTGGCTGCAATTTGCCAAGTAGTTCCAATTCCTCTTGACAGCTAGCTGAGACAGGTTGTTCTAGTCCACATCACACATCTGTCCATGTGCATATACCTAGGCTACAGAATGATTGCAAAGGGTTAAGAAGCTGAATCAAAGAATCAGAGTTCAAGGAGGCCTTCCTGGAGGGGGAGCTGATAGGGATGCACAATATGGAGTAACTCAGAGCAGACCACAGCCTAAATTAGTACCTCTGCCGGATTGGATGTACCCCAGATAAGCAATGGATGAGCACTGAGTCTGTAGCAACTCCTGTATTCAGTCCTTCAGCCTGAGGGAGAATTATCAGGCCACGCAGCACCTCTTAACTGTAGGAACAGAGCCAGAGGGCCACAACCTCAGTTTTGCTAATTCACCATCTAGTGTCCACTGCCCAGTCCCACTCTTGCATTTCCAAATGGGCTCCTGACTTTCCCATGGGTAGTCAGAGCTGAAGAACAAAGGCAAGCATGATAGCCAGATTGTAAGGAAGCTCCTTGATAGATCCTGAGAATTTCCTTTCTACTGATACAATTCCTTAACTCCCCTCATGGCCCTTTATAGACAATACCCCTCTGAAGACCTAATCCAGGCAACTAATGATCTTTTTTCCACTGTAGATTATTGTGTTAGTGAGTTTTTCATTACTGTGACAAAATACCTGAGATAAACCAAAGAAAGGAGGTTTGTTTTAGTGGTTTCAGTCCAGGGTTGCTTTTAGGCCAATGGTGAGGCAGCTACCATGGCAGCAGTGTGTGGAGGAGGAAAGCTGCCTTCCCCCTGAGACAATCAAGAATCAAAAGAGAAAGCTCAACATTATGACAAACCCCTTTCTTCCAAACCCACTAAGCTATGAATCAGCAAATGGACTAATCCAGTTCATGAAGTCAGACCCTGCCCTCATAATCCAGTCATCTCCCAGAGGCTCTGCATCTAAACAGTACCGAGGACCAAGCCTTCAACATGTGCTCTGGGGAACATCTGAGATCCAAACTATAATAATTACTTTTGCCTGTTGAGTAAACAGACTCACTTAGCATTCATGCTGTGGTACATAGCATTTTTCTTTTTCTTGTAGAACAGTATTCTATTTTATGGATGTCCACAATTTGTTTATCAGCTTTCCTAAGGAAGGGCATTGGAGTTGTTGTAAGTGTGGGGCTATTATGAATAAAGCCATATAAATATTCATGAACAGTCCTTCTGTGGGCCTGTGTTTTTATTTCTTTATGAACATTTCCATGTCACACAAGCAGTGTGTGTTAGCTTGGTGAGACTCTGCCGTACTGTCTCTCAAGCATCCTGTGTCATTTTACATTCCTACCAGCACTGGGTAAGCATCCTAGCCAGTCTTTTTATCTCTTTCAGTAAATGACAACGTACCTTAGATAAGTCGATTTAAAGTAAGAAAGACTTGTTTTGGCTCTCTATTTGTTTTGGCTCTGGCATTGATTAGCATTTCCCTGATAACTAGTGACGTTGAAGGTCTTTTTCATATGCTTATTGGCCATTTCTACATCTTTTGTGGAGTATCCAAAACTCCATCAATATTTCCTTAGGTATTTGCCTTCTTATTGGATTATAGGATTCTTTATATATTCTGAGTTAGCTATTTGTCAAATAGGTATAATGTGAATTTTCTGGAACCAAATTCATATTTCCACCAACTAGTTCTGTGTCTGGTATAATACAGCAGATGGCCAAGCTTTATGGGCTGTACTAATGACAAGGAAGGAGCCAAGGCCACTAATTCCTAGTCTAGTGTTAAATGTTTCTCGAATCTACACACCCCTTTCCACGTTCCCTCAATATTCAAGCAGTCAAAGAAACCATCCATGGTTATTTGATAGCCACACAATTGTCAATTTATTTGTCAATATTAATTCTGCAGTCAAAATGAATCCCAGTTGGGACGCCAGATTTCTTAAGCTGGGTCAGACCATGTATGCATCAGTGTTCTGTGCTTACTTACAGATTCGTTCTGAGACAATTGCAACTTATGCCCTCTGTGGCTTCGCCAATTTTGCTTCCCTAGGAATAGTGATCGGCGGACTTAGTAAGTGAAAAGAATAATCTTTGACAACAGATTGACATGCTTTGGGCCCCCATCTTTTTCTGTAATATTCAGATCAAGGGAAAATGGATCTTCAAATTCCCTAAGGTCTATGTTTTGTTTTGTTTTGTTTTGGTCCTTTTGAGACAGAGTCTTTCTGTAGCCTCAGCTGACCTGGAACTCACCATGTAGACCAGGCTGGCCTTGATCTCACAGACGTCTGCCTGCCTCTGCCTCACTAATGCAGGGATTAAAGGCGTGCACCACTCTGCCTGGTTTAGGGTCTATGGTTTATCTCTGCTCTACAATATAGTTTTCCTATGTACACTCAAGCATTCAGGATAAATATGCTCAAATATACAGATACTTTTCCCAAGCCAATGATAACCCTGAGGTTTCACTTATACACCAACATTAATAATTTACAACCAGCACCTGGAGGTCCTGAGATCCTACGGAATTTCAGTGTAAAAGGTGCTGTCCTTTGTTACTGATGTCTGCCATGGGCGTAGAAGTAGATGGTGGCAGTTGAGTTGGAGATTACCTCACTGATTAATTCTTGCTCGTAACTCCCTGACTTTTCCATGCCCACAATGCATCATGAGCCCTTTGGATAAATCTCGGACTTTTTTTTTAACTGGCCTCAGATTCCAGTCACAAAATAATTTTCAGAGGCTACAGAGCTGGATTTTGATCAGTCTAATCTCAAATACCTTTCATCTTTTCTCCAGCATCCATAGCTCCTTCCAGAAGGCACGACATTGCCTCAGGAGCAATGAGAGCCCTGATTGCAGGGACCACTGCCTGCTTCATGACAGCCTGCATTGCAGGTATGATCCTGTCCCAGGTGCCCACAGGCCTCCAGCCTGCACACGCAGCAATTGCTAATGCAGAAAGCTGAGAGCTAGAGCTGGGCTGAGTTCACTGTGAAATGAAGTGTGTGGGGTGGAGTGGAGAAGCTCAGGACAGAGGCAAGCTCCGGGATTTTGTCGAGTTGTGAAAGCAAATGGCACTGTTTTCCATTTCCAGGCACACTCTCCAGCACCCCTGTGGACATCAGCTGCCATCACGTTCTAGACAATGCCTTTAACTACAGTTCCTTTAATAACACAACCAGAGTGGTGTCTTGTTGCCAAAGTCTGTTGCACAGGTATTCTTGATTATAACTTCTTTATGATCTCTTAATAATCAAACCCAACTATCATGTGATTTCCTGGGGAGATGTGAACTAATGTCTGCTCACCCTAGATAGGGCTCCAACAACAGACAAAAGTAATAATTCCTCTAAAGCCCAGCTTGGTAAACCAATGAGTTTATTGGGCTTACTTACATAAATGTGGGTGACCCCAAAATGGTCATATAACCAAAAAGTCCCACTCCATCATGGTGATAGACTTGCTGAGGCTCTGTCATGGAGTCAACCTTCCATTAACCTTTCATCTGCTCTATTCTCTAGCACCTTCCAAGATCATATGCAGTGGGGAGGAAGTGGTGGGTGTGATCCCAGGTGAAGGTCTCCTACTTCCTCACCTTCTCTCCTTCTAATAAGGAATGTGAATTTCTTCCTTACTATTACTGTTAAGGTTCAGATAGCCCTGCCCCCTCACCAACAGGATCCCAAGGACTTCTCATGCTCCTGAGAAAAGGGGACCTAGCTGATAAGCACCTTGGTCTTTGAAGTCAAGAGAAGGAGACTTTTCTCCACTGTTTGGCCAACACAGCAGGCTTCCCCTTTGATCTCTAAAGAGGACAGGTTTTAACAGACCCGCTCTCCCACTCCCCCCCCCAACTTAAAAAAACTACATCTTCCTGCCTTCTGCAGGAGGCAGAAGCCTCTCTTTTGAAAGACCCCAGCTCAAGACCTGGGTAGACATTTTCCCTGCCTAGAAGGGAATCTGTCCCATGTGTTCCTTTGCTAATAAACCCTATTTTGATGGAGTTTTAGCTGTGCCTCGGTGCCTCATCATCCATTCACTCGTTCTCCACCAACTTTTTACGTATCAATTACCATAGACCCAACTATCATAGTATTATTACCCTTACCCATACTTGGTTGCCATGACTACTGGGTCACGATTATATCTACTCCATGATGGTAGGAGAATGGGTAGATGGGGTAATGACCATAGACCTGGAGTAAATATGTGACAACACCAGCACAGAGACCTCACCAATTGTTTTTATAACTTTATTCACTCTTTAATTGTCATGTAAGAACTTAGGGCATTTCTAATGCCTTGCATCTTTTCTCAGATAAAACTAGAAAGCTAGGATCAAAACATGTATGCTGCTCACAAGTACATAGCGTGTACCCTCTGTACATTAGGCACTTTGTGTGAATTAGTTCACTTAAACCTTGCAATCACCATATACGTTGGGCACAATCTTTTTTTTTTGCACTTGGCACAAGAGGGCTGTGCCCACTCAAGCAATATTAGTCTCAGCATAATCAAGATAGGAAATTTAAGGCTCTACCCAACTTAAGACAAGGCCCTTCATTACTGCTGTCAGGGCCTCTCTGTAGCCTTCCCTCAGGTCTCTAGTCCGAGAGATCTCCATTAAAATAATTCAGATGAGATGCATGGTGTTTATAGAGTTTATTGCAGAGTAAAGTGGGGCAGCCTCAAGGGATGAGAGTGGACAATGGCTAACCTCCATTTTTAGGTAGGTTTTATATTTATACACTGTCTTAAAGTCCTTAGAACAGGTGTTCCTGGGGTGTTTTTCCTGTCTGGGTGACTGAGATTAGCTTTTAATCTCAGGGATTTGGGTTAGTTCTTATGAGAAAGAATAATAATATGCCTTTGTTCTTTACCAGAAAGCCTCTAGCTACATATCAATATCATGCTCTTCTAAGCAGTTTAAGATGTCATGTCTCCACCCAGGGCCAGAGAAAGACTCAGATCCACTCTTTGACCACAAATAGTGTAGCAGAGCAGATTAAGAAAAATTAAAGAAAGAATAAAAGGAGTCAATATACATAGCCATGCTTTACCAGGAAGAGCCTTCCTTTGACCGACCTCAGCCAGGCCCCCTGCCTCCACATTCCTCCCCTTTGTCTAATCTGTGTCCATACTTTTATGGAACAGTTTAGATGCTAAGGAGATACAGTTGTGGTGCTCTACCTTTCCTTTACCCACCAGTACTGTTCACTTGAGAGTTAGTGTAGCAGGGACATAGAAGGTAGTGCTCAGCTGAGAATGAGGGAGGGAATCTATCCTCAGTGACCTCCAAGACTGCTCATTTCTACCTGACTGCCCAGCACTTTACTTTTTATTGTTTCCTTTTCAAGGAGAATGAGATGGTCCCACAACATGGTGACGGGCAGTTGAATGAGAGGCCACCAGTGGCCCATGCCAGCCACCTCCACCCTCTACACTTTCTATTTTGAAAAAGCAACATCCTCATCCCACCTGCTCTCATTATGCACAAGTGTTTTATAAGTATTGGTTCTATCCCCTTTTTTGTTCTTATGGAGGAAAGAGGGAGAGACCTTGAGGCCACCCAGAATTTGAGAACCAACACTAACCCTCGGACGCCTCTATTTTAAACCCTCCCTAGCCAGAAGGGAACAAGGAAATTGGCTTCCTGCCCTGTACATTCACAATGCATCATCCTCTACGCACCTGCTGTTCCTGCTATCTAAGGCCCAACTAACGGTTCATTCTGCTTTTACCAGCACTGTTGCCAAGGGGCCCAATGAGATTATCCCAGGAGGAAACTTCAGCCTCTACGCTTTGAAGGGCTGCTGCGAATTGCTGAATCCATCAACACTTAACTGCAGTTGGATCCCTAATATGATATAAGTTCGGTCATGTATCCAGTGAAAGTCCTTGTACAGATACTTAATTTTCTGCTTTGGAAGGGAAAAAAAGCTATTAACCACAGATTGATAACTCTGTCATGAAATCAGTTTTAATTGAAAGAAAGAAAGAAAAACTGGCATGAATCCTTCAGACATACAATATCTCCCTCCACCCTTTCCCTCCCCAACCCACCCTTTCCACTTCAAAGTCTATGATGATATGCCAGATTGAGATGCAATCCTCAGTCCTAATAACGTTTTCTAACATTTGACTTTCAAGGCATTTCATAAGAATATATATGTGTGTATGTATATATAATGTCTCCCAGCAACTGGGCTATGACACAGCTATACCCTCTTATGATGCTCTAAGTATTCCAGAATGATGTGTTTTGAACACATCTCAGTCAAGGTCATTCTGCCTTCACTCTAGCTCACCTGAATTCCTGGACTTGAATCTCACATGAAGGAAGGCTAATACAAAGTCACCCACTCATTGTTATCCTCCAGAAGTCTTCATAAACGAAGATTCCTTTAGAAAAGCACACACATATTAAAACCAAAATTTCGTTCCCGTAAACTTAAGAGACTTATAATCAGTCATCGTATGCAAAGTTATGCTGCAGTAATTCCCCAAACCTCAACAGCTTGCAAATCTCTCTTTCAGTCATATTACATGTTTGAAATGATCAATTTAGCCTTAATGTTTTTTAAGTTGATTTTTAAAGGAATGTCTTTGATTCTTGACTCTGACAATTTCATACATACATACAATGTATCGTTTTAATATTTCGTTTTTATTATTTTTATTTTATATGTGTATTGCCTGAATATATGTAGGTACACCCATGTTGGGCAATGCCCACAGAGGTCAGAAGAGGGAGTCAGATCCCTGGAAATGGAGTTACAGGCAGTTGTTAGCTGCCATGTGGGTGCTGGAAATCAAACCTGGGTCCTCTGCAAGAGCAGCCAGTGCTCTTAACCGCTGCACAATCTCTCCAGCCCACATACAACATATCTTGATCACCCCCAACTCCCACTCCCTGCTCCCCTCCCTCCTGGAAACCCTCAACATGTCCCCCCTCACATTCATGCCCTCGTCCCTCTTTTTATAGCTCTCTAGTCTGATTAATGCTGCCTGCTGGCATACTGATATTGCTGACTTGATCTTATGCAGTTCTTGTATAGGTAACCATAGCTACAGTGAATTCATGAATGCAACAGCTGTACCATGTCTAGAAGGCAGTATTTCACAATACTCCTCCCTATCTTCTGGCTCATACATTCTTTCTGCCCCCTCTTCCATGATGTTCCCTGAGCCTTGAGGAAATTGACATAGATGTCCCATTTTTGTCTGAGCACTCAGCAGTCACTTATTCTCAGCACTTTGACCAGTTGTGAGTCTTTACATTGATGAATTTGGGCTTAATCTATGCTGTCCCCATTTCCAGGACCCTGGCTAAAGAAAGCAGCCCCTGTGTGGGGCATGCTGGTCTTAGAGAAGGAAAACATGTAGGAACAGCATGATAGCTCTTAAAATTTCTAGGAGCCAGATTTGGTGGCACACTCTTGTCAATCTCAGCACTAGGAGACAAGGCAGGAAGATTATGGATTCAAAACTAGCAGGACCCTGTCTCCAAACAAGAGTGACAACAGTTCCACTAGATAGTAGCATTCTTCATTTCTGCTGCATTCTATAAGCCAGAGAAAATCCTGTGGCAAGCATTATGTCAGTGACCATAGATGAACTATCCTGTCACAGGGAAGGAATAGTGAACACTTTGCAGATATAATATACTATAAGGATCCCTGCTATCCAAGTCTCTGTCATTGGGAAGACTATTTGTAGACATGTTTATGTGTAACATTTGGTCCTATCCTTAATGATAAGACTGGACAACAACAAATGTTCAGTCAAAGCCACATAAAGACCAATTATGAAGAAAAATCAATCCTGATGGAGATGGGAACACCTTTCATTGATTCTTCCATCGATCAGAAAAACATCATCAGACTTGCTGACTGGGTCCAGAGAAGTCAGTGGAGTGCTCTTTAATGAAATGATCATTACCATTGCTATGAACATACAGAGACCTTGTACAAGGAAAATATCAATGCATCTGAGTCAGTGACTCACAAAGGAGAAACTCAATGGGAAACAAGTTGTACAATACATTAAGTAGTTTATTTTGATCATGAACAAGAATGATTTTTCCAAAATAATCCATGTATAAATGATTGGAGCTATTTGTTTCTGCTTTCGCTTTTTGCTTTTTGCTTTTTCTTTCTTCTTTCTTTCTTTCTTTCTTTCTTTCTTTCTTTCTTTCTTTCTTTCTTTCTTTTTTGATAGTAACCAAAGGAGAGGTTAAATGTCCAGAGGACTCTTGACTCCTGAAGTAAAAATATCAAGATGTTTCTAATTTTTTATTATTATCTATATCAATTTTCTTGGAAGTCGACCTTAGGAAAACATTTGCACACCTTCTCTTTGTACACCTTATGGCTTTGTTCCAGCCTATGGTAGTGTGTTGTGAGTGCCAATTATTCATCTGTTGGGTCTTCCTCATCAGCTGTAGCTGTTCTCTCTCCCTCTCATCCTTTTTAACTCATTGAATTTTTCCAGTACATTTTATTCCTGAGACTCTCCAAGAGAATATTTTTGCAAGCTAATTTTTAAATTTCTTCTCTTGTCATTATGGCTCTGTGAATGTTTATCTCTCTTCTTTGTCTTCTTGCTTCAAGGACAAACAAGTACTGCCCTGTTTGTTAATAAGTTCTCCTTTCAATTTGTAAACATTGACATTTGTAATAAAAATGAAGACTGCATAAAATAGAATAGAAAATTTCAATTTAATGTTTTTTTTATTAAAATAACCAAACATCTTTCCCTACATTGTTCACCCTGGTTCTCTTGCCAGTCCACCCCTGAGGGTGTCACTGAAAGACTAGTCTGTATACCTTTCTTCTTGCCTATATAAGAAGAATGTAGGGGTTGTTATTGGTACACAAAGAATAAGTAGTTACATATTATCTTCAACTTCCTTCTTTGAAGTTGGCAAGATAACCTGAATATCCCTACAGCTCTTTGTTTATAGTTCTAGCTTTATCTTTCCCTTGTCCCTTTTTATTGTACCTATAACTACACGTGTGTGCAACACTATATAACCGAGATGATATACGTGCTGAGGAAGGGAAGGAGTAGGACATTTCCTATACTTCGGATCTTGAACATTTTCCCAAAGGCCTGTGTTGAAGGCTGAGTCCACAGCCTTGACACTGTTGGAAGGTGGCAGAAATTTTAGAAGGTGGAGCCCATTGGGAAGAAGGTCATTGGTGGTGTGTTCTTGAAGGGATATTAGGATCCCTGTCCCTCCTCTTCTTCTTTCTCTACTTCCCAGTCACCAGGAAGTAGGAACAGGATACCTCCACCACACACTCCCACTGTAATGTACCCTGTTACCACAGACTCAGTGCCATAAGTCCAAACAAACACAAATGGAAACTTCTGAAATTGAGCCAAAATAAATCTTTCTTCCTTAAACGTTTATTATCTCAGATATTTTGTCACTAACCAAAAGCTGATGCCTTCAGCCTTCATTAATTCTCAGCACCTTGGGCAGCATGAGTCTGTGCATTCACTGCCTTTCACCCGAGGCAGCTCAGCCCCTTCCCACTTCTGCAGCTTCTACAGTGTATTGTGGGGCTTCATGTGCCTCTCAAGCCACATTTTATAAGTGTATTCGCCTATTGAGAATTGACGTGGTATCTTTACAAAGATGCAATTACTGATATTTCTATGAAAGTTTGCTTTCTTCTATAATAATCTTTGTGGAATATTCCTTCAATTCTACTGGCAAAACTTTAAATCATTCTAGTCTGTGACATGTTACATATGTAGTAAACAAATCAGTTCTCTATGGACAAGCATTCACTTTGTTTTTAGATTTTGACCTATATTGTTTGTTTTGTTTGGTGTTTGTGTTAGATTTTTTGAAAATAAAAGGAAAGATAGAGGAGTAGAAGAGAAGAAACCAGAGCCAGTCCTGAAACAGGCAAGGATTATACCTTCCTTTATTCAAAGAAGATACAGTGAGAGGTAGAGGCTGTCCACAGGAACCAAGCTTCTACAACTAGACAAACCAGGGGTGTGGGGGGGGTGTTTATACCAGGGTTGTGGGACACAACTACACTTAGTGGGGAGTCAAGTTAGTTCCCTGGGTTAAAGGTCTCCTTCTCAAGATTATTTACCCAGGAACTGGCAGGAATGTTATCTCTGACCTTAGAGGAGACAGGTGGGCTCCACAAACATTTCCTCTCAGGCTTGGGAGTGACCAACTGATAAGGGATGGGCAGAGCCAGGTCTTTAATCTATAGCTGTTATGTCACTGGGGAAACTTTGTACTTTCACAATTTAAAGGCTTTTGGCCACTCTGATGGTTCTTATGCCTTTATGGCGTCCTCTAATGAAGCTCACGGTTTTTCTGAGGTTTGCATATTCTATCAGTTTGGGCTTTTTGTTTGTTTCTATTTTGCATTCTACCACTGAGCTGTATCCTCAGCTCTGGGTTTGGCTTTGGGGTTTTTCAGTTTATCAGTTTGTTGGTGGTGGTGGTAGTTTTTTGAAACAGGCTCTCCCTGTAGCCCCAGCTGTCCTGGAACTCACAATGTAGACCAGGCTGGCCTTGAACTCACAGAGATCTGCCTGCCCCTGCCTCCTGACTGCTAAGATTAAAGACATGAGCTACCATGCCTGACTTCTAGGTTTATTAGTTTTTTTTGTTGTTGTTGTTATTGTTTTGTTTTGGTTTGACTTTTTAAAATATTTTATTTTTAATTTTATGTGTATGAATGTATTGTCTACATGTATATAAGTGCACCCACATCGTGCAACACCCATGGAGGTCAGAAGAGGGCATCTGAGTCCCCTGGAACTGGAGTTACAGATGGTTGTTAGCTGTCATGTGGGTACTAGGAATAGAACCTGGGTCCTCTGTAAGAGCAGCCAGTGCTCTTAACTGCTGAGCTCTACTGACCAAACTGACTCCATTTTGGATAAAGCAGCCATCTTAGAAGCTTAGCCATAGTGTATTTCTAGCTCAATGACTGTTTTCAGAAACCCTGATCCCTTTCTCCCTTTTCCTCCCAGGAGAACGCTGCCGCGGCCACTTGCTCTCTAGACATAATAGAAAACAGAATTATTATGATATGACTAGCTGCTGATTCTGGCTTCTGTGACTTGCTTGCTTTGCTATTTCAGAGCACCTTGACATGTGGACTGAGATCACCCTCCACCCTGTTATTCGGGGACCACCTTGTCAACATCCCTTTTTGCGGTTTTTAGCTTTAAAAGGTCCCCTTTCCCTCTCCGTCCCCACTGCAGCACTCTAATCCGACGCGGAGACTGCAGTCCAAGCTAGCTTGAATAAAATATTTATCCTGATCTGAATTGAGTCTGGTGGTCTTTCCTCAGTAATCCCAGAGCCATCTCTCCAGCCCAGTTTTAGTTTTTGTAGAGACAAAATGGACAAAATTAAGCAGCCAAAAAGAAAAAAATTTCCTACTCTGTAACTATCAGTTTCTAAATGCTTGGAGCCTGAACCTGTGACTTGTGATACCTTATGCAAACAATTAAATTCTAACTCCTAATGACCCCTGGTGCCTCACCCCAAATGACCAGTTTCAGAAAGGTCAAATGGTGTTGTATACTTTACTAGCCAATAGAATAGTGAGCTGCCTACCTTTTGTCTGTTCAAATACAACCCCAGCAAATGGCCCAGAATACAAAGCCAGATGACATCTCTTAACTGCTGAAAAGCCACCTCATCCCCTCGGGGTGTGAGTCTCTCTCTGTCTCTGAGTGTTTGTTTTCACAGTGTCTATTCTTCATTAAAGTTCTTATCAATTCTTGTCTGGTAAATCCTTTTCCCCATCCCTTGGGATGACCGTTCCCAGTACTACTGTTTTGTTTTGCTACTTTGAACAGCATGTATACATTTTCTTTGCAAACCAGTACTTTTCTTTTCCTATAAATGCTGCTGTCTCTTAGACAGCAATGCAAGCTAGGTGTGGTAGCTCATTGACTGTATTCCCAGTGTTCAGGACACCACGCAGGAGAATTGCCCCAATTTCAAGTCCAGTCTGAGCTATGTAGTAAGTTCGAGGCTACCCTAGTCTGTAGTAAGAAATGCTTTCTCAAAAAAAGAGGAGGGAGGGAAGAAATATAATGCAAATCACAAGTGCTTTAAGATTCCCGGGTATCCACTATATTTTTTTAAAAAAAGCAGTAAAAATTTTAAAGTAAGCCTAATTTGGGGGGGCAGGGCTGGAGAGATGGCTCAGAGGTTAAGAACACTGGTTACTCTTGCAGAAGACCCGGGTTCAAATCCCAGCACCCGCATGGCATCTAATAACTGTCTGTAACTCCAGTCCCAGGGGATCTGACAGCCTCTTCTGACCTCCTTCGGCATTGCATGACATGAGTGAACTTACCTACAGGCAGGCAATACATACATACATACACATAAAATAGAAATAATAAAATTTTTAAAAAACAAAAAAAATTTTTTTTAAAGTAAGCCTAATTTTTTATGTGTATGAGTGTTTTGCCTGCATGTATTTAAGTGTACCCATGTTGGGCAATGCATTTGGAGGTCAGAAAAGGCCATTGGATTCCCTGGACCTGGACAGTTGTTAGTTGCCATGTAGATGCTGAGAACCAAACCTATGTCCTCTTCAAGAGCAGCCAGTGCTATTAATTGCTGAGCCATCTCTCCAGCTCCTAGTAAAACTAATTTTAATAATATTTCAATTAAATATTTTACATTTTTCTTAGCCAGCAAAGCCTTCAAAATCTACTGTGTTTATTTCAAGCAAAGTACTAAATTTTTGCTAGAAATATTTAATCTATATTTAGACTTCATAAAACTTAAAGTTGAAAAGTAAATTCGCATTACCCAGGTTGTCCTAAACATGCTTAGTTTTCCAGTAATAGAAATGAATAGCTTTAAGTTAAAATTGTAGTTAGTTCTTTCCTGTTTCAAGTATTATTGACCACCTGCCAGGCAGAGCCCTGCTACAGATATCTTCCATCCACAAAGTGTGTTAAGTAAAGTGCATTATATTTTTGGTGTTAATATATAATGCCAGATTACTTTTTGGAAAAATACATTGTCTTAATTTCCACGTGCGGTGATAGGATTTCATATGTTCTCTCTCTGTGTGTGTCTGTCTCTCTGTCTCTCTGTCTCTCTGTCTCTCTCTCTCCCTCTCCCTCCCTCCCTCCCTCCCCTGCACCATGTCCAATAATTCTCATGCTGACTCCTTTGTAATGCTGTCCATCCTGAACTGAGAAGTGGGGCACTATCCCTGAGTCACTGAAAAGGTCAATAAGATTCAGGACCAGGAGGGTTAGCAGGTGAGCACTCTGAGCTTGTTCCCTCCAGAAACACTGTCCTAAGTACTGTGAAAACTGAGTAGTTCAGGGCTGACTGGGTGTTTCCTTCTCCCATTGAAACTTCTAATGGAGATTTTTGGTGCACAGTTGATTTTTCTTCAGCAGATTCAGAAGCTAGTGGCTGTTTGTGCCCACAGTTGTTCATCTGCCTACCCACACATTGCTCTTGGTTGGCATACCTTGACCTTGTTTCACTGGAGAATTCTGCAAATTAAAAGTCCCCAAAAGCCACAAGATGCCAAATAAAAATCCCAGTGCCAAGTGTGGGAGCCCTCCCCTCAAGTTGTTGGTCAGAGATGTCACAGAGACACCACCCCACCCCCAAGCAATATAAGCCATTGCCATTGGCTCTTGACTGCCCACCAGACCTTGATGGTGAGATCCTGTTTCTGAAGACACCACATACATTGGTCATAGAACATGAAGAAATCAAGTTGACACTCTAGGAAGCGTCCTCCTTGCTGGCTGACTTTCATAGTACCAGAAGGTGTTATACAGGCTACTCGGGGAGAAAAGTCATCAACAGTCTTACTCAGCTGTGAACCCTGTGAGCTACAGTAACAACCTGGATGGCAAGATATGCCCACAGGTGCAATAGCAGCTCCAATGTTACGAGGGTAGCAGCCACTTTCTGATGGGATTTAAGCCTGTTCCGCAGGAGGAAACACATGCCTGGTACTATAAATCTGGCCAAGGACCCATGGCTGGGGAGCTAGGTCCCAGGGGTGAACCTCCTACTGTTATTTTGACAAATGTACATATATCTAAATTCATATCTCTCTGTCCATAGATTAGTGACACTCTCAAACCTCATCAAAGAAGTTCCTTTGTGCCGTGAATGGTAGTTAATGCAAAAACTCACAGTTGGTCATAGTGCAGAAAATGTGTGGAGTACTTAGCCATAAATGGAACATCTGTATTGCATCCCCTAACTCCAAGGTTCAGGGAACAGTGAGGAAGACCGGGTAGAAAGATTGTAAGAGGCAGAGGTCAGGGAGAACTGAACTGGAACAGTATCTCCCAGACATGGCAAGATCCATGCATTCATAAATTCACAGCAGCTGTTGCTGCCTGCACAAGAACCTGCACGGGATTAAGCTACTCAGCATTCCATTCGGAGTGGGAAGGGGCTTGCCAGGCCCCTCTCCTGCCTGAGGAGCTATTGACAGTTGATGGATGAATGCTGTGGGAGGAAGAGTCGGTTTTCATTAAGGGTGTGGCCCCTGGTAGGTTGACACACTCCGGTGAATGATCCACACCCATGAGTGTATGGGCAACACAGATTAGACTCATTGAGTTATTTTTTAAAAACTGGACATAAAGTGGTATGGGGTACAGAGTGGAGATTTTATCTGGGAAGACTTAGGAGTGAATATGATCAAAATACATGGGAAACGTGAATGGTATTCTCAGAGAATTAAGAAAAATATCAGGTACTTTTGAAAGTCTCCAGCCTTCTCCCACTTTGTCTTTACACTGGTTTAGCTTTCATTAACCTGAAAGCCCTTTTTCATGCATGGTGTTACAGGTCCAAATGTGAGCGTTTCCTAATTTTATAGATAAATTCTCTAATTCTGGAGAAATCTTAGCATCTCAGCCAGAACCAGATTAGAGTCATGAAGTGCGGAGAGTTTTCTTCTCTCTTGCTTTCCTGTAGGTAAAATCAGCATATCCACATAGCCATAGCCTGAGTGACAAGTCTCTGTGACTGCAGATTGTGTGTGTTCATTCCCCTAACATTTCCGCCTAATTGCTCCTATGTCTCTAGTCTAATTAGGCTGGTGGGGGCACTTTGAAGAAAAATGATATGCACTTGAGCAGTGAGGCTGATTTCCAATTCTGGAACAATTCTAAAATTCAGACATGCTTATGAAGAAGGTTTTGAAGGCCAACCAAGGCACAGTCTGCCAGGAAGACCAAACTACCCTGAATTTACTGGAGTGAAGGAAAGGGACAACATCTTCATTTTAAACATGGATGTGGGAACTAAGGAAAGATGAGCTAGCTCTACGTGCACCTTCTGGGGCTGATGAGCCCCCTTGGTCCTGAGCCAGGCCACTTTCTATAGCTTGTTTCTAACTTTGTTTGAAGCTCAAGCAAACATTTATTCATTCCATTTCCTGCTCTGAAGACCACAGAAGATTGTGGTAAAATTATATTAAACTTTATATCACACAGGCCATGTTGCTGTACCCCATCATGAGTATTTTCAACCACGCATACACTACAACACATTTCCATTTCAAGAAATTAATCAATGATCCACACCAAGTCAGCCCTTCTTAGCTATTATGCATTTTGCAAAAATGGAAACACAGTTTTGCTATGAGGACTGGCAGTCATGGAATGGAAGAAAGCACTCAAATGGCAATCTTGAAGTCTTGTCCTCTGACAACTGACAACCAGCTACTTTACCATAGAAACCAGGACTATGAGAAAATGGATGCTTGCCATCCTTGATAACATGCAAAATCAAGGCCTACATTTTCCACATTCTTGGCAGGCTTCCAGAAATACTTATGGACCAAGAAGACAGAAAAACCTTAGGTCATCCAGAATTGCTTCATTTCACCAGGCATGGTGGTGGTGCATGCCTTCGATCACTGCACTTGGGAGGTAAAGACGGGTGGATCTCTTGAGTGTTTGAGGCCAGCCTGGTCTACACAGTGAGTTCCAGGCCATGGTAACTCTGGGTTGGATGGTTGTACATGATTAGGTGAAAAGAAATGAAATGATCCTTTTTTGTTTTTTCAAGAGTTACTATGGCTACAGCAGAGTTAGTTTACTCTAGAGCCAACTATGAGTGAATATGGCCCAGGAACACAGATTCAGGATCCTAAATACCATGTTCCAACAGTTTTATGAAGTTTTTTAATTTACAGAACAAAAGAAAGTCATAAATGAAGTCCCTTTTCAAATATATTCATGTAAACATCAGATAGGAGTGTTATTGCAAAGTGGGGAAGTTCCTACCTTGGGTTTGGGATGCTATCCGTTGGCATTCTTAGCTTATAGATTACTGGAAGACAATGGTCTGTTAGATTAATACATCCCAAAGGATTCCACCTGAAAATCACAAGGAAGTTAGATCAGACCTCAGCTGAACTCCCCATGGTCAGCTCTAGTCAATACTTTGGTATCCCTGTTAGTTCGTCACTGTCTACGGCAAACACCACAGTAAGTTGTACCGTCAGGGGGAGTGCATGAGCCTTTCTCCAAACCCAATGACCTAACTACTTTCACTTTTTATCTTCATGTTGGCAAAATCTAGCAACTATGTAATCATCAAACAAACCATACATCTACATTACCTGGAGTGCAAGTCCACAGTTTAGCAGTGTTGACCATTTTAAAACCAAATGGCATCACTGAGAGTATTGCAGTACTCAATATAAACAGCACACTTTAACTAGCTGTACCCTTTCTGCTTGTAAGAGCAATTGTTCTTCTATGCTATTCAGAAAAACTCCAGTTACAAATGGAGAGCAAGTTGCTTGCTACTTCCAGCAGGTATAGAACATGATTCCATAGCTAAGGCTCTAGCTCTGGAGCGGGGCTGCCGGGCTCAGCCTCAGTCCTGCCAGCTGCTAGTTCCAATACCTTGGAGTTTATCTCACTCCACTGTGCCTCCTTCCCCACACATAAAATGTGACTAAACCTACCTCTTCCTCCATGTTTTTGTAATGATTAAACAAGCCATTGTCTTAATTTGTTTTCTGTTGCTATAATTGAATACCATAAGCTCGGTACTTCATAAAGAATAAAGATTAACTCAGCTCACAGCTCTGAAGGCTGAGGACTTCAGTATGAGGTATATCTTAGGAGTTCTAGCTGGTCAGGACTCTGCAGAGTACAGAGGCAGTGTACAGCATTACACCACGAGGCAGACAACAGCTCTTGCTCAGGTCTTCCTCCTCTTAATGAAAGCCACAAATGCCAGCACTAGAGCCCAATCTCACTTCCCAGAAGCCCCACCTTGAAATGTCTCAAAATGGGGGTTCTACTTCAACTTGAGTTTTCATGGGGGCATTCAAAGCACAGCAGTCAGACAAAGCACTTTAAAAAATGCTTCACAGACAGTGGAGTGCTCAGCCCTAAATGGGATATCTCTATAATCCCCCTTCAAGACTTAGGGAACATAGTGGAAATGGGGGTGAAAATAATGTAGAGCCGGAGGACAGGGAGGTGTCTTCTGGACATGACATGGCTATTGCACTCATGAACTCACTGCAGCTGTGGTCACGTGCATGAGACCTGCATAAGATTGGGCCCCACAACATTTCTCTATAGATGGGGGAGGGGCTTAGGAGTACCATTGGCAGTTAATGGTTGCTAAGGGGAGGGGTGTCACCTTCTTCAGTAGTGTAGTCAAGCATAGTTTCCTTGCCTCCTAGATCAGTTGGACAAATGATTCAGACAGAGCATCATACAAGTGGAATTATACAACTCATGCTACTTTATCTCTTGATTCTCTCATTTAGCATAGTGTATGAATGCAAGTTTTATCTAGTAGGGTATTCTGTCCTTGTGGCTGATTAGTATTCCATTGCATAAAAGTACCACAACCAGACTACATGAGAGTGCCTGGATCCAGCCCTCAGTGTGGTGGTGAGCTTTCCCAAATCACACCATGCCCATCCCCCTACATTGGGACCACCTTCAGTTCATCCCACCACCCCAGGTCTAGACTTCTCTGCCTTTTAGTAGGGGCCCAGACCTTCTCAGACTGCCTGAGAGGGCCTAAATTGGGCAGCCCCTTAGCTAGCTTCCCAAATTTTGCTGTGACTGCTAGCTAGTAAGAGCCCAGACCTTAGGAGGAAGCGTGAGAGGGCCTAACTGGCACCTGACTTTGGACCTCTGCAGTAGTTCCTGAGTAGCTGGACTGAAGCCATCTTGTCCTTTCAATATAAAATCCGAGAGAACCCAAAGCCTAGGCCAATCAGCTTTACATACCCAATAAGAAAACAACCAAGGCACACCAATAATACAAACAGAAGCGGACTTCAACTCAACAAAGGAAGGCTTGACTTTCATATCAGAAACACAAACAACAAAAGAAATACACATGGCAAAATCACAACAGAAAAATAACATGGAAAACCAAGACAGTATGTTTCCACCAAACATAACCAGTCCCATAGGAGAGCAGTGCAAGGAGAACCCTAGAGATAACCCAGGACACAGAATTTAAAGGAACAATCATAAACATGATAAAAGAGTTCAGTGAATTTAAAGAACACATAAACAAAGAAATCAAAGAACTAAAAGAAGATACAAACTTCTGACTGAATTCACAAAAGACATAAAAATATTGGCAAAAACTCAGGCTGAAATGAAGAAGGAAGTGCAAAACTCAATAAGCCAGATTGAAACAGCACAAGAAAGTCTCACTGATAGAATGAATGAGATGGAAAATAGAATATCAAGACTGGATGATTGCCGGGCATGGTGGCGCACCCCTTCAATCCCACCCCGGAGGCAGAGGCAGGTGAATCTTTGTGAGTTAGAGGTTAGACTGGTCTACATAGTGAGTTCCAGGCCAGCTGGGCTTACAGGGAGACCCTGTCCCAAAAACACCCCCCCAAAAAAGACTGAACATAAAGTTGAAGAATTGAGCCACTCAAGCAAAGATTATAAAAAAAAAATTTAACAACAAGAATGCAATATGCAGGAATATGCAGAAAATGTGGGACACTGATGAAAAGATCAAATTTACACATCACAGGCATAGAGGAAGGAGAAGAATTTCAGGTTAATAGTATTGACAAGCTCTTAACAGGATTATAGAAGAGAATTTCCCAAAATTAAGGAAAGACATCTCCATACAAATACAAGAAGCACATAGAACACCAAAGAACAGGACCAGGAAAGAAACTCCCATAGTATATCATAGTAAAAACATTAAATGTACAGAACAAAGAAAGAATACTGAAAGCTGCAAAAGAAAAACAAGTCACATACAAAGGAAAGCCATCAGAATTACAGCTGACTTCAATGCAATCTATGAAAGCCAGAAGAGCCTGGACCAAAGAATTTCCAGTTCTAAATGGCTATGGATGCCAACCCAGAATACTTTACCCAGCAAAAATGTCTATTATAGTTGAGGGGAAATAAAAATGTTCCATGACATGAATAGGCTGAAAGAATTCATGTCCACAAAACCAGCCCTTCAAAGAATACTTGAAACAGTACAAAGAATGGAGGAAGGAACAACTATACCCCAGGAGCAACGAAAGAAATTAAATGAAGATATAATTGTAGAAACACAAAATTAGACCAAGAAGGCAAACAGAGATTAAAAGGATAGCAACCAATACACATCTTTCAATAAGTACTTTAAATATCAATGGACTGAACTCCCTAGTCAAAAGACACAGGCTAATTGAATGTATTAAGAAACAAAATTCATCATTTTGTTGCCTGCAAGAAAACCATCTCACCTTCAAAGAGAGGCACTACATTAAAGTGAAAGGATAAAAAAGAACATTTCAAGAGAATGGCACTAAGAAACAAGCAGAGGTTGCAATTCTAATATCTGACAAAATAGACTTCAAACTAAAACTAATAAGAAGAAATAAAGAGGGTCACTTCATTCCGATCAAAGGAACAATTGACCAAGAAGATAGTACAATCATGAATATATATGCACCAAACTCTGGTGCACCCAGTTTCATAAAAACAATCCTACAGGACTTTAGGACACAGATTAACCCCAACTCAGTAATAGTAGGGGACTTCAACCCCATTGTCTCCATTAGACAGTAAAAGGACAAAGAATAAGCCAAAAGACATCTGAATTAAATGATACCATATATCAAATGCACCAAATAGACATCTACTAAATATTCCACCCAAGCACCAAAGAATAAACATTCTATTCAGCACTCCTTGGAACTTTCTCTAAAATTGACCATATACTGGGGCACAAAGCAAATCACAACAAATATAAAAAAATTGAAATAATTCCATGCATTCTATCAGACCACAATGCAAAAAAGCTTAAAATCAACACTGAAAAAAGCCCTAGTAACTACATAAACTCATGGAGATCAAACAACATACTCCTGAATCATGAATGGGCCAAAGGAGAAATTAAGAAAGGAATAAAAATTTTCCTGGAACTAAATGAAAAGGATAATACAACACAACAAAACATCTGTGATACTTTAGAAACAGTCCTAAGAGGGAAATTTATAGCTCTAAGTGCATACATTAAAAAATCTGAATGATCACAAATAAATGACTTAACATTGCAACTCAAGACTCTGGAAAGGCAAGAACAAATTAAACCCAAACCCAGCAGACAAGAAGAAATAAAAGTCAGAGCAGAAATTAATAGAACAAAGAAATAGAAATAAAGAAAACAATACAAAGAATCAATGATTCTAAAAGCTTGTCCTTTGAAAAGCTAAACAAGATAGACAGACCCTTAGCCCAGTTAACCAAAAGAAAGAAAGCGCAAATCCAAATCAACAAAATCAAAGATGAAAGGGGAAACATCACAATGAACACCAAAAAGATCCAAAACATTATAAGGGAATACTTTAAAAAGCTATACTCTATTAAATTTGAAAACCTAAAAGAAATGAATGTATATCTAAAATCATGGGAACTACCAAAGTTAAACCAAGAAGAGATCAACAGTTTAAACAGACCCATAACATATAGGGAAATCAAAACAGTAATACAAAACTTCCAACTAAAAAAAGAAAAAGAAAAAAACAAAAAACCCCAAGCTCAGATGGACTTGCATCAGAATTCTAACCAACCTTTAAAGATCTACAACCAAAACAACTTAAATTATTCAAAAAGATAGAAACAGAGGGAGAACTCCTAAATTCCTTCTATGAAGCCAGCATCACTCTAATACCAAAACCAGGTAAAGAGACAACCAAAAAAGAAAACTATAGACCCATATCCTTAATGAGAAAACTTCTCAACAAAATACTTGCAAACCACACACAGACATACATCAAATCGATCATCGACCACAATCAAGTCGACTTTATTCCAGAGATGCAAGGATGGTTCAATATACGCAAGTCAATAAATGTCATAAATCATATAAATGGACTCAAAGACAAAAATCCTGTAGCCAATAGATGCAGAAAAGGCCTTTGACAAAATTCCGCATGTATTCATGATAAATGTCCTAAAGGAGACTGGACTGGAGGGAACACACCTCAACATAATTAAAGTGATGTACAACAAACCCACAGCCAACATCATTCTAAATGGAAAAAGAACTGGAAGCTTTCCCATTGAAATCAGGAACCAGACAAAGATGTCCATTATCTCCACTCTATTTCAATATAGTGCTTGAAACTCTTGCTAGAGCAATAAGACAAGAGAAAGAAATTAAAGGAGTACTTCTTGGAAAAGAAGAGGTCAAATCATCCCCCTTTGCAGATGATACAATACAATACCTAAGAGATGCCAAAAATTCCACAAGAAAACTCCTAGAAATTATTAACACATTCAGTAAGTAGCAAGTTACAAAGTTAACCTACAAAACTCAGAAGACTGTCTATATACCAATAGCAAGTGATTGGAGAAAGAGAACAGGGAAACCCTCCCCTTCATGACAGCCTCAAAATAAAATAAAATAAAATAAAATAATAAAATATCTCAGAATAAACCTGACTGAAGATATCAAAGATCTCTACAATGCAAATTTTAAATCGTTAAAGAGATTGAGGAAGACACCAGGAGATGGAAGGACCGCCCATGCTCATGCATTAGTGAAGATTTAATATTGTAAAAATGACCATTCTACCAAAATCAATGTATAGATTCAATGCAATCCCAGTCAAAATCTCCATGACATTCTTCACAGAACTGGAAGAAATCACCTAAAAATCATATGGAAGCACAAAAGACCCCAGATAGCCAAAGTAACCCTGAGCACTAAGAGCAATGCTGGGGGCAGGGGGATTACTATACCAGATCTCAAACTATATTACAGAGCTATAATCATAAAAACAGCATGACACTGGCACAAAAATAGACACATAGATCAATAGAACATAATTGAAGACCCTAAAATGAGTACACACAATTTTAGCCACCTGATATTTGACAAAGATACCAAGAACACATAAGGAGGAAAGACAGCATCTTCAATAAATGATGCTGGCAAAACTGTATCTCTGCCTATAGAAGAATGAAACTAAATACGTATCTTTCACTTTTCACAAAAGTCAACTCCAAATGGATCAAACACCTCAATGTGAAATTTGAAACTCTGAAACTGTTAGAAGAAAACAATGGCAGTAACCTACAAGATGTAGGTGTAGGAAAGGACTTTCTAACTTGGACAGCAGTTGCTCAAGAATTAAGGTCAACAATCAATAATTGGGACCTCATTAAACCAAAAAGCTTCTGTACAGCAAAAGAAACAACCAAGAAAGTGAATAGAAAACCCACAGAGTTGGAGAAAATCTTCACCAGCAACACATCTGACAGAGGTTTAACATCCAGAATATATAAAGAACTCAAAAAAACAAAGAATCAAGAAAACAAATGACCCAATTAAAAGATGGGCTAAAGATCTGAACAGAGAGTTGTCAAAAGAAGAAATAAAGATGGCTAAGACACATCTTAAAAACTGTTCGACATCTTAGCAATTGGGGAAATGCAAATTAAAACCACCTTAAGATTTCGTCTTACCCCAGTCAGACTAGCTAAGATCAAGAAAACAAATGATACCAAATGCTGTCAAGACTATAGAGAAAGGGGAATGCTCATTCATTGCTATTGGGATAGCAAACTCGTGCAAACCATATGGAAAGCAGTGTGGAGAACTTGTTAAAAACTAAAAATGAACCTACCATATGACCCGGTTATTCCACTCCTTGGCATATTCCCGAAGGACTCATCCCATTGCAGAGATATTTGTACAACCATGTTTGTTGCTACTCTTTTCACAATAGCTAAGAGATGGAAGCAACCTAAGTGTCCCTCAACTGATAATGAAAATATGGTACATTTACACAATGGTGTTCTACTCAGCCATAAAGAAAGATGAAATTATTAAATTTTCAGGTAAATGGATGGAACTAGAAACTGTTATACTAAGTGAAGTAACACAGACTCAGAAAAACAAAAGACATATGTTCTCCCTCATTTGTGGATCCTAGCACCAAATCCTTACATGTGAGTACATATCCTGATGCAACTGCAGGAGCCAAGAAAATGGAAGGGAACCAGAGAGGTAAAGGTAAAGAAGAAACATGAGAGAGAACAGTAGGAGACAGGTGTTACTAAAGGAGAAATGTATGAAATGGAGATAGTTAAATGGGAGGGGGTGAAGGAGGGCTATTCAAGGGGCCATGGGAATAGAGGGGAAGAAGGAGATCAAGATAGATGGGACCATAGCAGACAGGAATTATCAAGGGAGAAATGGAGATAATAGCAACACTTTAAATGTGGAGGGTGGAAGGGAAAATTAGACAGGGAGAGAGTAAGGAGAGATAAATAGAAAGTAGAAAGAATCATATTAGTCCAAACATTTACTGAAAAATTACACATACAGTATCTCTACATGAGTCCATGTGTATAGCTGAAGACTACATAACAAAACACAGTGAGAAACAGGAGAAAATTTCCCTTGAGTTGCTGACCAGAGTGGTCCAAGAGACTCCCAAAATTACACAGGCTATTGCCACAGCCCTTGATTGCCTCCCAGAACTTGAAGGTAAGACCCTATTGCTGAAGACAGGTCATAATTAGGACACAAGATTTGGAGCAATGGAGCTGGAACTGACCTGGAAGTCTCCTCCCTGAAGACTAGCTCTCATAGCTTTGGAGAGCACTACACAAGCTAAGGGAGAACATTAATCAAAGGTCTAACCCCAGCTTCAAGGCCTAAGAACCACATCAATAACCAGGACACCAAATGACATGGTTGCAGTAGTGGCACTTTTATCTTGGGGGTAATCAACAGCTACCTAATTAGACTTAAAGTCCACTCAACAGGAGGGAACTCATGTGTGGTACTGTAAACGTAGCCAAATACACATAGCTGGAGAGGTCATAGAGCTTAGAGAAAACCCCAAGGCTGTCATATCCCTAGACAAATATAATTTATATGTTCAAAATATGGATCCTTAAATTGACAGACAAGTATCCCAGTCACCACTGATCAAAGAAGTTTCTTTTTCAATAGACAGAGATTATTACAGAGCTCCACAACTGGTCACAGAGATTGTCTGTGAATTGCCCAAGCCTACATGGCACATCTAGGCTGCAACCTCTACAGCTAAGGCTCACAGAACATAGAACTAGGGATGAAGAGAACACTAATGCATCTTTCAGCTCTCATCAATGAAGCGCCCTCATGCAATGGAGGACCAGGAACACAAAAAGTCACAAATAGCCAAAATGTAGAGTTTAAGAGTCTACAGCGTGTGGGTCCTTGGACAGGACTCCTATATTAAAATCCATCCACCCAGGATTCAGGGACCGTTGCAGAAGAGGGGGCAGAAAGATTGTAAGAGTCAGGGAGGAGGACATAACCAGATAGAAATAGAGTCCTACAAACTCCTGGGACCCTTCCCATATGAACCTACAGCAATGGTGTCAGCATGCACAAGACCTATGCAAACTCAAGCAGATAAAAACCCAGCACAGAGCTGTAGAAATGGACAGCAGGCCCCAATCCTAGTCGAAGAATTATTGACAGCTGATTACTGCTGAGTGAGGAAGAGCTGATCTTAAAGGGAAGAACTCTAGATAGGCTTACTAGACCTCAGTGGGATGAGCTTGCACTGAGGGACATTTGGGGACACTAGCTTGACATGATAGGCTGTAACACAAATGACAGAATGTATGAACTCCAGTGGAGAGCTATGGGAGGGGGCCAATGGGGAAGGAGATATAAAGATGATTAAGATATTCTGTATGAAATACACAAAAATTCAATTAAAAAATTTTTTTAATACCACAACTCAGCCAACCCTGGTGGCACATGCTTTGAGTCTCAGCACTCAGGAGGCAGAGGCAGGCAGCCCTCCATGAGATCTAGGCCAGCCTGGTCTAAATAATGAGTTCTAGGCCAGCTTGAGCTACAGGGAAACCCTGTCTCAATAAACAAAACAAAAATCATGTGTTCATTTCACTCTTGGCATTTAATTTGTTTTCAGTTTGGGCAGAATATCGCATTCTGAAATTTCATGTGTCACACATTCTTCGTAAGGCCCCTGATATGTAGGCAACATGAATCAGAATGGGGAAGTGTGGCATACTCACATAGTGTGCTCCTCTGCCATCTTCTCGCCTTCTGACTCATGGGGAACCTCTTTATGTATCTGTTTCCTTGACAGAGATTTAGATGATTGACTTCGGGCCACAAACCAGATGACCAGTTATAATGGGCCTCCAAAGGGAAAAACAATAGCCAGAGGCCACAGAGCCCTTGCAGCATGAAGCCAATGTTGATGATCCGGCTTCTACATAATCACACTTTATACTAATCTTAGAAAACTCTTTTGACTTTTCAAAGCCTCCAATGAAAGTAATATTAGCATTTGACTTCATATGGCTATACCAAAGGAACATTGGGGGGGTCAGTAAAAATCAGTAGTTTGAAAATATTGTGGAAAAAAATCACTGTGAGTGCTTATTGAGCTCTCCTCCAAAACAGGTGGGCTATGCCTCCGACAGCTCGTAAATTACAGGAGTGCCATAAGCTGAAAATTTTGTTATTCATTTGTTAGAATGAATTTAATCCTGCCTCTGAGAAAGGTGGGCCCGTTCTAGAACACACTTATATAAAGTAATGATGGCAATTCTCATTGGAATTAACCCTTCAAACAAAACCTACAAGCCTGAGAGCACTGAGAGACTGACTGACTGAGGCAGGAGAATCATGAGTTGGAAGCCAGCCTGGGCCACACAGTGAAGCTAGAGAGAGACAAAGACAAACAGGGAGAGGCAGAAAGAGACATGAAAGACAGACAAGAGAAAAGAAGAGAGGAAAGACCGAGGGAGAGAGGCCCTGTGGCCCATTCTGACAGGGACATCGCAGACAGTGGAGAGCTGCCTGCTCTCGTCACCATCCATCCATCAATGTCTGCCATAAGAAGCAGGTTATCCAGAGGTGGGGGTTTCCATGATGACTTAAACCAAACAGAAGGAAACAATATGTTCTTGGGGACTCAGGAGAGGTCCTTTGTCACAATGTGCCTTGACTACTGTTTCCATAGCAACAGACTATGGAGTCCTCCAACTAGAAAGATAAGCAGAACATGATGTGCTCAGGGGAGGCTGCAGCTGGAAACTCAAGGAAGTTGGTTTTTTTTTCAAAAGCTACTGAAGTATTCAGAAAGAACACAATCAAATTCTATTTAAAATTGGCAGTGAGTGGAGGTTGCCCTGTTCTTCTCTGGTTCTCTAGATGACAGGAGGATGAAGCTAATTTTTTTTCTTTTATTTGTTTTTATTTTTCTTCCTTTCTCTTTTCTTTCTCCTTTCTTTCTTTCTTTCTTTCTTTCTTTCTTTCTTTCTTTCTTTCTTTCTTTCTTTCTTCTTTCATCTTTTTGAAACAAGATCTCCCTGTAGCCCCCAACTGGCCTGGAACTCACTATGTAGATCAGGCCTGTCTTGAATTTCCAGGGATCCAGAGATCCACATGCCTTGGCCTCTGCCTCTGCCTCTGGAATGCTGGGATTAAAGGCATGTGCCACCACCTCCAGCTCAAAGTTGATTTCTTAAATTCTTCCTCCTATTTCTTACCATTAATACCAGGAACATGCCAGAGGGCCAGTTTCCTTGGGTTACAGGTTTATGCAAATGCCTCTGTGGTGTGTAGCACAGACACCACCCAGCAGACATCAGCCAGGTACTATATCACAGCTATCATGCCTATGAGGGTTTGTGAGGACCAGACAGAGCCCTGGACTATAAATGGTTCCAAAATCCCTGGTGTTGCCACCACAACTGGATTGGGAGTGGAGCTCAGCAAGCTGTGTTCATAACAGCTTTTATTAGATGCCTCACTGTGAACGTAATCATCTTTGTTGTAGGAAAATATTGTCTTAAAAAGATTACAATTTTTAAAATTTCTCATTAGAAAAACATGATTGGTAACAACCAGTGGTACACAACTGGTCTGTGTCTGTGTGAGTATGCGACGTTTTACATAATTGCCACAATTTCTTTCGGAGTCGACTTTTCCTCTCCCTTCTTATATTATGACCTCTTTTCACTGTTAGGCAACCTTCTGTGTCTTCACACTAAATCCCCTCAGAGCATTCCATTTGATGGATGAATTTAATTTATTGCCCGTGGTTGGTCTTTATGAATGGTTTCTATTTTTTGTTACCAACCAATTTACAATAAATACTGTTGTTATATCTTTGTACCAACTCATGAGTAGCTCCTTGAAGGACATATGCTATGATTTTAGGTGCATGCTCCTCTGGGATTCCTGTGTTGGAGGCTTAGTTCCCATATGGTGATGTGAAAAGTGACATGGCCTCCAAGAGGCAGGACCCAGGGGGTGGACCATCCATTACTGGGGGGTGGACCATCCATTACTGGGGGGTGGACCATCCATTCCTGGGGTTGTGCCCTGAAAGGCTGACGATAGTTCATGTGGGACTCCTGAATTCGTTCTGTGAGACAACTCTTCCTTGCTCTCTTGCTTCTGTCCTGACACGCAATCTCTCTTGCTCACAATTTCACCAGCAGATATGAGATCCTCACCAAAGCCAGTTATGATGCAAGTACCATACTTTGAACCCCGCCCCCAGAACCTTGAAAAAAAATAAACTTCTTTCTATAACTTGTATCTCATGAATGATGGCAAACTGATGGATATGATACACAAAATGCGGCACACAGAGATCTAGCTCCAACCGTTTGTTTCTTGCCTCTCGATAGACACTGGGCAAAGCAAGATATTCATTCACTGAGCCAGCAGAGGATTTCTAGTACAAAGTCAATCTATCTCCAGTAATCAAAGTCCATGTTGTGCTGGTGATAAAAGAGATAGTTGAGACATTACATTAAAACTGAATTTGTAAATAATTTCTTTTTTTCTTTTTGATTTATTTGATTTTATTTTATGCACATGAGTGTTTTGCCTGCATGTATGTAAGTGCTCCTCTCCATTCAATGTCTACAGATGTGGGAAGAGGGCATTGGATTCTCTGGAACTGGATTTATTAGACACCATGTGGATGCTGAGAATCAAATCTGGGCCTTCTGTAAGAGCAGTAAGTACTCTTAACCACTGAGCCATCTTTCTAGTCCCAATGATTTCTTTTATTCAATTTTATTTATTTTGTATTTATATGTGCTTATGCCTGTGCATGCACTTGTGTGTGTGTGTGTGTGTGTGTGTGTGTGTGTGTGTGTGTGCATGTTTGTGCTATGTTACAGCATGCATTGTGAGAGGTCAGAGGACAACGGGGATTGAACTTGGGTCATCAAGCTTTTGCAACAAGCTCCTATACCTGATGAGTCACCTTGCAGCCCTTTAAAAAGGATTTCCTACACTAACCATTGACATCCATTTATGAAAAGCCACTGGGAAAAATGGCATACCAGGTTACCTTTATCTGACTAACAATTCATTTTTCTAATTCCAGAATTAGAACTAAACAGGGTTTCTTTAGGCCTTCAGTCAACTTTTATACTGCCGCAAGGATTCAGTGGGTTTGACTCAAAGTGGGTAAAACAAAGGCACATTTGAACAATAGGAGAAAGATCATCCCACACCTACACCCCCCACCCCCACCCCCCACCAAGGCTCAGGGACTTTTGCAGAAGAGGTTGGTGGAAAGAATGTAAGAGCCAGAGGAAGGGGTGGAGTGTTAACTGGAAATGTCCTCCAACCGCTATGCCGGCAAGCTATAGTCATACCTCCTTCCCATGCTCATCAAGGAGTTGAGGGGAGAGTCAGTTACCCCTTGCACTCAATCAGTTGACCTTACCTGCACGTGGGGGAGGGCTAAGGATAGCCCAAGAATGCCAGGAGACCCCTCTCTCACCATTTTCTGTGGCTGTCGGGAAGTCACAGGATCTATATTTGAGTATGGATTTTCCAGTGCAGCCGCAAATGGGGGGCACCCACTCACCTGTAAATAAGCCCCTACCCTATGCTCTGTATGAATAAAAAGAATATGATAGGTGTTTGGATAGATAGACGAAAGGGATCTGACTAAACCGCAAGTAAAGGAACTTGCACTGGGGAATGTCTGGGGACACTGACTTGACACAGTGGGCCTTAATACCCAGGACAGAGTATATGAGTTCCCGTGCAGGGGGCTCTGGGATGGTGCTGGGGGACTGTTCGAGATATTCTGTATGAAATACAACAAAATTTAATAAAAACTTTTTTTTAAGGCACATTTGAATGGTAACACCTGACAGTCTTCAGACTCAGTCCAAGAGGGAAGGAGTCCTAGTTCACAGAGACCCACACCTCAGGGGTCACACCAGTGCAGTTGGATCCAGAGAGCTGATGACAACCACAGGGTGAACACAACAGCAGGGCGAGCACTGTGCACAAAAGTCCTTGAGAAACTGGCATCTATTTATCCAGTCAGGGGAAGGCTAGCAATTAACAAATGGAAATACAGAACTGTGTGTCCTACCCCATAGCTCACTAAAGAGGGCAGCCAAAGACTGTAGCAGGTATGGAGGGTGACCTGCTTTTGCACGCATGCTTCACCCAGGCAGCACACTTATACATGGTTGCACACCTTGCTCTCTCCCACTAATAATATATCCCTGGCTCTTTCCAAACACTACACAGACTTTTTTCATTATTTTGTATATAGTATATGCCTTTATTATAATTTATTTAGTAATATTTGTTTATGCTCTATTCATTTTTTATTTTATAAAACAAACACAAATGCTGCAGCAAATAGCCTCTAGGTATGTCAGTTTGTAACCAGAATACCGGAGCTCCTGCTACCTGTCACCAAAAATGTCAAGGAGTAGAGACAGGAATTGAATCTTTAAGTTGCACTTTATTCAGAGAGAGGGTCATCTGAGAAGTGACCAGTTGATACTCTGAAGAAACTGCCTTACCATCTCATCTCTAGCCTTTTAGAGTGAGGGGAACAAAGGCAGTTGATCAACCAGAGCCCCAGCTTGTCCCCCCAGTCAGGAGGTCTCAGGTGCTGTAGCCTTCTGAAACTCATGATGTCCTGGCTTCCCTTGTTATCAGCCTTTCTTGACATCTGGACTCATGATCCTCTCAGACAACTCTTGGCACGCCTCCCAGTGCCGCCTGGAACACAGTGCTGCTTTAATTTACCCCTCTTGTTAAATGACGTTAAGCATCTTTTTATATGTGTATATGAGCCATTTGTATTTCGTCTTCTAGAGCGGTCAGTTGCCATCCCTCCCCCATCCTCTGTTAGATAGAGATGCCATTTGATCACATAATAAAGTCTCTAGTTGTTAGGGTTATGTCTTATCTGTCCTATTCCATTCATCTATCTGTTTCTATCAGTATTAGTGGTTTAGAGATTTATTGACCTACCTACCTATCTATCTATCTATCTATCTATCTAGCATCTATCTAGCATCTCTCTAGCATCTATCTATCCATCTTCTATCAATCTACTATCTGTCTTACAGAATTAGCCTTAAGAATTAACTGAATGGAAAATGTTAGGTTCACAGAGCTGTTCAATACATTTCAGGAGGGTCCAGCACCATGGTGCAGGGCTACAACATGGGCCCTTCCTTTTCAACACATTCAGTACTCTCAAAGACAAGGCATGAGTGACTTTTCTTGAATATTGGTACTTTACGTAGAGTGAAGAACTTGTAATTCACCTCTGACCAATTTTCCAAGCTGCCTTTGTGAACACAGTTCACTCCCTTCCTCTAAGATTCATACTTCACATTTGCTCAGTTTGCACATGCCACCAACATTGCTAACGTCCCTTCCAACTTTGTTTCTCTCAGGCTCCAAATTCTATAGCTTTGCACACAGAAAATAGCAGAAAGGAAGGAGTGGGGGTTGTGGCAGGAATCTTGTTTCTGGAGCATTTGGAATGCCAAAGTCAACCATAGCTTTCTCCTGTTGCTATGATACAGGTGGACTCTGTGTAGAGTCCCTGCCTGAAAATGTATAGACAAGGACCAGTGTGCACTGGTTGCCATGGTGAGAAGGAATGCTTTCTCCATCACTATTGGTTCCTGACACATCAGGTGGTCAGAGTACCACAGTGCTAAGAGCACCTCATCAAATCATTACACTTGAAGTTCATGTTCAATTGTGTGCACTAGGTCTGAGGCCCTTGCAGCACAAAGAAGACTGATGAAGGAGAGAACGTATGCTGAACTCTTCTGCAGCCTAGAAAATAAAGCATTTAGAGAAAACCTTGGCTTTTAAAATAACGGGTTCATACACCTTGACAAAAGAAAGTTTACTCCATTTTGTGCAGTTAGCATCTGCTAATCCAATATTTGTCAAAATACTAACCCCAAGCCATCTGTGGAGTCAGGTGCTTTGGAGTAGGGAGAAGATAACTTTTTAAGGATTTATTTAATTTTTTATTATGTGTACATGTGCATGTGTCTGTGTGTGGGTACGTGCATATGATTTCAGGGGCCTGTGGAGGCCAGAGGTTTTGGGTCCCTTAGAGTTGGAGTTACAAGTAGTCGTGAGCTGTCCATTGGGGGTCCTGGAAAACAAATTCAGGTCCTCTGCAAGAAAATTTGCACTTTTAACCACTGAAGCATTTCTCCAGCCTTGATATCTGCAATTTTAACTACATCCTTCAGGCAAATAGAAATTGAAAAAATCCTGCTCCCATCTACCTAGCTTTACAACCACAAGTCAGCAGTCCTGGAGAGCAGCACCTGGACCCTTCTATTCCACACCAGCAAGGCTGGCCGCACACCCTTCTCTCGAAGAACCTTGAATCCCATTCTTCATTTGTTTGCAAAATAGAGTGGATGGATTGAATAATAATGTTTTTTTCCTCTTTCAGTCAAAGATTTATGTAACTGCCAACCTTATTGGATGAGAGAAGCATGTGAAAATATTATATTGATAAAAATTTATTTCAAATCAAGGGAAGATTTGCAGATTCAGCTCAGGTAAGTGTATTTTGCTTGTCAGGCTTTCAAATTTAAAGAAAACAGCTCAAGAGTACCAGTGCTATAGTTTGGGGCAGCTAATGAATGATCTGAGAAACCCAAATTGGGATCTACGGAGATTGTTAAAGAACTCCAGGGTCCACAGAGCCTGCTGTGAGATTCTGCAGACTGGAGTTAACAAAAACAAGGGCATGGTCCATCAGCCTTCTGAAGAAGGTAAACTTACTTATTCATTCACTCCTTACCATCCCTTCCTCAATATGAACAAAATTTAAAATAATTTGAAATGATCCACAATATAGTCTGAATCATAAATAGATGATACACAGCCTGCCAACTTGTGTCCTAATCACCCTTCCTTTGCAGTATTGGGGTTTTAAAGACAGGGTCACATAACATAGCTCAGGCTGGCCTTGAACTCACTAAGTAGCTCGAGCTGGCCATAAACTGATGGCAATCCTCCTACCTCAGCCTCTCAGTCCTTTGCATTATTTAGACTCCACCTTTTTCCTCTAAAACACGTGGCTATCCTTGTTTTCCAACTCTCCTTTATGGTTAGATAAAGACAGGTAACCAAGCTTTGGTCAGTAGGAACTAAATGTGTGGGTGCTAAGTTTAAGAAGTATTCTTAAATGGGAAGAATAATCATGTCTTCCTAGTCTCCTTCCTGCTGGCTGGATAAAGGTGGCTAGTGACAAAGCAGCCATGTCCTACCATGAGTTGGAAGCTGGGTGTTAGAGACAGAAGCACAAAACATCAGAGGCCCGTGTTCCTGATCACTATGGAGCCAGCGTTCCAGGCTTAGAGCACCTGCCCAGAATTTTACCTGAGGAGGATAAAAGGTTTCTAATTTACTTAAGCCACAGTATTTTGCCTTTCTCAAACTTCATAGTCAATCTTAAACCTTACTACTGAGGTGAGAGGGGAAAAAGTAGAAACATAAAGTGAAGGCTTCCTTCGCTTCTCACAAACATGGGGTAGTGACCTGGAGAAGTCATTGCCGGGAAGATAAGAATGTGGCTTAGATGGGCATGGTGGGGCATGCCTTTAATCTTAGCACTTGGGAGGCAGAGGCAGGTAGATCTCTGAGTTTAAAACCAGTCTATTGACTTCCAGGCCAGCCAGGGAAAATAGTGAGACCCTGCTTCAAAATAATAATAATAACAACAACATGGTTTAAAAACACAATCAATCCATATCCATACTGTCTACCAGCCCTACCATCACCAGTAAAAAGAGAGACTTGACACATCCTCCTTCCATGTACCCATTCAACCTTCACTCACTTTCTCAGTCCACTTGGTAAATTATTTAAAGTTTATTAAATAGTGTGTGCATGTGTAGGAGTGGGAGGTTCTCGGTGTGTTTTTCTACCTCTTATCCATGCAGCATCTCTGAATACACAATACAGGCAGCTAATGGAGAAAATTCATACATAAGGCACAGGAACCAAAAATGTAAAGACTTAGCTTGGAGGCCATACATCTTAGGTGTATTGCAAAGTGGCCAATGTCAATGATTTCTCTCTCAGAAAGGACACAAAAATGATGTGCAACCCAGAGGAGGCAGGGCAGGCATTCTGGTAGCTACAGGGACACATCTTCAGAACGTTCCCCAAGGGTCCTCCCCTTGCTCCACGCACTGCAGCATCTTACCCCCTAAGACTTGTTAGCCAGAGGGACTCTTTCTGGGTCTTCCCTGTTGCAAGTATGATGTATGAGCAATGAACCTGCACCACTTAAGTCCAGCTGAGAGCGCCACCTTTGGCAGGCCCCTCTGCGTTCGGTGCAGTCCCTTCATCATTTCTGGCTAGGTTTTGATAACGTTTTCTTGCCTATAACCCAACTTTGACTTTGAGCAAAGAAGAATACTCTGATACTTGGTTGGATTTTACTCTAAGATCACGTATTTTCATGATGTAAGCACCTCACCTGCATTGGTAGAGTGGAAGGATTTGCAGGTCTCTGCAGGATGCTGGGATGCCCATCAAATGGAAAGCAATATGAAGTGTCCTTGTCCCTTCACAACTCCAAACCACCCAGAGATAGTTTTTCGGTTACATGGTGGGTTCACAATCCAGCTCTTCAGAACGTTCCCCAAGGGTCCTCCCCTTGCTCCACGCACTGCAGCATCTTACCCCCTAAGACTTGTTAGCCAGAGGGACTCTTTCTGGGTCTTCCCTGTTGCAAGTATGATGTATGAGCAATGAACCTGCACCACTTAAGTCCAGCTGAGAGCGCCACCTTTGGCAGGCCCCTCTGCGTTCGGTGCAGTCCCTTCATCATTTCTGGCTAGGTTTTGATAACGTTTTCTTGCCTATAACCCAACTTTGACTTTGAGCAAAGAAGAATACTCTGATACTTGGTTGGATTTTACTCTAAGATCACGTATTTTCATGATGTAAGCACCTCACCTGCATTGGTAGAGTGGAAGGATTTGCAGGTCTCTGCAGGATGCTGGGATGCCCATCAAATGGAAAGCAATATGAAGTGTCCTTGTCCCTTCACAACTCCAAACCACCCAGAGATAGTTTTTCGGTTACATGGTGGGTTCACAATCCAGCTTTTTTTCTTTTTTTCTACAAGTGAAATCACTAGTTAGGCTCAGTTTCCTTTGAAACCATGTGTCAAAAGGGAAACTGTTGCAGGCTGGAAATCCTCATTAATAACTATCCCAAATAACCTATCAATTCATTCTCAATCTGTCCCTTCAAGAAGTCACTCTTCTCTCCATTTAGAAATTTAAAAAAGTCTTGCCTGCTGCGGAGAATAGGTTTTAACAGCATACATGATGATAACAATAACGGTAATTTTAAAAAAAATTATTTATTGTTTTTATTTTATGTGTATGTGTGCAATGCCCGAGGAGGACAGAAGAGGCTGTCGGATCCCCTGGAACTGGAGTTACAGACAGTTGTTAGCTGCCATGTGGGTGCTGGGATTTGAATCCAGGTCTTCTGCAAGAGCAGCCAGTGTTCTTAACCGCTGAGCCATCTCTCCAGCCCCAATAACAGTAATTTTTAAAGGCCAACCAACATCCAGGTAGGTGTTTTTTATTATGAAATGCTTTCACTTTTGCTTTGTTAATTCTGATCTCACACTGCTGGCCTGAGCTTGAGAGTAGGTCTTTTCACTGCGTGTCATTCCCTAGGGGCAGAAAGTTAACAATAGGAGTTAGCCTGCCGAGGTTTGCATCCCAGTTCACTGTATCACATTATGCAAGTTAATAGGGCCTGTCACAGATTCCAAGACTTGCTGTAACAGAATTAAGTATCAATGGAAAAACATGATTCACGACTGGCAGAGAAGTTTGGCAGTCCTCCCAAGAGTCAAGCTTAATATGTAGAACCTGGAAGATGCTGGCATCTCTATCCCTGGGACTGATTTGAAGCAAGAAACAGTTTGGAGCAGAAGCAAAGTCAGTATTTCCCTCATGGCCTTTCTCAGCTCCTGCCATCTCACGAACAGTGTAAGCGTTCTTAGAGAACCAGAGACTGTGCTCTGTCCCCGGGGAAGGTGCGGTGCCAACAATCTATGATCAATGCAGAAGTCTGATAATGGGCATAAAGCAATTATTTCAGTCGTCAGACCTGGAAACCCCTTCTCCCATGTCTGTCTGCCACGTGGACTCAGCCTAAGGCAGCCTGGGCAGAGTGTGCGGCGCTGAAGCCCACGGTTGGCCACAAGGTGGCAGAATGTCCCCAGTGAGGACCATCAACTCCAACTTCAGTAGAGAGCAGGGGACCTGATTGACATCAAGTACCCAAGACGACAAACCAAATATTTCAACCAACATCAGCCCCAAATCCAAGTTAACACCCAAAATTCTGTCTGCTGTTCTTTTGTCTAATTGCTCAGCAAGACAGTGATGCTCTTGGCTTCACTTACTGCCTAGGAACTTATTCCAACACAAGGACTAACTGCATGAATTCCCGTTTCCAAATGCGAGAAGGGCTCAAGAAGCTGCGGTGCCGAGAGCCACTCTCCAGGATCCCTAGAACCCTTCCATTTTGTTTTCTTATGAAGAGGAAAGTATCTTTAAGAGTAGTCCAATCAACCATTTCACAGCCGTTGTAAAACCCGAGCTTTCCCACCAGCTTCCCTGTTTCTAAGCTGTCTTCACCCCTTTCTTCTCTGCAACAGTAAATATTTAAGCATGATAGAGTTTAAACAATACCCTAACTATATACAAGGTCTTACAAAGGCCTGTATTATTTTATAGTCAGGCAGTAGCTGAGACGCTATCAACTTCAACGCCCTCATTTTTTGAAAGAAGAAACTCTGTTTGATGGCAAGGACAAATTTGCCTAAGATGACACAGCAAATTAGTTCAGAAAAGAGACTCCAACTTTTGTCTTCTCTCGGGACAGTTGCTACTAATGTCAATCTTTTATTTGACTGTGCCCAGAAAGTCACACATCTCCTTTACCCTAGAGGTCAGAATGCCACCGGCGAGAAGAGACTTATCCGTGCAGCTTGTGCTGCGGCATGACGAACAGCCCAGCTTAACCCGGTAAAAAGTGATGTAGAACATAACTGTCCAAAAAACACTGTGGTTACAGCAGAAAGATGGCTCCAACGGTTGAAAAAAAAGAGCCCCCAAGTGACCCAGCAGAGAATCTCTCAAACAAGAAGCTTCAGGTCACAGGCACTCAGCTGGGAAATGAGAACAAATTCAGGCAGAGGGCAGAGGGAGCAGACATAAATCTCCTCCCTGGAGATTCTGGACACCCCAAGCTCTTCTTCCCAAGGTGTGACTATAAAGTAATGTATCTGGTTTTAAAAGAAACACAACCAGAGCCAGCACATACAAGTGAGCCGGATGTCCTCCAAAACAGCTGCTTTGGGAGGCTGCCTGCTTGTAGGGGTGAAGCAGGTGGTCAGAGACAAGTTGTCTCTGGGAACCATCTGCAGCACTTCAGTCTGAGTACCTACCACAGGCATGAAATTTCATTGTGTGAGGGTGGAGTGGTTTCTGGAAAACTCCCAGAGTCCATTTTTCTAAGTATTCAAAGTAAGTAAAGTTATAAGCTTTTTGTTCAACTGTAGACCCCTTAGGTCGTAATGCAGCAGCAAACCTCCAACCTCAGACACAACCTCAGACACTCTAACACCACATCACACTGTGGTACTCATGTTTGCATTGTCATTTAAAGTACAACAAGGGGCTGGAGAGATGGCTCAGTGGTTAAGAACACTGGTTGTTCTTGCAGAAGACCTGGGTTCAAATCCCAGCACCCACATGGCAGTTAACAACTGTCCATTAACTCAGTTCCAGGGGAATCCGAAGCCCTCTTCTGACCTCCGTGGGCATTGCACGACATGGGTGTACTCACATACATGCAGGCAATACACTCATACACATAAAATAAAAATAATAAATAAAATATTAAAAACACTTTACTGTAAAAAAGAATGTTATGACACACTGGGCAGAAGCTGTTCATCTCCTAGTCCACTGTGTGTCTTGACTGCATCTAGAGGCTGCATGAGCTCTGTGTGAGTATGCTCTGTGGTACATGACAATGAAGTTGCCTAGTGGGACAATTTTTAGAATATGTCCCAGTCATTATGACTATAGTAGTATTTGGAAATAAAAGTGAGTCACCATTAAGGGCATGCCATTCATCTGGTGGGAAAGTTTCATCCTTACAGTCAGTCAGTCAGAAGAAAATTAGGTTGTAACAAATGCTTTCATTATCAACTGACTTCAAAACCAAAGCCTCTAATTCTCATTCTTAATGTATTAACATGCTGCTCTTTGGTCTCCCAACTCTTGTCTAAGCTTCTCTAAAGAAAAGGACACTTCTTAGATCAAACTCCATGAAATTGTTGCCATTTGACCATATTTGGCATATAAAAACCTTACAATTTAAGCTAACCATGTAACATCCTAATATCTTGGGAAATGGTAAAATGAGTTCACCCATGCTGACTAACATCACCAAGCTCAGATCGCCAATACAAAACCTCAGTCTGAACTACCAGAGCATGTGATGCCAACCGGTCCTGTAAGTGGTAAACATCACTTTTCTCCCTTCCAAATTCTATTATAGTGAGGCATGCATATGGAGACCAAAGGCCAACCCTCAGGTGTCAAGCCTTACCTTCCACTTCTTTCTAGCTGAATGTCTGTTGTTCCCCCACTGTGTATGCCAGGCTAGCTGGCCTGAACGCTTCTGAGGGTTTTCCTGTCTCTGCTCATCTTTCCCTGGGAGTGCTGGAAGTATAGATGTTCACACTGCCATGTCTGCCATGTAGGTTCTGAGGATTCAAACTCAAGTCCTCCTGCTTGCACAGAAAGCACTTTTACCCACCGAGTCATCTCCCTAATCCCAGAGTTTTAATGTGTGTAAATTTTTTCCACAGTCTAATCTATATCATTTTGAGCTATAAAACAGTCTGAGAAGCACAGCATCTAATGGCCGTTCACAAATACAGCTATTTTATAGAGCACCATCTTCCAAACAGTGATGAAAACTGACTGTTTGCATCAGTATTTGAAATTAGGTTGGGTTTTTTGTTTGTTTGTTTGTTTGTTTGTTTGTTTGTTTGTTTTTGTTGTTTTACTAGTGCAAGGGACTCAGGCCAGCCAGATGATCTGATTCTAGAACAAAGTGATTTCACTAAGGAATAGAGCAGACCCATGACCTTCCCACTCCCTCCCAAAAGGCAGGTGTGACTCAACGAATCAGAGCTAAGCTGCCGTCTGGCAAGCCATCTCTTCCCTCCAGGTCTTCTTTGTTTTCAGTTTCTCGTCATCCTCTGTTCATCTTTAAAACATGACTGGAGGAGCCCTCAGCCATCACAGACCCAGGCCAGTTCTACCTCTCATTCTCTTTCTCATTATAGATTGACAACATACTCCAGTGTCTAGCCTACCTGGAAGGAAGGACTGAACTTTCTGGCAATTATTTCAAGGCACAAATGTTTGATGGCTAGAAAAGAAGGTGTGCCATCTGTTTACCCCTTACACGATAATGCTGGCAGCTTGGAAAAAGCGTCAGTAGTAAAACCTGGCCCCAAAGATTTTACCAGGTGACAGCAGTTCTATCAAGACCCTGTGTCAAGAGGCAGCTCTGCTCTGTTTGGTACCCCCGTAAAGCTCAGTATGGCCTGAACAGAAACCTGACTCGCTCCTAGTGGGTATCACTCCTCCCTACTCCTTTCCAGCCACCCTCACCAGTAGGAAGTCACTCTGCCCATTCAGTTATACCGTGACAAATATTAAATTGTTCATCTGGACTCAAACTGAAAAAGATGAGGCTACAGAGCTGAAGAATTACAGTCTCCGCTAGGGCCGTCCTGATGTATTCCCCATGTGGCAGGATGTATCCACAAGTCGTTTGTGTCAGTGCAGGAGCACAGAGCTAACCTGGCTTCAGGGTTCTTCTTCATTACTGCTGCTAGAAAGGAAGTTCTTGGTTTTTGCATTTTTTAAAAAGCAATCTTTTATAATGACAAAGCAATATATTTTCAATATTAAAAGTTAGAAAATGTTGGGAAGTCAATAAAGAAAAATTAAGACCTCGTATTTCCTAGTACACCTACGTGCAGATCCTTGCACAGTTTCCCTGCACATTCTATCTATTTACACAGATACAAACATACACACATATATTACATGTAGTCATATATATTTATATTTGGGAGACGATAACTTTCCATGTCAGCTAATTTTCTCTAACCTTTCAAGTAGTCCTCATTGTCCCCAATTTCAAGTTTAGCTAAACAAACGTCCGATCTAGGACAAATATTATATCAAGCTGTTATGGTCTTTAATTCCCTTTAATCTAGAACATTATTCTTTAAGATTCATTTCTTTTTATTTTATGTGTATGAGTGTTTTGCCTGCATGTATTTATGTGCACCAGAAGAGGCCATCAGATCCCCTGGAACTAGAGGCACAGATGATTGTGAGCTGCCACGTAGGTGCTGGAAGCAAACCCAGCTCCTCTGCAAGAGCAGCCAGTGCTGCTAACCACTGAGCTTCTCTCTGGCCCCTAGAACATTATTCTTTATTGCACATCACTAGGCCCCAGAAGGGAGCACACCAGTAGCCTGGTTGACTGCCCACCCTTCGCATTATTTGCCTTCTTGCTTCCGTTGGCTCTGTTGTTAACTCGATTCTCCTATTTCCATAGTCTCAGCAAACTGGAAATTAGATCTAAAGAATTAAATTCTAATATTTCATCACTAGAATCTGTCAGAGAAGATGGTGTCTATTTTATAGCCTAACATCAGGAGACACTGAACAGTTAGTCATTCCTATTAATGATGATAAAATTGCTCACTGCATTAGGAGGAATAATAGCCTGGTTTATAGAGCTAGGAAATAACTTCAAATCAACAAATTATTTTTCCAGACTCCCTTCTTTGTGCCAATATCCTGATTCATAACTCATGATAACAAAGAACTGACTAGATAAGCTTGAAGCCAACAGCTAAGAGAGAGAGTGTGTGTAAATAGGGAAGAAAGGAAGCAGAGTTGCTTAGTGCTTAGAGCCAGAAGGAATGGGACAGTGTTCACTAGCCTCCACATTCACTTCCGTGTAGCAGGCAGCATTAGTGAAGCCTGGTGTAAACTCACAACCAGGGACACTGGGAGACTAAGCTGGTAAAGTCAACACTGGTGTGTAATCTTCCTTTGTTTTTAAATCTTTAACCTGAAAAGCTCACAGAAGATGGTCTGGGAGTCCAACTTCTCTTTAATACTTATTACCCAAAGTGATAATGCCAGGCTTACACATGCAAATCCTTCAGAAATAAGAACTGACTTGATCATCCCCAAAGAAGCCTGACTTAAGTACAGACTTGAGCTGCAATCCCACAGTGCTAGATATTGTTACCACAACCAAGGAGCAACCAGGGCCTTGATTCCATCTCCCCACCCACCTATTTTTAATCTTTCCCCATCTTGAGGCCTAGTGGTTCTTTGGCAAGAACCCTATGCAGGTGATACTGAGACATCAAATGGGGTCCTTTAAGGCGTACATATCATCAGGCCACCATTGTACCAGTGTGATCTCGTGGTCTTGTTAAGCATGTATGGTCCACAGTATGCTGTTTGCTTTTTCAGGGTGAGAAGGGCACAGTATTTCACAGCAGGAAAAACCTGATGTTGTTGGTTCTCTAAGTACAACTGGACAGCCCCAGAAGGAAATGCTGCTGAAGACCTTTGCCTCTGTGTTCCTAAGAAAACATCTGCATGATAAATTGGAGCTGAGATGGCTCTGTCTGTGACTGTCAGAATGAGCCAATTTCCAGAATAATAACCAAGATGTGCAATTTACTTGGACAAGGCAAATAGGCGAGAGAGAGAGAGAGAGAGAGAGAGAGAATGCATCCTTCAATCACACCAGCATCATAGAGCCAGAACTTGGCGCCAAACAGTATAGGTTTAGACAGCTCAGTTCCGCTGAAAGGCTTACCACAAGTTTTCCCACTGTCCCTACCAGGTAAAGAGGGACTAAAAAAGCCTCCTGGGGCTGGTTGTCCTCTCCCTCTCTTCCTCCCTCCCTCCCTCCCTTCTCCCCTCTTCCTTCTCCTTCTCTCTCTCCCCTCACCCCCTCTCCCTTCCCCTCCCTCCCCCCCCCCCCCCCTCCCCCCCTCTCCCTTCCCCTTCCCCCTCTCCCCTCACCCCTTCCCCCGCCTCCTCTCTCCTTCTCTCCCCTCTCTCTTTCTCTCTCCCTCCTCTCCTCCCTCTTTCCCTCTCCCCCGAAGGAAAAAAAAATCATATATATCTTAATATATACTAATAAGGGTCCAGGTGGGAAATCTCACATTGAAGAGGTCCTCTGAGTGCTGTATGAAAGGAACTTCTTTGCCTGAGTGGTAGACAGGCACTTAGCCTCATGATACTCAGTAACTTCTGTTAAATGATCCAGCCAAGGTTGAGGGTGTGGCTCAGTGTATGGAGCATTTGCCTAGCGTGTAGTCCCTGGAGCCCATCGCCAGCACCGTCGAGAAATAAAAATAATAACTGACCCACCCGGTAAGTTTTCCAGTAATGGACATTCATTTGAAACACGTGGAGAACGGGGCGGCTGCTGCTCCATCTGCCACTGCAGTAGGAAAGTTGGTCGGGACTCTGCTTTTAACACAGGGCCTCGCACTCCAGCTCAGCCCAGAGCGTGGGCTGCCCTGCCAGCTGTGCTCATTAGCAGACACCGACCTGTGGGAGCGCTGGAAATAGAACCTTGAGCCAATTTCTCTGCGGTTCGGCTCTCTACAACTCTATCTCAAGCGTCAGCAGCAGCCGCTGTTGTCTCTGCAGTCCTCTTCCCTTTTTGCCCTGACACCCCCAACCGTGGCCCCACTTTTCTTCAGGAAAGCGCTTCTTACAGAAAGAGCAAAGTGATTTTCCTTTTATTTCTTTTCTTCTTGGAGAGCTAGAGATACTACCTTTACATTTTTGGCTAGCTTTTATACTTGGTTAGAATAACTGGAAAAAAACGAGTACAGAAGGACAGAGAGTTTCCTTTGTTACCCACTGGCCATAGTAATTAAAGTCCATAAAAATTCATTTTCCGTTTCCTATTAAGTTTTCATAAGCATTAAATATTCACTTGGGTGCTGTTTTTTCTTTCACATCCCCCTTCTTTCTTGCTGAGGACTAAAGCCTGCCTGGTTTTCCTGAATTGCTTTACTTTTTATTTCTCATTAATAGGTGAATGCTTGGTTTTTTTCAACAAACCAGTAATCTTTGATCTGCACAGATCAGTGCTGGACCTAACCCGGGATGGTGGATGTGCACGGACTGTATGCTCTGGAGTGTGTTTTTGTCCCTGTCAGGCTTCCTACAAATCACAACTAATATTTCTCTCGACCTGCCTTTTCCAGCCTTAAAGGTGGTACAAATGCCATCTCTGGAATGGGAATAAAAATTTCCCTGGACCCTTGTCACCACAGAGAAGTACTTGATGCAGATTAAGTATGGAGAAAGGGAGCTTAAATGTCAATCACTAAGAAAACATAACAGCAAATGTTGGCCAGGATGCTGAGAAAGGAAATCTTTATACATGGTGAAGAAGAAGGCAGTTTGCTTGGAGTGGTGTGCAGGACCCAGGGAAGAGCACTGCCGCCAGACCCTGAAGGGCTTTCCATGCCAAACCAAAGGGTGTGGTCACAAGTAAAAGCGTGAAGTATACCTGAAAGGGGGCAAATGTGAGCGGAGCTCTAAGTAGGCACAAGCTGTTGTAAGCATATAGCACAATGGGTTTCCTAAGCAAATGAGAAGGAAGAAAGTCCAGTGAGCTCTTCCTGTAAGGATCCATTAATCCTGAAGTCCAGCCTGGAGCCATCATTCCTCAGAATAAGATGTTCAATGTAGGCTCACACCCTATCTCATAGGGACCCATCAATGGTAAAAGGAGCTGTCACCTGTGGATTTTATCGGCATAGAGCCTGTCAGTGTTCCAGGGATGTGTGGAGCTTTCTCAGGACTGTTTATTTTGGCTCATAGTTGGAGGGTGCAGTCCGCCATAGCAGGAGATGCATGCTGGGAGGAGCAGAACACAGCTGGTCATGTGTTGCACCCACAGTCTGGAAGCAGAGAGAGACAAATGTTCATGTTCAGCTCACTTTCTCCTTTCATGTAGTCCAGAACCCCAGCTCATGGGATGGTGTTGCCCACATTTAGAGTACATCTTCCACCTCGGTTAACCTGATCTAGTGATGCCCTCACACACATGCCCAGACATTTGTCTCCTAGGTGACTCTAGACTGTCACGTTGACAATCAATGTTGACCCTCACAGGAATGATGAGAAAAAAACCCCGCAGAGTGAGAATGCTCCATGCTTGCACAATTTGATCCTCTTGAGAACCCCCCCCCTAATTCTCCAGCTGTACACAGACACAGACACACACACACACACACACACACACACACACATATACTGGCACACTTATTTTAACATTAGACTTTCTCTGGTGAAATTTCCCATAGCATTTAATGAATGAGTTTTGTTTATGTGCGTAGGACTACAGGAGTTTCTTCGCAGACACCTAGTAGTCTGCCTAGAGAGAACCCAGACCACAGCACTAACTGTACCGTTCATACTTTTTGCAGTCATCATAACCCCATCTCCAGCATTCTGTTCCACACCTACCCTGATAGACTTTGTTCATCTTCATATCAGAGGAGCTGTGAAAATATATAATCAGAGGTTAACACCTCGAAATACATTTCAGAATCACCCACAGCACAGATGACAGAAGCAAAATGCATCAATAAATTCAACTGCCCCTCTGCTTTGCACTGTGCTTAATCAGAAATAAACAACCAGGAAATAAAGACATTACAATAAGAAGTGGGGACCCAGGAGAAGCAGATGGACAGCAAGATTATTTGTTCAGGTGATGGGTCATTTCTCTGGGAAGTCTGCTCAGAAGTGAATACTCTGCTCAGAGGTGAATAACTTGTATTTTCAGGGAAGGGCAGGGGAAAGAGTGTTCTCTGCTTAGGCAGCAGCGCACTGTTTAGCAAGTGCAGTATGTCTCTCATGACCTTTTTCATGTCTAAAATTATCAATAGCCATTGTCAGGAACATGGCACTCACTGCTCTCTGCTGCTTTTCCTCCTGATGGAGAGGATGTGCCAACAAATTAAACAGAGGTGCATTAGCTGTGGGTCCCGCAGCCAGGACCAATCATTGTGGGTCTTATGTTGAGAAAGAACAGGAAGAGTGATCTGCATATTGGGTCTGCCTTTGATGAATATTGCACCACAACACACATGTAACATGCCCTGTCTGCCAGAGTTCTGACTCTAACTCATTGGGATAGTTCACCACAGTCTAATGAATGAAAGGAAAATGCAACCCTTCCATGAAAATCTGACCCAAGGAGAACACAGCCAAAGATGCTTCTTGCTCTGCCTCGGTGGGCAATGCTGGCATTCCTCTTCAACCCCACTTGAAAACTGCCCACAGTGGTACTATGATCCCAGGGCAGCTCCACACAGGTCCAAGAAAAGGTAGCCAAATGAAAGGGAGTTCCAGTCCTCCACAAGTCCACAGGCCTCAGGACAAGGCGGACAGGAGCAAAAGTGTGTCAAGGGGTCTTTAGCAGGAGGTCTGTTGCAAGCTGGACCCTGCTGGGGCATGACTAGCTCCTTCAAAAGCTATCCCTACTCCCACCCTTCCCCCAGGGCATCTGAGATGTCTGCCAAGGCTCCTGGCCCTTGACACTACTACCAGCAGGAATGAACAGAAATAACCCCTCACACGTATACATGCAGGTGGGCATTGCACATTCAAACATAACTTGCGCTCTGGCATCGACAGAGGCTACCTTAGAGGGTGCTTAGGAAGGACGCTTGCAGCCAGGATGAACCAGAAACCCAGGGCAAAATGCCTAGAACTGTGCTGTCTAGTGGGGAGGTAGTGGTCATGCGTGACCGCTGAACACCTAAAATATAACTAAAACAAACTCTGGGTTGTGTGACTGCAATTTGAGATGTGCTTTAAGATACACGTGGGACCTGAAAACATGGTGCAAAACAAAGGATGTAAAACATTTTCTTAGTAATTACTATATGGCCAGTTGTCAAAATGAGAATACAGTAGATTGATTCATTTTCCTACTGCCAGTGTCACAAAATATCTCAAATGTAGTGGTTTAAGGCAGCACAGTGCACCGTCCACTGCCAGTGTTCAGACGGCTTAACTGGGTCTCCATAATCTAAAGTCAGCTAAGCTGCTACCAGCACAACTTTAGGGGGTTCTCAGAGCCTCCCTGGAGCACAAGTCTAGCTATGAAGTGACCAGCACTCCTCTAGCATAAGTGTGGCAGAAACTCTGGGTTGTGTGACTGACACAGGCCTATGCAGTGGAATTAGTACTAATATCCTTGCTCACACTTGATAGTTCAGTTTCGGATACTATGTTAAACGGTCACTCCAGTTGTGTGTTATATGGGAAGATGAAGCTCTTCATTCATCGTCTGTCAAGAGGAGCTTCAAGTGGGGTATGGTGGACTTTAATCCCAGCACCTAGGAGGCAAAGGCAGGTGGATCTCTGTGAGTTCAAGACCAGCCTGGTCTACATATCAAGTTCCAGGCCAGCCAAGGCTACATAGTGAGACCCTGCCTTAAAAATCTTCAAATTGATTTTCTCATAGTGGTAATGTCCTACCTACATTGATCTGTGCATGCACACATACATGTGTGCACACACATGAATGTCTGCATGTGTCCCTGTGCACCTTTTGCTGTCCTCTTGATGAGGACATCAGCAAGTCCCACTGGCTGGGAGCCCAGCTCCACAGGCCACAGTGGAAAGAACAGGCTGTCTGCTAATCGACTTCTGAGCTTGTTTATGTTGATGTTGTCTTTGTATAATTGCAAAAACAGCACACAGCTTACAACATAAAACATTATAATAATCTATGAGATCAAACATTCAGAAATCTATAATTCTCCATACACACTCCTATATAACCACTGTCTGCTTTGCTAACTCCTCCCTCAGGTACATTCTTCTCTGTAGAACAGGTTTGGTAGAAAGGTTCCAGTCCAGCGACCAACATACCTGACGCTGCTGCACGTTCTTTGGTGCCCTGTCCGATTCCAGTCCGTGTGAAGATTGTATTTAGCCTAATCAGCCTCACTCAGTTGTATAAATCACCTTTGGTTTAAGCTGACTCTTGCTGTCTCTAGTTTATATACAGAAATTCAAGATGTTAATGACAAGGGGTCGATTCCGAGTCCCAGTCCTGGATTTTGGTCTCATCCAGGAGAAAACATCTGAAGGATAAGACAGCTTTCCCTTGGACTTCACTTGGTTCCAGTGCAACTTCTATTGGATGTACAAGCTTGTGTGCACATATATGTGAGTACCTGTGCACCTGTTTGTGTGTGTGTGCCTGTGTGCGTGTGGAGGATACTGTCTTAGCTTCTTTTCTGTTGCTGTGATAGAATACCTTGGCCAAAGCAACAAAAGGGAGACTGCGTTTATTACAGCTCTCAGTTCATCGGGGCAGGGAAGTCGAGATGGCAGGACGGTGAAGCCGCTGGTCACATTGCATCCAGAACCAGACAGCAGAGGGGGGTTAATACATGTTGCTTCTCAGTTCTCTTTCTCCATTTACACAGTCCTGGATCCCATTCCAGAAAACAGCACCATCTTGGGTGGGCAAGTCTCCCTACCTCAGTTCACATAAGGAAGAGAATCCCCCACAGGCATGCCCAGAGGCCCATTCCTAGGAGATTCTGAGTATTTTGTATAAAATTTAGGTTGGTAGACTGTGTAAAACAGATGGCACTTCCTGCTGTGTGGGGTCTACATCCAATCAGTTGAAAATCTCTCCAAACCAAAGATAATCCTTCCTCTCTGACTGCTTGGAATTGGGATTTCAGCCTCCCCTCCTCTCAGATTCATTCTAAAACACCGGGTCTCTGGGTGCTTGAACCTGCTTTCCAGCAGACTGGAACTAGCCATCAGCTCTCGTGGATTCCAGCTTGTTCACGTAGCTGCAGATTTTGAGACTCCCCAGGCGCTGTAATCACATGAATCATTCCTTATCATAACTCTGTGTGTTTGTGAGTGTAAAACCTTTACACAACCTATTAAATCTGTTTCTCTAGAGATTCAAGGGCTCCTCAAACTTCTCGAACAATTTTTGCAACCATGTTCTTGAGGGAAATCATGTCAAACATTCTTCCTTGCCCGTGGAGGACTAGAGGATTAATATCTACCACCCCAAGAGCCCTGCAGCCTACTGGCTGCCTCCCTCTCCAGCCCCCTTTGTAGATGGAAGGGGTGATGATGTGAGTTCTAGAATCCATCTCAGGAGGCCTGTGTAGCAGCCCCTATAAGCTGAGATCTCTCTGATGAGAGCTGGGGACAAATCTTCAGGCATCAGGTGAACCTATGCGTTTCCAGACTCCTGTAAGCTTATATTATGCTCCCATGGCCTTCCTAGGTCTTAGCATTTATAGTAATTGTATACAATTACTCCAACTATTACTTCAATTGTAAAATAAAACATACATATGATTTTTAATATTTATATAATTGCAACTTAAAGCAAAATCCTTTTTTAATTAGTAACAGAATAAATGGTTGTCTAGTTAGGCAGATCTTTTACAGACTTATGCTGTTGTAAACAAACTAGGTGTGCATTGTCATAGGATGTCTCAGCCCATTTGAAGGCTGCTTTTTGTAGCATTCAACTGCTGGTGAAACTAAAATGTCAAATAAAATTAATCTGAAATATTCAAAGATAGAGTCATAAAATTTGCAGACAGCACCAAAAAGAAAGACAAGAAGGTGAAGAAGAAAGATGAGTCTTCAGGGAAACAGCCAGGAAGTCAAACCCAATGGAGAGACACTCTCAAGAGATAGAAAAGTGGGAAGGATGAAATCATAAATAACGACAATGACATTCATTTCAGACTGAAAGTTCTCAGCATAATGAGTGACTAAGAGAAATGTCAAATGGAACTCCAAAACTGAATCTTAGAAGATTCCAGTAGCTCCTAGGGGAAACAACGAAGGAGTCATCAGAACAGCATCCACTTGAGGATGGAAGACCGAACATTGCCCTTATCCCAGAGCACTAACTCCTCAAAGGACCAGTCGAGGACAACAGAGGGAATGGCATTTTTAGATAGCTTCTCTAAAATCTACTTTCCATTGACCTCCTTCAAGGAACTAAAGAGTATGTGTCTTAACAAAATCTATTAACAACTGATGTGTATAGCACTTCCTGTACCAAACACCAAGGGCTTTCCAAATATGATATTGATTGATATACTATTCACCACTCTTAGGAAGCAAACAAGGTTATGATTTTCATTTTCCCAGTGACGAAATTGGGCCCAAAAATCTTTAGTGCTTTGCTCATATCTTGCAGATAGCATGCAGGCATGGAAGCAGGAGCTGAGCTTAGGATAAGACATGGGACCAGGAGGATGATGCTAAGTGTGGCCCAATGTTATTCAGCACAGATGGTCCAAGCTGGAGCTGAAGGATGGTGAAAACTGATTGATAAATTGCCGTGTGTGTGTGTGTGTGTGTGTGTGTGTGTGTGTGTATTTGACTTTTGGGAAAGTGAAATTGATCATATGTGACAGAATGTTGGGAAAGAGCCAAAATACATTGTGTATCTTTTTGACTAAGACATAATAATGTAAATGCTGACTATTGATTTGAGAATCAAAGGTAATTATATGTAATGGGGTAGGGGGTGACAGAAGAAGCCAGTGTAAGAAAAGTAAATTATCACTAGGATTTAAAGAAATGGGAAGACAACAGAAAATGTCCAGAATCAAACTGAGAGTGGCCAAAGGTACATTCTTTGGTTAAATTGCTGCAGACAGTAGAATAAGTAGCTAAACATTTTTAAATGTTTGTCTTTAAAAACTGGGATGGGGATGGAGAGAGAAGGGAAATTTCATACTGCCTAATTCTTTTTTAAGATATTGTATTTATTGTTTTCATTTCATGTGTGTGAATATAGTATTACTTGCATGTATGTAAGTGTACATGTGTCGTGTAATGCCTGTGGAGGTCAGAAGAGTGTGTTGGATCCCCTGGAACCAAAGTTAGGACAGTTGTTAGCTGCCATGTGACTGCTGAGAATTGAACACCGGTCCTCTATAAGAGCAGCCAGTGCTCTTAACTGCTGAGTCATCTCTCCAGCCCCAACTACCTAATTCTTTAAAATATACATCATTTTAATTTTAATAAATGAAATTTTATTATTTTTTTCAATTAAATACAAAGAAAAAGATGACTAACAAGAAGTTTAGATCACAACCCCAGATATATGAGATATGTTCTGTTTGAATTTCAAAAATTCAGAAATGCTAATGATTTTTTAAAGTAGTTTAAGGAATGACATAATATGAAATATTAAGTATGACAAGGATTTTAAAAGCTTAAGACATATACAGCAATTAACCATTTTATTTTAGTATAAAAATACCATGCAAATTAATTGCCCAACCATATATACATGTAGCCTATGATGTCTTGTGTTTAAAATCAGAAGTCATCATTTGGGAGTTATAAGAGGCATATTAGGTTTAAAATTTTTCCTTCAGGTGGGTCTTGGTGGCGAATGCCTGTAATCCTAGCACTTGGGAGAAAAAGGCAGGCAGATCTCTGTGAGACTGAGGCCAGCCTTGTCTACATAGTGAGCTCCAGGCCAACTGGGGCTTAGGGAGAACTTGTCTCAAAAAAGACCCCCCCACACAATTTTTTTCCTTTAGACATTTTAATTTTTATAGCAATATTATATTACATTATGTTATACTGATTATATTATATTGCTTTTCTAAAAAGAAGAAAGTTAATTGGAGATATTTTGAGGCTTTAATAATTGTTCTATTTTCCTTTCAATTGCTGTGACAAAACACTCTGACCACTACCAAAATAGGGAGGAAAGGGTTTATTTGGTTTACATCTCCCAGGTCACAGTTCATTACTGAGGGAGCCCAAGGTAGACACTCAGGGCAGGAAATTGGAGGCAGGAGGAGCTGGAGCACAGGCCATGGAGGAACACTACTTACTGGCTTGCTCCCCTGGCCCATGCTCAGCCTGCTTTCTTATACAATACAGAGCAACCTGCCCAGGGGTGGCACCGCCCACAGTGGGCTGGGCCCTCCCACATCACTCAACAATCAAGAAGATGCCCCACAGACATGGCCACAGGCCAGTCCAATGTTCCCCAATTGAGGCTTCCTCTACCCAGGTGTGTCAAGTTGACACTAAAGCTATCCAGCACAGTAATATATTTGGAGATTGAGAAATAACAAGAAAACTTTGATTGAAAAGGAAAGAACTGAAAAAAGTGTGATTAATTTCAAAGGCTAGAACAAAAGAGGTAGGAGGAGCAGTGGCTCACCCGTTAAAAGCGGGTGCTGCTCTTTCAGAGGAGCGGAGCTCAGTTCCCAGTGCCCAGTTCAGGCAGCTCACAACCACCCGGAACTCCCTCTAGGAGATCTGATATCTCTCACCACTGTGGGCACTGCACTCACTTGCACAGAAACACGCATATACACATAATTAAAAATAAAAGTAAATCTTGGGCCGGATGTGGTGGCGCACGCCTTTAATCCCAGCACTCGGGAGGCAGAGGCAAGCGGATCTCTGTGAGTTCAAGGTCAGCCTGGTCTACATAGTGAGTTCCAGGCCAGCTGGGGCTACAGGAAGACCCTGTCTCAAAAAGACCAAAAAATTAAAAAATTTTTAAAAATAAATAAAAGTAAATCTTAAAAAAAAAAAAAAAAAAACTGGAACAGGGGCTTGAAAGATGACTCAGTGGTTAAGAGCACTGGCTGCTCTTGCAGAAGACCCAGGCTCGGTTCCTAGCACCCACATAATGGCCAACAACCATCTGTAATTCCAGTTCCAGGGAATCCAGTGTCCTCTTCTGGCCTCTGTAGGCATTGCATAACATGTGCACTTACATACAAGTAGACAAAACACTCATACATATTTAATTAATTCAATTAACAACTAGAATAGCAAGGAAACATAGCAGTATCATACAAGAATATTTTTTTCACAAGTGACTAGAATCCAACAGAACACATTCTGAAAGAATCTGTTTCACAACTTTGGCTGTACTAGGATTCTTCTCAGACGTTACTGAAAATCGACAGGCCAAGAAGGAGGACTGGAAATCAGTCCTAAGAACTGGACTAGGAACCACCCAGTCCTAGGAACCACCCTGTGGAATGGGAATAGAGCACATGATAGCATAAAACATAAAGGAATAGGCCTGCCCCTCTTCAGGGTATAATTCCAAGAAGACAAAGACGGGGATATAGAGAGATGATGACAATCCTGTCCCTGGTGCACAGTAAACCAAGAAAGTCCACCAAAGGCCCGGCACATTCTTTTCTGCCTTTCTAGACCCTGTGCTCTGATCCACAAAGGACTCCAGGAGCCTCACATCAGTGTGTGACTTGATTGAGCCCTCCTCCCCCACTCATAATTTACTTAAATGCCAAAAATCTCACTGTAGACTGTCAACCACTCCACATAACATTTAGCATGTGACCTGTGTGTCTCTAAACTCCTCTGAGTACTTAACACATTATCATTTCATCTCATCTCATTTTATGGCAGGGTCATAAGGAAATGACATTTCTCAGAATGAAATGTTGCATGATTCACACCTGCAAAGTGCCATGATGAAGCCAGTTTGAGAGCCCAACATCCCACAGCACACACAAAGGTAAGAAATCTGTGCTTAGAACAAAGAGAAGATACATCTGTAAGTGACAGACTCCAAGCACCCTAAAGAGTTCCCTGGAAAGAATAAAAAATTCCTCTTCAAAGTATAGTGCAGATTTGTGGATCACCCAGATGCTTCCCAAATCACCATACACCAGCACAACCCAAAGTTGGTGGAGACTTTGAAAATACCCTGAAATAGCTTTAAGGCTACGAAGCCGCCTGGAAAGGACAAAGGTGGCTTTTAAATCTCCTTATAAAGTCTACACTAATGGTCAAGAGCACTCCTAAGGTTCCCTAGGTTACAGGTCTGGGAGATCGTTGAACCAAGCCTGCACCTCCAGTGTCTTTACATAGAAGAGGTTGTCAGTGATAACCCACAGGGTCCCAGGACAAGAGCAGGCACTAGAAGCCCCAGAAGAGGAGTACCAGACACATAAATCCACACCAGCGCTTTTACTGCATCAGCTGTAACAGATTCCCAAAACAATCTGGTGTTCTTGAACATGCCTTCCAAAGTCTCTGTATCCTGACATAGGTTCATCATAATCTTTCCAGGGTCCTTCCTGAACCCTGAATCAAATTTGCATGTCTTGCAAAAAGTTTAACTCTCCCAGACATTTCACCTCCATCCTTATCACACATTATACTCCAAAGGGTTGCCTGATGTTCCAACCAGGTGACCTGAGTCTCTACCAGTCAGCCTCCTCTACCACCTCTAAGACTGCTATTCTAGACCCCAGCTTGCCAAGCTATAAATCAGCTTCCAATCGGCTTTTCTTTATAAAGTAGGAAGCACTTACCCGTACACCTTGACCTTGAGTGGTTGGTATGAGAGTAGGAACATTGCCAGGTCTTTGCTTGATTGCAATCTACCTCAGGCCAGGAGTCTATTTTCCAGTATCACTTCCCTGACTCCATTCATCAGGGGCTTACAGAGGTTGGCTAGAGGTGGGTAGAGAATCTCTTAGCATCTGACTTCTCTGTTGAAGGAGTTTAGTGGTTCACTATCTGGCACCATCATTATTCATTTATTATATATATATAGACTGCTCACAACTGTCTGTAACTTTAGCTCCTAGGGATCAAATACCTTTGGCCTCCAAGGGTGCAACAAATGTATACACACACACACACACAAACACACAAACATACACACACACATACATACACACACATACACACACACACATATACATAATAAAACCAGCAGGCCTGTGAAGGGGCTTCCCTTCCTAGACCATTCCCAGGCCAGCCTAGGTGGCCTCCCAGGGTGCTGTCACCTCAGGATCTAGGCTCAACATGCTTCAAGATCTTTCTACTTATTCCTAAACTCTAGTGCTCTTTAGAACTTTATAAATGCCAACCCAATCCCCAGGGCTAATCCGCTCTCCTAATTCTGGGACTAGAAAGCCTTTATTCACTTACTATTCTTATTAAAAGGGCACATTTGCCAGTGAAGAAGCATTTGATGATCCCAAAGGACCAACCCCAGAATGAGAAATGTTTATATTCCTCTTTTCATTTTTTCTTTTTGTTTGTGTTTTTGAGACAGGATTTCCCTTTAGCCCCAGCTGGCCTGGAATTCACTATCCAAACCAGGCTGGCCTCCATCTCACAGAGATCTGATGCCTCTGCTTCCTGAGTGCTGGAATTAAAGGTGTATACCATCACACTTCACATTTGTTTACAATCCCTTTTTTAAAAACTACTTTATTTTCTATGTGTATGAGTATATTGTCTGCATGTATGTAAGTGCACCCACTTTGTGCAATGCCCGAGGAGGTCAGAAGAGGGTGTCAGATCCCCTAGAACTGGAGTTACAGATGATTGTTGGCTGCCATGTGGGTGCTGGGAATTAACCCAGGCCCTCTATAAGAGCAGCCAGTGCTCTTAACCACGGAGTCATCTCTCCAGCCCTTGTTTGAAGTTTATAAAGGAGTAGAACAAACAGAAAATAGGATCAGCTTTAATGCAGTATAAGTGCAATTATGGGCACTACTTCTGTCAAATGAAATTCCATTCTATTGTACTGTACATGCTTATTTATGGAGCCTTCAGCTTTGAGAATAACCTATCAGGGGCCTTGTCCTTGGAGAAAACTGATTCCCACTCTCTCAGCAGCCACTGATTGCCTGTAGCTTTTCATCTCGGGTTGGGACCTTGTAAAATTTCCCCCATCCATGTTGGCAATTGGCATGTTGACTGGTTTCATTACGCAGGACTTGCCTAGGAAATTATATTGTTGAGCTTTTATAGTTGTGGGCATCATGGTCCTCTGGCTCCTACAATCTTTTTACCTGCACTGCCACAAGGCTCCATTTTCCTGAGCCTTAGGTATAGGGTTTGTGTTGTAGATGTGGGGCTGGGCACTGCATAGTCACTTATTCTTTGTATTTTGATCAGTTGTGGATCTCTATAGCAGCCTTTGTCTGCTACACACACAAAAAAGAGCTTCTTTGATGAGGGGTGATAGTTACACTTAAGTATTACTTAAGGATAAGTATTTAAAATACAGTTAGAAATTGTATTAGTTCAGGAAAATGGCAGTAGTAGGTACTTTTCAGGATCTATGACATCTCCAGCCATGGGTATTTGGTTAGGTCTACAGTACTAGGCATGAATTCCCATCTATCAAGTGGGCCTTAGGTCTGGTTAGACAACTATTGGCTACCACCAAGATAAAAGTGTCACTGTTGCACAGTTGGGGATATCTTGCCAGGCTGGTTATTGCTGAGAGGACTATTGGTTGGGTTTTTTTCCCTTGGCAGGTTACACAGCGCCTTCCAATACTATGAGAGCTAGTCCTCAGAAAAGAGGCTTCCAGGTTGGCTCCAGCTTGATTCCTCCAAGTCCTGTGTCTAAAGTGTGTGGAGTCTTCAGCAATAGGGTCTTCCCTTCAAATTCTGAGAGACAACAGGGGCTATGGCAATAGCCTGTGTTGTTTTGGGAGTCTCTTAGAGTCACCTGGCCAACAGTGCAAAGGGAGGTTTCTCATGTCTGGCACTTAGGTTTTTATTAAATACTACGACTCTTGGGAGGAGCATTATCACCCTTTGCAGTACAGCTCCATTTAAACTACATATATAACATGGTCTTTGTATATACACATATATATTATATATGGATTTTTAGGTATACTTATAATGTTTCCTATGGTCTTTTCCAAACACCCTTAGTATTACTTAGCACTCTCCTTCCTCCTTCTCCATCCGCGTTACCCTCCCTATAACCACCCCAGTTAAAGGCCCCTGTTTTCCCCCTTCATTGCACCTGTGTCCTACTATCCCCTTCTCTAGAGCTCCTTCTTCCTCCCCTCCCCCATGGTTCCTTCTGTGGTTACTTCATGCTCTATATTCAAATCTAAAGACTGAGAGCTAGAATTCACAAAGAAAACCCACAGTGTTTGCCTTTCTAGGTCTGGGTTGTACCTCATTTAATATAATATTTTGCATTTCCATCCATTCACCTACAAATTTCATGATTTCATTTTTCTTAGAATTCCATCATGTAGAATTCCATTGCACATATGTGCCACATTTTTATTATTCATCAATTGAAAGCCAACTAGGTTGTCTCTATTTCCTGGCTATTGTGAATAGAGTAGCAGGGAACATGGATGAGTAAGTATCTCTGTAGTAGGATTTCAAGTCCTTTGGGTATATACCAAGGAGAGGACTAGCTGGGTCGTATGGTAGATCCATTTCTAATTTTTTGAAAATTCTCCACACTGATTTCGATAGTGGCTACACCAGTTTGCAATCACACCAACAGTGAATGAGGGTCCCCTTTCCCTTGGTCCTCCCAACATTTGTTAGCAGTTTTTTCTCACTCTTAGCCTTTCAGACTGGGGTATGCCGAAATCTCAAAATAGTTTTAATTTGCATTTCTCTAATTACTAAGGATGTCCAATGCTTTTAAAGACATTTCTTAGCCATTTTTATCTTCTTTTGAGAGATCTTTGTTCAGTTTCAATGGCCCATTTTTTAACTGAGTCCTTTATTTTCTTGATTCTTGTTTTTTGAGATCTTTGTATATTCCGGATAGCAGTCGTCTAAAAGATACACAGCTATCAAAGGTTCTCTCCCACTCTGTGGGCTTCCTCGTCACTCAGTTGTTTCCTTTGCTGTACAGAAGCTTTTAGTTTTATAAAGTCCCATTTGTCCGTGGTTGAGAGGATGGAGTGCTATTCAGAAAGTCCTTTCCTGAACCTATATCGTGTAGGGCGCTGCCTACGTTTTCTTCCAGCAGTTTCGGCATTTCAGGTTTCACAATGAGGTCTTTGATCCATTTGGAGTTGACTTTTGTGAAGGGTGATAGATACGGGTCTAATTTCATTCTTCTACCTATGGAGATCCAGTTTTCTCTGCACCAATTTTTAAAGATGCTGCTTTTCCTCCAGTGTGTACTGTCTAAACCTTTGTCAAATATCCAATGGCTGTAATTATGTACAGTCATGTTTGGGTCTTCTACTTTGTTCCTTTGGTCTATAGTTCTCTTTTTGGTGCTAGTGCCATGCTGGTTTTATTAATCTAGCTAGAAATCTGGTATGGTAATCCCTCCAACATTATTCTTTTTGCTCAGGATTACTTTGGCTATCCAGAGCCTTTTGTGCTTCCATGTATATTTTAGGATTTGTTTTCTATGAAGACTGTCATGAGGATTTTGATTGGGAGTGCACTGAATCTGCTAATTGCTTTTGACAGGATGATCTTTTCCATAATATGAACTCTACCATTCCATTAAGCATGGGAGTTCTTTCCGTCTTCCTCCATTTCTTTCTTCGGAGATTTAAAGTTTTCATTTCATTGGATTTCACCTCCTTAGCCAGGTTTATTCCTACATATTTTTAAATATTTTATTATTTTTATTTATGTGTATGAATGAATTGCCTACATGTATGTAACTGTACCCATGACATGCAATGCCCATGGAGAGCATCAGAAAAGGGCATTGGGTCCCCTGGGACTGGAATTACAGACAGTTGTTAGCTACCATGTGGGTGCTGGGACTGAACCCAAGTCCTCTGGAAGAACAATCAGTGCTCTCAACCACTACGTCATCTCTCTAGCCTTCCCCTAGATATTTTTGAGGCTATTGTGAATAGGAATGTTTCCACGATCCCTTTCTCGGCATGCTTGTGATTGGTCTATAGAAAGGTACTGATTTTTTTAAAGTTGATTTTGTATTATGCCACTTTGTTGAAAGTGTTGATCATTTCTACAGTTTTTCTGGTGGAATTTTTGGGATCTCATATATAATATATCATCTGCAAATAGGAATAATTTGGAGCTACAGATATGCCTCAGAGGTTAAGAGCACTGGCTTTTCTTGAAGACCTGGGTTCAAATCCCAGTACCCACATGATGACTAACAGCCATCCATAACTCCAGTTCCAGAGGATCCGACACTCTCTTCTGTCCTCGGTGGGCACTGCACAGCACAGGTGTACTTACATACATGCAAGCAATACATGCATACACGTAAAATAATAAATAAAATATATTTAAGTAGGAATAATTTAACTTCTTTTCCTATTTGTATCTTTTTAGTTGCTTTCTCTTTGTAATTGTTCTAGGTAGGACTTCAAGCACTGAAGGAATGGGGAGAGTGGACAGCCCTGTCTCATTCCTGATTTTAATGGAGTTCCCTCTTCCACTCTGCCAACCTCCAGGCCCAGGCCCTATCTGCATACCCTCTTACTGAGTCTGACCCAGAACTCTCACCCCAAACCACCACTCTAGGTCTAGACCCAAGTGGGAGCCACAGCCACACTCTATCTTGCCTAGCCTGACCCAAGACCTTCTCCCCACACCTCCTGTCCATGCAGCCCCTCGAGGCCCAGGTGGGAGCCTTATCTGTGAGCTCTCTCATTGAACCAAATTCAATTCCTGCCTCCCATGCTGACCTTCCAGGCCAGGCCATGTGACCCAGGTCACTTGTGCCATGAAATGCCCTCAGAGGTCAGAAGAGGGCATCAGAGTCATTGGAACTGAAGTTACAGATGGTTGTTAGCCACTATGTGGGTGCTGGGAATCAAACCCAGGTCCTCTGGAAGCACAGCAAGTGTTCTTAACCTCTGAGCCATCTCTCCAGGCCCAGTTAATTATTCTCTTAATCAGAATGAAGAGATCTTCTCTATCTTTTCTGATCAATTTTAGTTTGAAGTCTCTTTAGTCAGTTGGCTGGTGCTGCCAGCTTGTTTCCAGGCCCCATTTGCTTAGAATACTTTTTCATCCTTTCACTCGAAAGTGGAGCCTGTCCCCCAAAACAAGATGAGCTTCTTGTAGACAATAAAAGATGGATTTTGTTTCTTAATCCATTCAACTAACCTGTGTCTTTTGATTGGGGAGTCAAAGCCATTAATATATACAGTCATTATTGAAAGATGTGTGTTGATTGCCGTCATTTTTTCATTTGTTTTCTTGCTGTTTGCATTCTTAGTTCTATTTTGTGTTTCAGCAATTATAGCTTCATTTGTTTCTTTGTGTAGCCTTTTGTCTATGCCTATTCCTCTCTTCAGTCTGAAGTATTGTTTCCGGTATTCTCTGGAGGGCTGTGTCCTAGTTTGTTCTTTCACTGCTGTGACAAAACACTCTGACCAATACAACTTGGGAAGGAAAGGGTTTATTCAGCTTACATCTCCTGGGTCACAATTCATTCAGGAGCCCAAGGTAGGAACTCAGGGCAGGAACCTGGAGGCAGGAGCTAGAGCAAAGGCCATGGAGGAATGCTGCCTACTAGCTTGCTTCCCTGACCCCTGTTCAGCCTGCTTTCTTATGCAACACAGGCCCACCTGCCCAGGAGTGGCACCACCCACAGTGGGTTGGGCCCTCCCACATCACTCAACAATCAAGAAGATGCCCCTCAGACATGGCCACAGGCCAGTCCAATGAAGGAAATGCCCCAATTAAGGCTCCCTCAACCCAAGTGTGTCAAGTTGGCACTAAAGCTATCTAGCACAATTGACCCCTTGTCAACTTGACACACAAGCACATCACTATTAAACCATAACCTTTCCAATTCTTGTCCCCAAGATATATTAACATTAATATCACAACATAGGACAGTACAATCTTAAAAACCCCATAGTCCTTTAAAAAATCCAAATACTTAAAAGTCCATAGTCTCTTTTAAAAGTCTCTTAACTGTGGGTGGGCTTCTATAAAATCCAAAATAAGTCCTGTCTTATTTCAAAGGGAAGAATCGGGCACACCTAAGCAAAACCAAAGTCCAACAAAGTAGCTCAAGGCTGGACATCTGGGATTCACTCACGGTCTTGACTTCAGTGGGTTCTGGCAGCTCCACTTCTCTGACTCTGTCATCCACAGCACACTCAGCTCATCTCGCAGACCCAGGCCAGCTCCATTCCACACCTACTGCTGTCCTTGGTAGTTGTCCCACAGTTCTGGCATCTCCAAAAGCTGGGGTCTCCACTGAAACTAAGGCTACACCTTCACCAGTGGCCTCTTCTTGCCTCTTGGGGTGCAAAGCCTCAGAGTCTCTCCATGACCCCTTCGTCCTGGGGTCTTCACTGCAACTGAAGCTGCACTTTCTCCTACGGCCTTTCCTGGCCTCTCAGAGTGCCAAGCCTCAGCTGCTCTCTGTGACCCCTTCACGCTTTCAACACCAGAACTTCAGGTTCTGGTCTCTTCTTAATCACAGCTGATTCTTCAGCCCCAGCCGACCAGAACCCACAGATTCTCAATCCAAAATCTCACAGGAACAGCCCTGATAGTCTCCACTTCCCTTTGAAGCTTCACAAGCCAGGCCTCCATTGCCCACAACTCTTTCAACATAATTGTTCCAAGCGCCACAGCAACAAACTCTAAGCACTCAATGGCTTTTCTAGCCCAAAGTTCTGAATGTTTCCACAGTTCTCCAAAAAACATCAAGGTCAAGTCTGTCACAGCAATATCCCATTCTCTGGTATCAATTTCTATCCTAGTTTGGTTCCTTCATTGCTGTGACAAAATACTCTGACCAATACCAACTTTGGGAGGAAAGGGTTTATTCAGCTTACATCTTCCAGGTCACAGTTCATCAGGGAGTCCAAGGTAGGAACTCAGGGCAGGAACCTGGAGGCAGGAGCTAGAGCACAGGCCATGGAGGAATGCTGCTTACTGACTTGCTCCCCTGACCCTTGGTTCAGCCTGCTTTCTTATGCAACACAGGCCCACCTGCCCAGGGGTGGCGCCACCCACAGTGGGTTGGGCCCTCCCACATCACTCAACAATCAAGAAAATGCCCCACAGACATGGCCACAGGCCAGTCCAATGAAGGCAATTCCCCAATTAAGGCTTCCTCAACCCAGGTGTGTCAAGTTGACACTAGCGCTATCCAGCACAGGCTAGTTTAGCGGACATGAATTCTTTTAGCCTGTTTATATAAAGGAAAGTTTCTCTTTTTGCTGAAACTCTGACGGATAGCTTTTCTGGGTAAAGTAGCCTGAGCTGGCATCTGTGGCCTTTTAGAACTTAGAGTGCATACATCGCTCCAGGCTCTTCTAGCTTTTTAAGTTTCCATTAAAAATTCTGATGGGTTTTCCTTTACAAGTCATCTGTGCCTTTTCTCTGGCAGCTTCCAATACCCTTTCTTTGTTCTGTATATTTGGCGTTTTGCCCACTATGCCATGGGAGTTCATTTTCTGATCCTGTCTGCTTGGTGTTCTGTGTACTTCTTGTATCTATATGGATATGTCTCTCCTTAATTTGGAGAAGTTTCTTTCTACGAACCTATTGAAGCGCCTGCCTCTGCCACTGACCCAGGATTCTTCCCCTTCCTCTATGCCTATAATTCATAGACTTGGTATTTCCATGGTATCCCAAAGTTCCTGCATATTTATTTCATGTGTTTATAAAAAATTATCATTTTCTTTAATTGAGCAATGCAATTTCTCTTCCTTATTGTCAAATCCTGATTGTCTTCTACTTGACCCTTTCTAAGGGTAAGGCTTTCCCCTGAATTTTCTAATTGAAAAGTTTTCAGTTCTATCTTTATTTTGGCTTGAGTTTTCTTCAGTATTTCTATCTCTTTGTTGAATTCACATTTCAAATCCTGTATTGTCTTTGTAATTTTCATTCAGCCATTTGTTTGGGTTTCCTTGGACTTCAGTTAATAGTTTATTTCTGTCCTCTTTAAGGTCATTCACGTGTTTGCTTGTATTCTCTTTGAATTCCTTTAATTCTTTGATCATATTTATAGTTGTTCTCTTGAATTCTGAGTCCTGAGATCCTTCTCCTGCATCAACAGGTGTTGGGTGATGGTCTTGGGTCAGACTAGACAAGAGTATGGCTATGGCTCCCACTTAGGTCTAGACCTGGAGTGGTGTGTGGGGTGAGGGTTCTGGGTCAGACTCAGTAAGAGAGTATGCAGACAGGGCCTGGGCCTGGAGGGTGGCAGAGGGAATGCCTACTCTCTCTGTTTTTTTTAATTTTTTAGAAATATTTTATTTATTTTATTTTTTTATGTGTATGAGTATATTGTCTGCATGTATGTAAGTGCACCCATGTCATGCAATGCCCACAGAGGTCAGAAAAGGGCATCAGATTCATTGGAACCGAAGTTACAGATGGTTGTTAGCCACCATGTAGGTGCTGGGAAGCAAACCTGGGTCCTCTACCAGAGGAGCCAGTGCTCTTAACCACTGAGCCATCTCTCCAGCCCTGCCTACTCTTTCCTGAGGGTAGAACCCTTTGGTACTCAACAGCAACAACCACAGGAGTATGAATCGTCACAGATTTATGGCTGCAGAACTTAAAATTCTCTCACTCACCTCACTTGATTCCTCTTACAGAATTATAAGTATCAAGCCTGCAAGTCCCATGTTTACATTTAAGAAAAATAGGAAGCAAAGCCCAGAGAACTTAATTTCTATGGCAGATGCCTATCTAAGGGAAAAAGGATCCAGTCTCTTAACCAGTGAATCCTTTTCCATATATAAGTAGCTGATCACCCTTAAGTCACAAAACTTCTTCCTTACTGGAAGAGCAAAGAAAGCTGGATGGTGAGCTGCTGGGGAAAGGAGGTAGAAAGGCTGGAGGCATTTGATGATCAGCACGAAATTTACCTCAGACCCAATAAGGCTTAATCTTTGACAGGCACTTGTGTGGAGCATCTTAAAGGTGTAACCCTTCACACACACCCCAACCCAATTAGCACACCTTGACTTCTCACTTACAATTGGGATCTGTTTTTTTCATTCCAAATAAACATTTGTTCTTTGCAAAAAATACTTACAGAAAATAATTTTTATTCTTTTCTTACATAGGGCCCACCAAATATATAAGCTACAGTCAGCCTGGTTTCCCTTCTGATTCTCAGTCCTAAAAATCTAGACTTCTTCGTTGAGGCAAGTGTGTTTGCAAGGCACTAAAGGCACGGGAAAGGGAACTATCAGCCTTCACTGGCCAGACCCTGTCATCACTTACCTCTTCCCCTCAGAGGACAGTCTATATGTAAATAGCTATTAATGTTAATGAAGATGCCCTGTTAATCATTTTCTATATGTTAAAGAATAAAACAAAGACTGCCAGACTTTAAGGAAGAAATTTCCCATCAAGGAAACACACACAGCAGACAAATTAACTGAGGACATCAGAAAAGGGAAAGGGGGTTTTAAGGTCGATAAAGGTTGTTGCCATGTAGTTGAGCTCAAGATTGAAACTCTGCAGAGTATGAACAGAACCCATAAGTTTGTATTCTGCTGGTTAAAACAGTCCAGTTTTCATTGGTCAAGAAAGTCTTCAGTTAGGTCAGTAACCATGTGGTACAGCTCAGGCATGAAGGCTCATAGTCATGTATCAGCCTTGTCCCAAACATGAAGTTTGAACATTCCTCCCACTGATAAATGCATGCTCATCACCTCAGGTCTCTTGTTTCTGTACTGGAATCTGAGGTAGGCTATGAGTAATGATGTCATTTGACTTCTGAGGCTACATTATAGAAAGTCATCTTGTTAGCTTTCCATCACTACAACAATATACTTTATAATACTTACAAGGAGAAAGGATTTCTTTTGGCGTCTAGTTTTGCAAGTTTCAGGCCAGGATCAGTTGACATCATTGCTCTTGGGTCTATGGAAAGTCAGTGTATCAAAGTAGAGGTACATAGGGGAGCAAAACTGCTCACCTCATGGCTAGAGAGGAGAGAGGCGGGAAGAGAGGAAGGGGGGGAGAGGGAGAGTGGGAAAGGGGGAGAGAGAGAGCACCAGGCTCCCACAATCCCCATCAAGGGCCCATCTGATGATCCATAGACCTCCACTTGCAATTCCCATCTCCTCCCAATAGCATCTAGCTGGGGCCATGTGAGCCTTTGGGAGACATTTAAAATCTGAACTATAGTTGCCATAAATTTCCACTTTTTTCTCTGGATGCTTCTGTCATTCAAACCTAGAATGCCCTCCACCCAAGCCTACGTGTCGAAGGACTGATCGTCAGCTTGATGCTCTTGAGAGTTGGTGGAACCCTTGGGAGATGTCCTGGTGGAAGAAGTTTAAATAATTAGACATGCTCTCAAAGGGACACTGGGGCCCTGGCCTCTTTCTCTCTACTTCATGGCTGCTCCCCCATGCTCTCCCCACAGTGATATGCTGCCTCATCACAGACTCCAAAGTGATAAGGCCAACTGACCATGGACTGAGACCTGAAACTGTAAGCCAAAATAAACTATTTTCCCGATTATCTCAGGTATTTTGTCACAGTAAGGAAAAACTAGTACATGATCCTCACTCTTGAAATTACCATACTACGAGGAAGCCTAAGCTGCATGAGGACAGGAACTAAACTTTCAGGTGATAGCCATCACCTGCTATCTAGTCAGAGGGTCTCCTTAGAAATGACTCCTCCAGGCACATTTAAGTCAGCCTAGCTAAGTAAAACAGAGATGAGCTGTCCCAGCTGAGTGCTGCCCAAATTGCAAGTACTAGGGCCTGGTTTCATCACTAGTACCGCAAAAACAAAACAAAACAAAAACAACACTCCCCAGAATCCAAGAACAAAGGTATCACTGAATTTGGGATCTGAAACTATCCATCTAGGACAGTTTCTCCTAGAGGACAGATGTGTTGAGACCAAAAGATGTAAAGTAATTTACTTGGTGTCACACCCCAAGTTAGCAGCAGAACTGAGACCTGAACTACCTAACAAGCAAAACACAACAACTGAGGTACAGAAAATATAAGGTTAAAAACAAATAAGGAATTATAGCAAGTAATTGATTCATGGATTTCACCAACCAAAAGGGTGATTCATCTGGCTAGGAGCTTATTAAAAATTAAAGAATAGGCCAGGCATGGTGGTGCACATCTTTAATCCCAGCACACCTTTAACCAGGAGGCAGAGGCAGGCAGATCTCTGTGAGTTTGAGGCCAGCCTGGTCTACTTAGTGAGTGCCAGGCCAGTCAGGACTGCATAATGAGAACCTGTCTCAAAAACAAAAAAAGGAAAAAAATTTAAAGTGTAGGTCAGTCTGGAGATTTCATTACTATATAGGATTAAAGGGGGCACTATATTACCCAGGGAACATATTCCTCCCACTACTCCACTAGTGGAATTGTTCTTTCATGTCCTCACTGTAAATATTTTTTGAGGCAATGAGTTGACTAACCAGCCCACTAGAAAATAACAGTTGTTTTGTATAAAATCATCTTCTACTTTTCTTCCCACTAACAGAAGGTTTTTCTTTTAACTACTTTGGGAAATGATTTTCCTCTTAGGAATTATGTATCTTATGGTCAAGGCCATGGTCACATTTAGTACTAGCTTATCTTCAGGAGCATTGCCACTGAACAGCCTTGACACAGGCTAGCACCCACATCTGTAGCACAGCATGCGCTTTACTGGCCATTAAAAGATTTTCATTCTTTTTTTTTGAGAATATAAAAATAAATATATTTTATTTTAAATTCACAATTATACAAAACAACACATTATTAATTTTTTTAGTAATTTATTGAGAATCTCATACATGCATATAAGGTATTTTGATCAAATCCACGCCCACTTCCTCCCCTCCAACTCCTCCCATATCCCCCATCACTTTTTTCTGATAACTTCATGTACTCTTTCTTCTTCTCTTTTTTCAATGGGGCTTTTGGCTGCTCTAACATTCCCCTCTCTGAAGCAGTAACCCTAAAATCTTTTAAGAATTAAATAAGAGCTCCCAAATACTTTCAACATTTTTGGAATGGAGTTTGATGCTAAGAGGCCCAAGGACATTGTGAGTTTTAGCCAAGAAACTGGCTACTTTTCTTTGGGGTCTTTTTACCCTAACTGCTTAGCCAATTCCTACCTCCTATTCTTATCACACCATCCTCTGAAGAGGTTACACAGCTTGCAGACTGCTCTGGCTTCTTCCATGTTGAACAGGGACGCAGGGTGAGGCAATTGGAGTACCCCCGTCAGTGGATCTATCTAAAAGACCCCCAAATTGTATAACTCTTATGTGTAGGGAGAATGGAAAGTCCTTGACTGGTGAATAGGGGATGTGAAGGAGAAGTAAAGGCAAGAGTACTTAGCATTACAAGTTCTAGACAGGGAACCAGAAAAGTCAGAACAGGGCAAATTTCAAATGTCCACATCACAGTCCATTAGCATTCCTTGATAAGAGCGTCCAAAAGCATCCCTCTGTTGGGTTCCTCCTCATTTTCCTTTTGTCTGCCAAGGCTGGGCTTGAGAGTGATGGATTCAGGATTTGTTTTCAGGCACTTTGATAACTGTTGGAGTGGTTAGAATCGGTGTTAGTTCCCTCTCAAAGGTTTCTAGGAGAAAACAAATTTATCCATCATTTTAAAACAATAGCTGGTTGTCGCCCTTATCTACAGGTGGGCACTACAGTATTACAGACCAAGATTTGAAGTCTTACATCTGAGCAGCACTTTCTGGTTAGGAACAAAATCATCAATGAGAAATAATTGTCTAAATAACGTTTTATATAGACTTAAGCCTGATGTCTGGGAAGTGTAATCCCTTGAACTCTTAAAGAAATATACTGATGACTTTACTCTTTGGTTATACTTTCCTTTTGGGTGCTTAAGACCATACAGTTGGCCCAAATAAATCAATTTATTTTTACACTTAAGGTCGTTTGAGGATCAGTTCCTCAGGGGTTACATGGGCTTGGGAGGAGCCCCTGGCTCCTTTCTTTTACCAGTTCCATCTATGTGAAGATAAGTCAAAGGTCCTACTCGACCATGGCTGGCTTCACTTGGAAGCATGGAGGAAATGTTTTCACTGAGTTGACCCTCCTCTTTGTAGACTGCATACTGGTTCAAGTCCATCTTGTGGGGTCTCCATGGCCTCCCTGAACAAGAAGACAGGCGACTCACCAAAGTTACAGGACATTTTGAGAGATGTTCCATAGTCCCCTGGAACTTAGTCAACCATGGAGGGCAAGGGGCAAAAAATGTCCTTTAAGGCCCTCTAAGCACATTAGTGTAGGCCTTAAACTATGGCTGTTAAACATCCAATAAGGTTAGTTCCACCAGTCTGGTACTTTTAATTAACATGTGCTATATAGATAAAACTTGGTTAAAAAACCAAATGTTCTCAGAGAAACCTTTACTAGATATATATTTTGTGCCTTAAACTAGTTGACCAAACTATGACCTTAGAAATTTTAAGATTATGTATATATTGTTTTTGTCTCATCTTTTATATAACATAACAAACCTACACAGACCTTCATCACTTACTTGGGCTTTCTCATTTTTTTTCTATTTTGAAAAATGTCTCCATTCTCATGTGCTTTTAACATTGGATTTTCATTCTTGAAACTCAGGGGTCCTCTCCAGAAACATGACATCAAAAAGTAGACACTCATCTGGGCTCTTTCACGTCACCCCACTGAACTTAGAGGCCAAGGACACTGATGCACTATCCTGCCCCTGCTGCTGTTTATGCAGGGAACAACGAAGTCCTTTGTCTCCAGTTTAGGAGTCGCCTATATTCTGCTATAAACCATGAAACTGTAGGCTAGCTTGTTAGGTTGCAGGTAGTGTAAAATCCCAGAAGATCAGAGTTTGTAGCTGGTAAGAGTGATTGTCTTCACTGATGGCGTCATGAGCCTTCAGAATGTTAGATATTTAGTGCTTGATAAGCTTACTAGGACTTCTCTGTGACGGGTTGTACCAGTACCCTAATCCTTTTAAATTCAAGAGGGTTGAAAGCTAACATTACTAAGGACAAAGGCAGGTGGAGGCAATGACAGTGAAGCCAATGACATTTAAACTATAGGGGCCCCACTTCCCAGGTAATCTCAGTTTGGGATCATTTTCTGCAGAAATGCATCCAGTGCATCTCAGGCAAGAACAGTGATGATCATCTGCAGGTCTCATCCCTCGGTGTGAGAATAAAAGATCTTCCCAGAGCCGTGACAATAATGTCTGATCTCCTTCAGGATTCCTCAACATAAAACCCAACACTAATAAAGCAGAATTTATATTGCTGATATTTGAAACCCATGATAATATCTTCTGATAGAAATAAAATAGGCTCTCTGGATTACAGAAAGGAACTGCTTTTACAGACAAGTTCCAAATTTCAAAATAGTGTTTGGAAAAAACAGAGAATTAGGCAGTATTACAGTCGGGAATCTCTGTCAGCTGATGTGTGGAATGAGAGCAGGTAAAGACAGAGTTACTTAATTTTCACCACCTGTACTGCTCTGGTTCTGTCTCCCCACCCCACCCCCATGCCCATCCATCACCCTGGGTCTCACACAAACACTGTTATCCAACAAAGCTTTAAAAATGTATGCCATAGAGGCTGGAGAGATGGCTCAGAGGTTAAGAACACTGGCTGCTCTTGCAAAGGACCTTGGTTCAATTCCCAGCACCTAAAAGGCAGCTAATAACCGTCAATAACTCCAGTTTCATGTGATCCAACACCCTCTTCTAACCTCATGGGCATTGCAGGTATACCTACCTACAATGCAAGAGATACACCCATACACATAAAATAAAAATAATAAATATTTTTAATTATGCCATAAAGCAGGACTGTTTCACATTCGTTACTCATTTTACACGTGGTGGTCAGAAGAAGATTACTTGTGGGAGTTTGTTCCCTCCATCTACCATGTATGCTCTGGGCATCAAATTCAAATCATCAGGCTTGGTGGCAAGTGCCTTTACCTACTGAGCCATCTCTTTGGCCCAAGAGATTTTTTCAAATGTCTGTGTTTGCCCCTGAAGGCTTCTTTCACAACAGAAATATTTAATAGCTCGCTATAATTTTGAACAATTTAGTATCATACAACAGACTCTTAAATTGTATGTTTTATTCATAATTAGCACACATGTTGATGTTACACTATGAAATTTTAGACCACATATTGAATGTGTATTGATCATATGATGATACTGATCATATCATTGTGATTGTCATTTCCATCACTTCATTCATCATTTCTTTGTGTGGGCAACAGTCAACATCTTCTCTACCAGCTCTCTTGAAGTGCACAATTAATTGTCAACCACAGTTACCCAACATACCGTGGAACATTAGAAGTTATCCTCTCTGTTCAGCCACTGATTATCCTGTCTCCATCTTCCCCTCTTACCCTCCAAGCTTCCGGTAACACTACTCTGCTCTCCACTACAAGATCAATGTTTTTCGCTTCCACCTATGAGTGAGAACGTGAATGACATTTGTCTTCTTGTGCATGAATTATTTCACTGAACATAATGTCTTTTCAAGCCAGAATTTATATTGCCTATGTTTGAAACACATGATAGATATCCTCTAAGAGCAATAGCATAGGTTCTCCGAGCTGTATAAAGAACTGGTGTTACAAATTCACTTACTACAGCTGTATAAATTCTTGATGTAACAGATTAGCATCATCCTCGTTATTTAAGTGGCTCCTAAACATTGCTTGTGGATAGTTCATCTCCTTTGTGTAGATTTCCATTCACAGGTTCACTTTTCTATCCTGGCACCAAGGAATCCTATAGCATTATTTGCGGTGGTTTTATGGTCCTAAGTCAAGGTTTTGCACAAAGGAAATTTGAATGAAGTTTAGAAGCCTCAACTTCAACAACAGTCATCTGCCTGACAGTTTGGTGAAGACCCCAGGGACTGGTGACGGTTTGTGCTGTCATACAGTCAAGTAACAGGACCTGTGGGCCCTTCCACTCCCACCAGTCACCTCCTTCAGCTTCTCCTAGTCCTGAGTCACACGTGTATGGCTCAGTCTCAGAAGGCACTAACATCTTCAACAGGTCCCAGGACTGCTGGCATTGGATGCTGGTAGAAACAGTCTCAGCCCCCCGCCCTCTGCATTCCATTTGTCCTTTTTTTTTCTGCATCACATGCAGCTTTTCTTCCCAATTGCCTATATTGCTGACCTATACCAACTTTCAGCAAGCTACCAGGTGACTCCTCTTCAGGTCTCTTGCTAGTAACCACTCTGAACCTCTAACTAATCTCCTTCCAGAACAATACCTCCTTTGCTCTTTTACAACTGTGCAAAGGCTAATGTCTAAAACAACTCCCTATTCTAAACCACTTGTCTTTAGTCTATTTTTTATTGTTATAAAAAATACCTGAGGAGCTAGAAAGATGGCTTGCTGGTTAAGAGCACTGGTTGCTTTTGCAGAGGACCAGAGTTTGAATCCCAGCACCCACATGGGTTTGAATCCAAGCACCCACATGGTAGCTATCAACCATCTATAATTCCAGTTCCAGAGGATCTGATGCCTTCTTCTGTCTTCCATGGGCACTGCATGACACAGGTACACTTACAGGCAATACACTCATATACAAAAAATAAAACTGCACTTGTGAGTTTACACCCCAAAGAAATTGGTGTCTGCCTAAGAAGTTGTGTCCTTTTTATTTGTTAATGATATGGAAAATATGAAACATGCAAAAGTTAACAGAGCAATTAAATAACCCCCATTCCTGCCACTCAACTTTAATGATTAATTCACACAATCCCATTTCATCCAAACCCACCCACACACCATCACTGCTGAATCACAAAGTACATCACAGATAGCTCATCTGTGGATGCTTCAGTAGATATACATCTGATGGCAACCACAAGATCTTGTTGTATCTAAGACAAAATAAGTCATTAGGCAGCAAGACGGCTAACTCAGCAGGAAAGACACATACCAAACAAGACCTGACTTGGAGTTCCAGAATCCCTGTAAAAGTAGAAGGAGAGAACCACTCCCAAAAGCTGTCCTACGACCTCTACAAGCATGCTGTGGCACGCACATGCCTACACGTCGGGCACATATGTACAATAGTAATGAATAAATTTAAAAATAAATAAATATAAATTGTTTCTTAATGTCCTCAATTATGTCAGAATTCGAAATTTTAATTTTTCATAGGTATAATTATTCTTGAAACAATTGAGACTGAAAATTATGGGATATTTAACAATGCTTTAAAAATATTCCTAATTTTTTAGATATGATATTGATTTATATTTTTTAAGAATTATGTTAAGGACTGGAGAGATGGCTCAGTGGTTAAAAGCATTGGTTGCTCTTGCAGAGGATCTGGGTTTGGTTCCCAACACTCACATGGCAGCTAACAACTGTCAGCATCTCCAATTCCAGGGGATTCTACACCCTCTTCTGACCTCCATGGGCACTGCACGACATGAATGCACTTACATACATGCAGGCAATACACTCATACACATAAAAAACAAATAAAATTTTAAAAAGAGTTACAGCAGGGCATGGTGAAACACACCTTTAGTCCCAGCACTCAGGAGGCAGAGGCAGACAGATCTCTGTGAGATTGAGGCCAGCCTGATCTACACAGTGAGTGCCAGGCCAGCTAAATAAATAAATAAATAAATAAATAAATAAATAAGAATTATGCTAAAATATTTCTTGATAAAGGGATGCTTTATTTGGGATTTCCTTCAAAATGGGTTAAAGAGGAGTAAATATGGAAGAAAATTGAAGATGGGCACATGAGGCTTTTTAATATTATTCACTCTACTTTTTAATATATAGAAATATTTCATAATGAAGTTTTGTAAAAGCAGATCTAAACAGTCTGCTGTTTACATACGGAAAGGATATGAAGGTAGAATAAAAAAGCAAAATTAAAATAAATAACATAATTAAGGACATGGTTGAACTGTCATTTTGGCAGTAAAAGGCTGTCAAAATGAAAATTATTAGTGACTCCTGTCTTTTAATTGTGAGTGATCTTTATGCTACTTCTAAATTAAAACAGTATGATAGAGAATATTAAAAGCCCTTTTATGCACCATACCAATATTGTGGTGTCCCACACCAAGGACTAAAATTAGCCCAATTTAATGCAGTTGAGGGCAGAAAAAATTATGTGATGATAAGTACACACACACGTACACATATATGCCTACACTCACATGACACATACATACATAAACACACATTCTCTCTCTTACACACACACACACACACACACACATACACAGAGCTTCAGAAACAATATTTATCCCCTACTATATGCAATATGTTGAAGCCTTCTAGTCTACTTTAATTCACTTATTTAAAGATGCTACTCAGGATTCAGTAAGCTGACTTCTGAGCCTCTATGACTTTTCAGTGTGGGAAACAGTGGACCCCTTGATGATAAGGTCCCTTTTGAATTCTCAGATTCTAAAAGATTAATGGTTTAATGACATCATCCAGTTCCTGGATTTTGTCCACCATTACACCCTGGTGATTCTCGATTTCCAATCCTTTCCTCCGACCTCCAGATCCAGAACCCAGCTGCCTATAGGACATCTCCCCCTAGGGTAGCTGAGGCTCCTCTTCAAACATGTTCTGGATTCTGAATCTTCTCCATCACAGGAAGTAACCATTGGCTAGCTGCATGCACAGACCACAAGCCCTGTTGTAACCCTGTCCCCTCTCTTCCTCTCACAGTCCTCATCCAGTCAGCAAACCCTCCTGTCTACACCTCCCAGGTCTTCCCAGAGCTGAACACTTCTAGCCACTCCCTGTTGACCAGTGCCACCACCTCACTCACTCTCTAACTCAGGTTTCTGGAAGGAATGTAGCTGGCAGGCCTTTTTTCACGTTGAGAATGGTTCCCTGCCTACTAACCTCACTGAGTGCCACTCACCCTTCCAGAATAAGGACCAGTGTCTCTGCCCCTTAAGAGCAGAGCAAGAGTAACGGCTGTTCTAGGTGGGGCTCCCCAAGCAACTGGCCAAACGGACTCCTCTCCTCCCCTTCCAGTACATCATCTCTGGATTTGTGAGACATCAGAAGCTATGTCCACTTTTCCACATGGCTTTTGGGCTAGGGAACCCAAAACTAATCTCATCCTTGCATTTCAAGAGTACCTCATAATTTCTAGGCTGTTGATGCAACTTGCTTCTAGCAAAAATAGGGCTTTGTAAAATTAGTATGTATTTATCATGTGTACCATTTCCAGAAATGTTGCAAGGAGAATAGAGTTGTGTGTGCATAATCTAACATCCAAGTCTACTCCCTGGGTTCATCTGCCAAGTACACTGCATTTCTTGCAACTATCAAATGGGGGAAACAGTGTCTTCATCTTTCTTCTTTGCAAATGTGGTTCCTTCAACATACAGCACTTTTCCTGGTACCACCCATGCCTCTCACACTGATTCACCTGTCTAGTTAGATGTTTTTGTCTTCCTCCCCACACGCCTGAGCTGTCACTCCCACTCTCCTCTATACGGATTAACAAGTGATTGCTTAGAGCCTAGCAAAGGGTCTCATCTCACACATTTTTTTCAGGAGAGGAAACTAATTCCCAAAAGGCAATGCTCTCCCAAGGTGACAGCCAATTAGTGACTGACCCTGGACCAGAGCTACATCTCCCTCTTCCAATTTAGTCCTTATGTTCAGCAATTGGATTGAGTGCCTGTAGTACACTGTATTGTATTTTTGGATTTCCAGGTCTAATTATCTGACTTTCCCGTCTTCCTGTCAGAAAGTCATCTGTGACAGCTCTGCTTCCAGGGAGCCTGACCCTAATTATTCCCTGACCTGCTTCATTTCCATTCCATCCATGGCTTATAGAAATCAAACAAGAAAACTGATCATGAAGTAAGAGTGAAAAGGACACAAACAGCTGTTGTCAAACTGCACAGCTTGCTTGCACCCATTTGTTCCATCTCGACGTGCTAACGAAGGCTGCTGGGTCTTGCACCATATTTGGTTATGAACTGGACACTGAGCTACCAGATCAGTGATCTGAGGAGAGGTGCCTTCCTATCTTCTCTCTGTCTTGCATCACCGAGACACTGAAAAACCACATCCCTTCCTGTGACGCAGGGCAGACACTGAGATGCTTCAGGACTCGGAAACATGTGTCTCTCACACCACAGTAAATGTGCTAAAAACAAGAAAAACAAGTTTATCACAGTTTGTTAAATTTGTCTCATTAACATATTGCATGCAAAAATCTAAGGGCAGAAAGACTGAGCTGGGGCAAAAATCGTCCATATGCTTCTAGGAAAATATAACTATCTGTGGGATCAAAATATTATGTATATTCAGTGCAAATGTACACAAAACAGCTTCTTTTCTGAAATTCATTCATCAGGGTCTTTCCACAGGGCAGGGGTGACTGAGGTTAGAATTTAATTCACAGAACCTTACTCTCTGGTTCAAATAATTTCTCTCTCTCTCTCTCTCTCTCTCTCTCTCTCTCTCTCTCTCTCTCTCTCTCTCTTCCTCTGAAACAGGGTCTCATATAGTCCAGGTTGGTCTTGAACTTACTCTGTAGTTGAGGCTAGCCTTAAACTCTTCATCTTCCTGTCTCTGCCTCCCAAGTGCTGAGATTGCAGCCATGTGCCACAGTGCCTGCCTTATCTCTCCAATCACTTGATCTCTTTTGGGTAAATAGTTATACACTTAGATTCCCTCCATTTCCCCAGATCCCCTGTCAATGGGATCTGGGATCTGGGAGTATATGACCACCTAGCAATGGGTAACAGGGCCTCAGATTATTGTGTACAGATCCCAGTCCTCCTCACTCTTGGTGGTATGTAACTGAGCTCACCTGGTCCCACAGCACCTAGTTAGAATCTGCTGGTGGACCCAGGACTGTTCTTGGCTAGATTAAGAGAGGAGGCACATCTGATGAGTGTCCCTGTGTGAGAAGTCCTCTATTCTGCCCCCATCCTGTCTTGGGCCACCTGGACTGGAGGTCTCCACCATCCTGGTCACAACTTTGGCTTCTGGAAAATTATACCCCCACATACATATACCCCTACAAGGCAGGAAAATCACTATAGAGACTGGGGTGACCTCAATTAGCATCCATGGTGGGGCAGACACTACATTAGCATCTGCCATGTCAACAACCAACCCAGCCCCACCCCTAGGAAACTTGTTAGAGTCTATTGGGAGATCTCTCTCTCTCTCTCTCTCTCTCTCTCTCTCTCACACACACACACACACACACACACACGCACGCACGCACGCACGCACGCACACACTACCCCAAGGGGTTAGGAAAACTATAGAGTACCAGGTGATATCAGAGGTTAGATATCCCAACAACTGTAGAGCAATTCCATCTGCATAACAGACTTTTCTCTGAGACCTCAAACCCATAATCACTTTTAAATCCTGACTCTCCATATTAATTATGCCCATTACACCTGTCATCACATGGGTATGCATTCAAATATCCCTAGTCATATATATAAGTCATCTATTCCTTCCCTAGCTGACACACTTCAGTCAGTACTTGATGAAAATATCAGAATGGGCATGGGGTCCTAACCACAGGACACCAGGCGATACATTGACAAATCCTATTTCTTATTTTATAAACCATGCTATTTTATATGTTCAGAATGGAGAAATGGCTGACCACTGTAACACTGAAGGAACACAGAGCTGTGTCACCTGGAAACAGGGTCACTCCTGGGGTCCACACAGTGATACTCTCTTGAAACTGCTCTCTGTGATGGTTTATTTTCACTGTCAACTTCACTGGATTTAGAATCACCTAGGAGACACCTGTGGGTATGTCTACAAGGGTGTTTCCAGAGAGGTTTAACTGAGGAAGAAAGATCTGTCCCAAATGTAGGCAGCAGAATTCCTTGGGCTGGGGCACCACCCTAGTAAGGATAGAGTGAGCAGAAAATCAGCATCCATCTCCCTCTGCTTCCTATCTATGGATATGGTAAGACTAGCCACCCCCCCATACTGCTTCCATGCCTTCCATCATGATGGGCTGTAGCCCTCAAATTTTGAGTCAAAATAAAGTCTTAAGTGCTTTTAGTAAGGTATTTTGCCATAGTAATAATAAAAGTAGCTAATATAAATCACAAACAAGCAAGACAGGATGTAGCTGGCCTCCACAACTGTGTCCTCGGTGGCTGAAAAGGCATGGTTCCAGATTCCTAGGGATACCGGGGCAGGAAAGACTGGTGCTTAAGTGCACCCAATGTTCTCCATGAAGCTGCCCAGAATATCAGTCATTAAGTGGCAGGCGATCCATGGGAAGTGGGAGGCGAGAAACAGAGAGGAAGCACAGAGACAACTATGGCCTTCAAATCTCACCTCTGTAAGCAGATGATTCCAAGGGGTGATCGCCATGTTCTGCCTCTTGGAGAGTCTCCATGTCAAATAAGCAGTTTTTCTCCACCAGCAGACACCCGTCAGCTTCCGTGACATCCACATACACAACTTCAGCAACTTCATATTTTTTTCCAGATATAGCGCCATCCACGGATTGACCAGTCAATCTCTTTCTTCAAAGTGAGCCACTTTTTACACATTCTCATTTATTAATAAAGGACTCATTAGTGTTACTGAAAAGTCAGAGCATTCACTGCTGCCAAAGAAAACACAACAATGATATGAAACTCCAGCCAGCCCTTGCCTGCTATCAGCTGCGATCCTGAGGGCTGATTTTACTCTTTGTTACAGAGATACAGGGAGACACAGAGAGATTAATCAGGAGGCCTGAAGTAGACCTAGGAGACAGTGTCTTTCTTAATCTCTGTGATATCCTCTTTGAATGTGCTTCTGACTTAACTCTGGGACACCTCAGCCTCTTCTCACATTCTAGATTTCTCCGGATGACCATGTGCTTCTGAGCATTGTTGGCAAGGATCATAAATGCTTGGACATTTGACACAGAAGTAGATCTTCACCTGGGTCTAGGCCTTCAGCTCCCCGAGGTACTACCTATGCCTCTTTGCTCTCTGCAGCTCACCAAGGAGAAGGAATTCTGGGTTCCTTCTCCACTGAGGGAAGCAGGAGAGTCACCAAAGCAGGAAAAAGAGAAGAGGAGGGTTAAAAAGGGCAGAGTCAGCAGGACAGGGTGACGGCAGAGAAAGTACAGGGGGCTGCCTACCCTGCCTGCTCCAGGAACAGCTGCAGTAAGTGCCATTTACTAAGCAACTTTCCTCTCATTGAAGCAAAGAAACTTTCAGCCCAACTGAACACAGAGCCTTCCTATCTGCTAATTGCTGCAGGACTGGCTGCCGTAGGATCCATTCAACTCAGCCATTTAGACTCACAGTTTCACCTGCAAAGAGATTCATTCTTAATTAAAAGCCAACCTGACCTTTTGAAAAGCTTATTTCTGGAAGAATGGACTGACTTTTTATGATTAATAATTCCTACTAAGTTCCATAACCACAAGACCAGTGGGCATACATGCTTGAATATCTAATGGTGTCTCTGATAAGGATATCATACGAACCCACGTCACATCCTCCTGAGCCAGAAATGTGAGGTGAACAAGTGCAAGATGATTCTGTAGACCCCACCTCAGTGGCTAACACCATTAGTGTTTGTCCAGAGCACCTATGGAAAAGTTTGCTCAAGGTAAGATGCCAGGTGAGGTCAGGGATGGCTGACAGACACCTGCGTCATGAACCCCTAGTGGACAGCTTTCAGTGGTTACTAGAATCCATTCCCACTCTGAATGAAGACACAAAACTTCCAGAGAAAAAGGTAAGTTACACTTATGAGCATCTGTGTTCTATTTTCACCTGAAAAAAGCAGGAAGCTGGGGGAGGGGGTGGACGCAACATGTCAAAAGTATAGCCTGGTTTCTTTTTCTTGTTTATAGTAAAACAAAGTTGAAAAAAATGTTGATTGAAGGAAGAACTGTTAAAAAGGATCCAGGGAAGCTGGAAAGATGGCTCAGCAGTTAAAAGCACTGGCTACTCTTGCAGAGGACCCAGGTTTGGTTCCCAGCACCCACAAGGTGGCTAACAATCATTCTTAACTTCTGTTACAGGGGATCTGACGCCCTCTTCTGGCCTCTATGGGAATTGCAAAACACAGGTGCAGGCAATACACTCATACACATAAAAGAAAACAAATAAAAGGATTCAGGATTTGATGATTTGTGAGCATTTTACCTTACCCAAATTTCAAAAGCAACTAAAATTAGGAAACTCTTTGTCAGAAAAGAGTAATCTGGAAAGAAACCAAAGACATGGCCAGACACTTTTTGCTAGCTCCTTAAAGGATCAGATTATTTAATCACACAAAAGGACTGTGCAGCCATTTTGAGGAGATCAAGCATGCCATCATAGATTCTGTCAGATGTTTCAGCAGAACCCAGAGTGAGATTCACCGGAATACCACAAAAGATCTGTGGAAAACCCTCTTACTAAAAGAATGTATTCCAAGACACACACGGTCGACCTGCAAGGGTCTAAGGATTGCCTACCAGTATAAACACTACCAGCTTGGACCGAAAGAAACAAGAGAAAACAGAAATGAAAGGAGGCTGTCAGACTCCCAGAAGTCTACAGGAAAGGCTGATGGGTTGGCTTCAGTACAGGAACCCCACACTCTGCTAGAAGGGGTGTAAAGTGATGAGGTTACTTCAGGAGCAATCTGGCAGTTCCTCAAAAATTGTAGAGTTGCCACATGACTCACCAACCTCTCTTCAAGGCATATATCCAAGAGAAACAGAAACAGTCTACACAAAAACTGGCCAGGACTGTTCACTGAAGCATTAGCAGCAATAGCCAAAAAGTATAAAAACACAAATGCTCATGGCCTGTTAACATGAATGAATGCCACATGGTGTGTCCATATCACAGAGTATCTTGACAATAAAAAGGATGAAATACTAACTTAGTTACATGGGTGAACTTTGAAGATGTTACTCTAAATTTTTAAGACCAGTCACAAAATAGATTGTACAATTTTTTTATAGAAATGTCTCTAATAGAAAAAAATCTACAGAGGCAGAAAATATTTCCGTATTCTAGGACTGGCAGCTGGGTAAACACATTTAGCTGTAAAGTTTCTGTGAAACTGTGTAAAGTTTCTTTCTGGAGTGATAAAAGTCCTAAAAATGTCTTTGCTACAGGTTGTACAACACAGTGAATACTCTAAAAGCCATGGGATTTTATACTTTAAGTGGGTAATGGTACGGCATGTATCTTGATAAAGCAGTTAGCAATAAGGGGTAGAAGAAAGAACAAGAAAATACCCCTGAGGTCTGCCCTGTGTCCAGCCCTGTGCTGGGCTCCAGCCATGCCACACACTCCCGGTCAGGGGGAGACTGCACAGGACACCATGGTCAGTGAGCTATCAGGTCTGAATAAATGCATAGTCTACATGAGTTCAGTGAAGTGGGTTGATAGAAAATGCTTCGATAAATTCTCTCTTGACTGGATTTTCAGGCGCCTTCCCTAGCAGAATAGAATACAGTGATCCTAAACCAAGCTAATACAGCAAGCTTGCTTCTTGGCAACCAGAAGGCTTCTGGCAAATGATTCAACTTAAGAGCAGACAAGAAAAATGGCGAGAGAGAGAGAGAGAGAGAGAGAGAGAGAGAACCCAAGTCATTCTGGAGTTTATCTAATCTAACCCAGAGGTTTTTCCAGCCATTGATCTGAGCATTCACAAGCTCCAAAACAGTGTATAGAAAGCCCCCTGACTGCTTTCTTCACCAAAGAGTCTAAAATATCGAGATAGAGAGAGAGAGACAGAGAGAGAGAGAGAGAGAGAGAGAGAGAGAGAGAGAACCCAAGTCATTCTGGAGTTTATCTAATCTAACCCAGAGGTTTTTCCAGCCATTGATCTGAGCATTCATAAGCTCCAAAACAGTGTATAGAAAGGCCCCTGACTGCTTTCTTCACCAAAGAGTCTAAAATATTTTTTTCTATAAGTGGAATCCTCCTACTACCACAAATTTAGTTACTAAAATGAGAGCCCTCATCTCTCTGCAAATATGACTTCAAAGACAGAATTACAAACACTACAGGTACCCATAATTGACATTAGGTGGCACTGCCCATTCTAGCAGACCTCAGTCATTCTTACTGAAAATTCACTTTTCTTGTCTTTTCACACATTGTATACATCGAAACTACTATTTCAGTAAATTTAAAATCTCATTCCTCTCATATATATCCCTTATTCAAAGATCAAATTATTAAGCTATCTGTTGTATTCAAATGGAGGTGTGGGCATGGCACACATATGGAAGTCAGAGGACAATTTGCAGGACTCAGGTCATAGGATGACTCAGGTCATCCGCCTTGGCAGCAGGTGCCATTTCCCACTGAGCTATCTTGCAGTTTCCACAGGCAGTTTTTATAAACATTAAAAATATGCACTATCTTCTTAAAGTTTCCTATGTTTAATTTAAAATATTAAGCTATGCTTAATCAGAATGTTTCTAGTTATTATGAATAGCCACCATCTACCTCTTGCTTGTAATTTATAGATTTCCACACTGCTTCCAAATGGTCACTGGATATTTGCACATGCATTGATTAGAGTGGTCATGTGAGATAAAAATAATACCACTGAGACAGAAACAGAAGTGTGCACATAGGCACGCTGCCCCACAAAGGTGGAAAAAGGAGGAATAAAAGACTAATGAGCAGCACAAGAGAGACTAAAAGGGAAAGAGGATGAGCACAAGCTGGCCCTGGGCAGAAGTGAGCACGAGCACTCAGCGGACAGCCACAGGATGCTGGGAAGTGTGTGCTTCTGGGGCTGCTGGGTAGACAGCTCTCAGATGGGGTGGTAGCCCCATGCTCATAGAGTCAGATGGGCCAAGTATAAGCGGGAAATTGTAAGGTAAATCAAAGCAGGCAAGCCTCACCCAAAAGTGTTCAAGTTCAATTTTCAAAATGACTCAACGAGGGCTAGAGAGATGGCTCAGCTGTTAAGAGCACTTGCTGCTTTTGCAGAAGTCCCAGATTTGATTCGCAGAACCCAAATGGCGGCTGACAACCACTCATAACTCCAATTCCAGGGCATCTGACCCTCTCTTCTGAGGCACTGCATGACACAGGTTCACTTACATGCATGTGGGCAATACAAACACATAAAATAAATTTTAAAAGTTTAATGAATCAATGAGTACCAAACAGTACAAAACAGATCCATGAGGCCCTTGAGCTAGATTCGGTGTGTGACTTCTGTACTAAGAAACACTTATGTCAGCAGCGTATTTAGTAGTGGCAAAGAATGTAGACTCGGGAGCCAGGCTGTCTAGATTCTAACCCTAGTATTCTAACACATACTAGCTGTGTGACTTGGAGCAGGAAGTTTCTCTCCTAAGCCTCAAATTTCTCTCCTGCACAGTCCGGGCAGGGACTGTGCTTGCCTCAGAGGTGAGGTGGCCATATGTCCAAGTTGATATCTTAGTTGATCTACTGCCACATAAAAACTACCCCGAAAACTTAATGGAGTTACCAACTATGTACTATTGCCGCTCAGGGTGTTGGGGGGTGATGGGCTTAGCTGGGTGGTTTTGCTTGGGGTCCCTCATCTGGTTACAGACCACAGCTGGACCCACGACTCATTAGCAGGTTTAACTCACATGCCTCATGACTGCACAGGAAAACCCGGTGGCTTCTTGAGCAACTGTCTTCAAACGGCCTTTCATGTGGCTAGACTGGGACAGGATAGGCAGGTGAAAACAGCAGAGGGGATGCTGACAACATGGTGGTCTCAAGGTCATTTGACTGCTACATGGTCCCTGGATTCCCTGAAGAGAGAACATCCCAAGAGAGCCAACAGAGGCTGCAAGGCTTCCAGGATTTGGAAGCTAGATATTGTCACTTCCATCACATTCTGTTGATTAAGGGCTAATTACAGGCCAACTTAGATTCAAAAAGGTGATGGAATAGGTTCTACTTGTCAATGGGGTATGGCTTATATCTGAGGGAGGGAAAGAACTGATGGTATCTTACAGACAAGCCACCATTCCTTCCCCCACTTCTTCCCCAGAACAGTAAAAATGACATAGAAGACTAAGACAGCAAGTTCTGACCAGAGTTTCCTAAATGATTGCCTTGAATTTTTAACATCATTATTCTATAAATAATATTTATTTTTCAAACTGGCATGTAGATGTGAGCAAATAAAAAGTGAACGAATCCGTCCTCCAGAGAAAAGTTTTCCTGGACTGCTTAAAGGTAAAGTTAATATTTACTTTCTGGGGAGCATGCAGACACAAATTTTCAGTTTCCCCTTCTTTGGATGGCAACTCAGCTCAGAATAGCGCTCAAGGTTTGCAAGTGAGCTGGGTAGTCAGGGAGCCAGCCCCCCAGACGTCAGGGCAGGCAGAGGGGCTTAGCGATTGAATGGGTTAGAAGAGGTAAATGCTCGGAGCAGATGCCACATTAAAGTTGCAAGGGGAAACATCTGCTGTCCTGTTTGCTAAGGTGATTGATAGTTACAAACGGAGCAGCCTGTGTTGAGATTCAAAGCACGAACACCACCATCAGTGTTGGTAGCTAATCAGATATGGAGCGTTACATTGTGTCTCTCATTTTACAGAACGAAAGCAGTGTTCCTCTCATCACAGTTTGCTCCTGATTTTCAAGCGCCTCATTGCCATTCATGATATCAAAATGAACAAGAACGAACCACAGCAGCCAGGCCTCACTCAGCTCCTTCTATTGAATAGCCCAGAGTTCAGACTTCACAAGTTTTAAATTACAAAATAAAGTTACAATTTTCATGATCTAAGAGTTGTGGCACCCTCAGTTTCCCATCAACTTTGCAAGGTCTAGTTCTTCTACCGGCTTCCTCCTCGTGTTTCTCAGACCTCCGTGGAACTGTTTCTCATGCCACCTTGATGACTTCCCTACTGACTGCAAACATGGCCACCGGAAGGCTCTTGCTGCTGCTGGTGATGCCCGTAGGGTTCCTGGACTGCTCCTTTCCATCTGCTCTTTGTTTCCACCCATTATGCACCCCAGAGCGGACCTTCTCCACAGTTCAGTTTCCTGGTCCTACGTTCTGTTTTTGTTTTGTTTTTTTCCCAGAGGCTCATTGGCAACACAATGTCCTAAACAGAACAATATCTCCAGGCAATCCCATTTGGTCCTCTATAACTGCACTGGGAGACCCAGGTGTGATGTGACCAGGTGCAGTTCAGCCTCCTGCCTGGGAGCCACAGCAGCTTTCTTCTTCACACCATTCATACCTCCATAAAAAAAAATCAAGAAGCATGGAGATGTTGGAATCCTTGCAAAGAATAATATCCCTGCTTCTGCCACCCAGGAAAGCATCGACTCCACTACCCACCACACAGCAGGGATCTAAGCCTCACCCTTCAGGTAAATCCCTGGTACTCACATCTTACATCTCCCACAAGAACAAAAGTGAAGTGGTTGCTTCTTACTAAAGACTCTCAGAGCTAGTTTCCCCAAGGCAAATGGCATTTCTTGTTACAAACTTAAAATGGAAACAAATGTATTTGAATCTGATACTGATTGGTTCTCAGGGCCTGGTTCCAGAGAAGAGCAAAGTTCCCAAAAATGGGTGGCAAACTTGTGAAGTTTTGTCTAAGAATGACACCTTGGACCTGACAGCCCACCTTCCGGTTTTTACTTTCTGTTCACCTGACTCAGTCTCCAAACTCCATATTGACTTGGACCTGCTGAGTTCTACTCTCTCCTCTTTTTCCTCTCTCTTCCCCTCTCACCATTTCTTTGACCTTTCACTTCCTCTCCTTCAGTAAACACTTGCTGGGGAGAGGAGACTATCTGAGGCTGCACAAGAAAGGGAACTGGGAAGTAATTTTTTAAAAGAATTATTAGTTACTCATTTAACGTGTACAAATGTTTTGCCTGCATGTATGTAAGTGCACCACATGTATGCAATGCCGAGGAGGCCAGAAGAAGGTATCTATAACTGGAGTTAAAAAACGATTGTTAGCTACCATGTGGGTCATAGGTACCCAAACCCAGGTCCTCTGCAAGAACAGCCAGTGTTCCTAACTGCTGCACCGTCTCTCCAGCCCCTCTGCAGTACCTTTTCAAACCCAAGGTACAAAGTTTACAGCTATAACAATTAATATAGTAAAATATAATATATTAATATATAATAATGTTGTGAATGGAAATTCTGAGAAAAACCACGTGTCTTCAAACTGAACCTTCTTCTTCCGCAAGGCTCATCAACTGATTAGAGCTCCAGAGACTGTGGAGAGTTTGGAATGTTGCAGGTCCAAAGCCTAATTATCATTTATCGCAGGTTACCTTTAGCCTATAAATAACCAGTCCACGTTCACCTCTGTTTCTGACTTAACATCTTGTGACTATGTATTAACTAGCAGAGTACCAACTCCCACTACCCAAAAGGCTAAGAATGTCATCTGAGACCTATAGTAGAATTTCCTCCCACTTTGTTATGACTGCCTACTGAAGGTACCCACCAATGTATTTGAAGAGTATGTTGATTTATGACTTTCTTTGTTCTGTTACTATAAAAGTTCATGAAATTGTTACTTCATTGGAACACGGTATTTGGCGAAACTTAAACCTGTGTTCCTGGGCCATGATTCCTCAAATTTGGCTCCAGAATAAACCATCTCTTTCATTCCTTTGAGAGCTGTTTATTTTATTGACAGTTCTTGGCACCCAAACTTAGGGCCCCAAAAGAACAATCTACTTCTCACTGAAGGAATCAACTGTGTTGGCACCAGGTACCAGCCAGGGCTTCCTTGCAGCCCACCATCCAGCATTGCCTCCTTGAGTGGAGATTGGTGAGTTCTTTCTGGGGGTCTGGACCTTCCTGGATTGGTCAACAGTCCATTGGTTTATTCTCAGCTGAGATTTTCAGGATCCTACTTGTTTAGATATTTGTTTGCTTGCTTACTTTCAAAGTGTTTGCTTCGAAGTAAGTTCT